>NC_092151.1:40101416-40453916 GCF_045791955.1 Oncorhynchus clarkii lewisi
GTCCTCTCTCCTGTTTTCTCCTGTCCTCTCTCCTGTTTTCTCCTGTCCTCTCTCCTGTTTTCTCCTGTCCTCTCTCCTGTCCCCTCTCCTGTTTTCTCCTGTCCTCTCTCCTGTTTTCTCCTGTCCTCTCTCCTGTTTTCTCCTGTCCTCTCTCCTGTTTTCTCCTGTCCTCTCTCATGTCCCCTCTCCTGTTTTCTCCTGTCCTCTCTCCTGTTTTCTCCTGTCCTCTCTCCTGTCCTCTCTCCTGTCCCCTCTCCTGTTTTCTCCTGTCCTCTCTCCTGTCCCCTCTCCTGTTTTCTCCTGTCCCCTCTCCTGTCCCCTCTCCTGTTTTCTCATGTCCTCTCTCCTGTTTTCTCCTGTCCCCTCTCCTGTCCTCTCTCATGTTTTCTCCTATCCCCTCTCCTGTTTTCTCCTGTCCTCTCTCCTGTCCCCTCTCCTGTTTTCTCCTGTCCTCTCTCCTGTCCTCTCTCCTGTCCTCTCTCCAGTTTTCTCCTGCCCTCTCTCCTGTTTTCTCCTGTCCTCTCTCCTGTCCCCTCTCCTGTTTTCTCCTGTCCTCTCTCCTGTTTTCTCCTGTCCTCTCTCCTGTCCTCTCTCCTGTCCCCTCTCCTGTTTTCTCCTGTCCTCTCTCCTGTCCCCTCTCCTGTTTTCTCCTGTCCCCTCTCCTGTCCTCTCTCCTGTTTTCTCATGTCCTCTCTCCTGTTTTCTCCTGTCCCCTCTCCTGTCCTCTCTCATGTTTTCTCCTATCCCCTCTCCTGTTTTCTCCTGTCCTCTCTCCTGTCCCCTCTCCTGTTTTCTCCTGTCCTCTCTCCTGTCCTCTCTCCTGTCCTCTCTCCTGTTTTCTCCTGTCCTCTCTCCTGTTCCCTCTCCTGTTTTCTCCTGTCTTCCTGTCCTCTCTCCTGTTTTCTCCTGTCCTCTCTCCTGTCCTCTCTCCTGTTTTCTCCTGTCCTCTCTCCTGTTTTCTCCTGTCCTCTCTCCTGTTCAATCACCTGTTTTCTCCTGTCCTCTCTCCTGTTTTCTCCTGTTTTCTCCTGTCCTCTCTCCTGTTCAATCTCCTGTTTTCTCCTGTTCAATCTCCTGTTTTCTCCTGTCCTCTCTCCTGTCCCCTCTCCTGTTTTCTCCTGTCCTCTCTCCTGTCCTCTCTCCTGTCCTCTCTCCAGTTTTCTCCTGCCCTCTCTCCTGTTTTCTCCTGTCCTCTCTCCTGTCCCCTCTCCTGTTTTCTCCTGTCCTCTCTCCTGTTTTCTCCTGTCCTCTCTCCTGTCCTCTCTCCTGTCCCCTCTCCTGTTTTCTCCTGTCCTCTCTCCTGTCCCCTCTCCTGTTTTCTCCTGTCCCCTCTCCTGTCCCCTCTCCTGTTTTCTCATGTCCTCTCTCCTGTTTTCTCCTGTCCCCTCTCCTGTCCTCTCTCATGTTTTCTCCTATCCCCTCTCCTGTTTTCTCCTGTCCTCTCTCCTGTCCCCTCTCCTGTTTTCTCCTGTCCTCTCTCCTGTCCTCTCTCCTGTCCCCTCTCCTGTTTTCTCCTGTCCTCTCTCCTGTTCCCTCTCCTGTTTTCTCCTGTCTTCCTGTCCTCTCTCCTGTTTTCTCCTGTCCCCTCTCCTGTCCTCTCTCCTGTTTTCTTCTGTCCTCTCTCCTGTTTTCTCCTGTCCTCTCTCCTGTTCAATCACCTGTTTTCTCCTGTCCTCTCTCCTGTTTTCTCCTGTTTTCTCCTGTCCTCTCTCCTGTCCCCTCTCCTGTTTTCTCCTGTCTTCCTGTCCTCTCTCCTGTTTTCTCCTGTCCTCTCTCCTGTCCTCTCTCCTGTTTTCTCCTGTCCTCTCTCCTGTTTTCTCCTGTCCTCTCTCCTGTTCAATCACCTGTTTTCTCCTGTCTTCTCTCCTGTCCTCTCTCCTGTTTTCTCCTGTTTTCTCCTGTCCTCTCTCCTGTCCCCTCTCTTGTTTTCTCCTGTCCTCTCTCCTGTTTTCTCCTGTCCTCTCTCCTGTTTTCTCCTGTTTTCTCCTGTCCTCTCTCCTGTTTTCTCCTGTCCTCTCTCCTGTTTTCTCCTGTCTTCTCTCCTGTCCCCTCTCCTGTTTTCTCCTGTCCTCTCTCCTGTTTTCTCCTGTCCTCTCTCCTGTTTTCTCATGTCCTCTCTCCTGTTTTCTCCTGTCCTCTCTCCTGTCCCCTCTCCTGTTTTCTCCTGTCCCTGCTCCTGTTCCCTCTCCTGTTTTCTCATGTCCTCTCTCCTGTTTTCTCCTGTCCCCTCTCCTGTCCTCTCTCATGTTTTCTCCTATCCCCTCTCCTGTTTTCTCCTGTCCTCTCTCCTGTCCCCTCTCCTGTTTTCTCCTGTCCTCTCTCCTGTCCTCTCTCCTGTCCTCTCTCCAGTTTTCTCCTGCCCTCTCTCCTGTTTTCTCCTGTCCTCTCTCCTGTCCCCTCTCCTGTTTTCTCCTGTCCTCTCTCCTGTTTTCTCCTGTCCTCTCTCCTGTCCTCTCTCCTGTCCCCTCTCCTGTTTTCTCCTGTCCTCTCTCCTGTCCCCTCTCCTGTTTTCTCCTGTCCCCTCTCCTGTCCCCTCTCCTGTTTTCTCATGTCCTCTCTCCTGTTTTCTCCTGTCCCCTCTCCTGTCCTCTCTCATGTTTTCTCCTATCCCCTCTCCTGTTTTCTCCTGTCCTCTCTCCTGTCCCCTCTCCTGTTTTCTCCTGTCCTCTCTCCTGTCCTCTCTCCTGTCCCCTCTCCTGTTTTCTCCTGTCCTCTCTCCTGTCCTCTCTCCTGTCCCCTCTCCTGTTTTCTCCTGTCCTCTCTCCTGTCCCCTCTCCTGTTTTCTCCTGTCCTCTCTCCTGTCCTCTCTCCTGTCCCCTCTCCTGTTTTCTCCTGTCCTCTCTCCTGTCCCCTCTCCTGTTTTCTCCTGTCCCCTCTCCTGTCCTCTCTCCTGTTTTCTCATGTCCTCTCTCCTGTTTTCTCCTGTCCCCTCTCCTGTCCTCTCTCATGTTTTCTCCTATCCCCTCTCCTGTTTTCTCCTGTCCTCTCTCCTGTCCCCTCTCCTGTTTTCTCCTGTCCTCTCTCCTGTCCTCTCTCCTGTCCTCTCTCCAGTTTTCTCCTGCCTTCTCTCCTGTTTTCTCCTGTCCTCTCTCCTGTTTTCTCCTGTCCTCTCTCCTGTTTTCTCCTGTCCTCTCTCCTGTTCCCTCTCCTGTTTTCTCCTGTCTTCCTGTCCTCTCTCCTGTTTTCTCCTGTCCTCTCTCCTGTCCTCTCTCCTGTTTTCTCCTGTCCTCTCTCCTGTTTTCTCCTGTCCTCTCTCCTGTTCAATCACCTGTTTTCTCCTGTCCTCTCTCCTGTTTTCTCCTGTTTTCTCCTGTCCTCTCTCCTGTTCAATCTCCTGTTTTCTCCTGTTCAATCTCCTGTTTCCTCCTGTCCTCTCTCCTGTCCCCTCTCCTGTTTTCTCCTGTCCTCTCTCCTGTCCTCTCTCCTGTCCTCTCTCCAGTTTTCTCCTGCCCTCTCTCCTGTTTTCTCCTGTCCTCTCTCCTGTCCCCTCTCCTGTTTTCTCCTGTCCTCTCTCCTGTTTTCTCCTGTCCTCTCTCCTGTCCTCTCTCCTGTCCCCTCTCCTGTTTTCTCCTGTCCTCTCTCCTTTCCCCTCTCCTGTTTTCTCCTGTCCCCTCTCCTGTCCTCTCTCCTGTTTTCTCATGTCCTCTCTCCTGTTTTCTCCTGTCCCCTCTCCTGTCCTCTCTCATGTTTTCTCCTATCCCCTCTCCTGTTTTCTCCTGTCCTCTCTCCTGTCCCCTCTCCTGTTTTCTCCTGTCCTCTCTCCTGTCCTCTCTCCTGTCCTCTCTCCAGTTTTATCCTGCCTTCTCTCCTGTTTTCTCCTGTCCTCTCTCCTGTTTTCTCATGTCCTCTCTCCTGTTTTCTCCTGTCCTCTCTCCTGTTCCCTCTCCTGTTTTCTCCTGTCTTCCTGTCCTCTCTCCTGTTTTCTCCTGTCCTCTCTCCTGTCCTCTCTCCTGTTTTCTCCTGTCCTCTCTCCTGTTTTCTCCTGTCCTCTCTCCTGTTCAATCACCTGTTTTCTCCTGTCCTCTCTCCTGTTTTCTCCTGTTTTCTCCTGTCCTCTCTCCTGTTCAATCTCCTGTTTTCTCCTGTTCAATCTCCTGTTTTCTCCTGTCCTCTCTCCTGTCCCCTCTCCTGTTTTCTCCTGTCTTCCTGTCCTCTCTCCTGTTTTCTCCTGTCCTCTCTCCTGTTTTCTCCTGTCCTCTCTCCTGTTTTCTCCTGTCCTCTCTCCTGTTCAATCACCTGTTTTCTCCTGTCCTCTCTCCTGTCCTCTCTCCTGTTTTCTCCTGTTTTCTCCTGTCCTCTCTCCTGTCCCCTCTCTTGTTTTCTCCTGTCCTCTCTCCTGTTTTCTCCTGTCCTCTCTCCTGTTTTCTCCTGTTTTCTCCTGTCCTCTCTCCTGTTTTCTCCTGTCCTCTCTCCTGTCCCCTCTCCTGTTTTCTCCTGTCTTCTCTCCTGTTTTCTCCTGTCCTCTCTCCTGTTTTCTCCTGTCCTCTCTCCTGTTTTCTCCTGTCCTCTCTCCTGTCCCCTCTCCTGTTTTCTCCTGTCCCCTCTCCTGTCCCCTCTCCTGTTTTCTCATGTCCTCTCTCCTGTTTTCTCCTGTCCCCTCTCCTGTCCTCTCTCATGTTTTCTCCTATCCCCTCTCCTGTTTTCTCCTGTCCTCTCTCCTGTCCTATCTCCTGTCCTCTCTCCAGTTTTCTCCTGCCCTCTCTCCTGTTTTCTCCTGTCCTCTCTCCTGTCCCCTCTCCTGTTTTCTCCTGTCCTCTCTCCTGTTTTCTCCTGTCCTCTCTCCTGTCCTCTCTCCTGTCCCCTCTCCTGTTTTCTCCTGTCCTCTCTCCTGTCCCCTCTCCTGTTTTCTCCTGTCCCCTCTCCTGTCCCCTCTCCTGTTTTCTCATGTCCTCTCTCCTGTTTTCTCCTGTCCCCTCTCCTGTCCTCTCTCATGTTTTCTCCTATCCCCTCTCCTGTTTTCTCCTGTCCTCTCTCCTGTCCCCTCTCCTGTTTTCTCCTGTCCTCTCTCCTGTCCTCTCTCCTGTCCTCTCTCCAGTTTTCTCCTGCCCTCTCTCCTGTTTTCTCCTGTCCTCTCTCCTGTCCCCTCTCCTGTTTTCTCCTGTCCTCTCTCCTGTTTTCTCCTGTCCTCTCTCCTGTTCCCTCTCCTGTTTTCTCCTGTCTTCCTGTCCTCTCTCGTGTTTTCTCCTGTCCTCTCTCCTGTCCTCTCTCCTGTTCAATCACCTGTTTTCTCCTGTCCTCTCTCCTGTTTTCTCCTGTTTTCTCCTGTCCTCTCTCCTGTTCAATCTCCTGTTTTCTCCTGTTCAATCTCCTGTTTTCTCCTGTCCTCTCTCCTGTCCCCTCTCCTGTTTTCTCCTGTCCTCTCTCCTGTCCCCTCTCCTGTTTTCTCCTGTCCTCTCTCCTGTTTTCTCCTGTCCTCTCTCCTGTCCTCTCTCCTGTCCCCTCTCCTGTTTTCTCCTGTCCTCTCTCCTGTCCCCTCTCCTGTTTTCTCCTGTCCCCTCTCCTGTTTTCTCATGTCCTCTCTCCTGTTTTCTCCTGTCCCCTCTCCTGTCCTCTCTCATGTTTTCTCCTATCCCCTCTCCCGTTTTCTCCTGTCCTCTCTCCTGTCCCCTCTCCTGTTTTCTCCTGTCCTCTCTCCTGTCCTCTCTCCTGTCCTCTCTCCAGTTTTCTCCTGCCCTCTCTCCTGTTTTCTCCTGTCCTCTCTCCTGTCCCCTCTCCTGTTTTCTCCTGTCCTCTCTCCTGTTTTCTCCTGTCCTCTCTCCTGTTCCCTCTCCTGTTTTCTCCTGTCTTCCTGTCCTCTCTCCTGTTTTCTCCTGTCCTCTCTCCTGTTCAATCACCTGTTTTCTCCTGTCCTCTCTCCTGTTTTCTCCTGTTTTCTCCTGTCCTCTCTCCTGTTCAATCTCCTGTTTTCTCCTGTTCAATCTCCTGTTTTCTCCTGTCCTCTCTCCTGTCCCCTCTCCTGTTTTCTCCTGTCTTCCTGTCCTCTCTCCTGTTTTCTCCTGTCCTCTCTCCTGTCCTCTCTCCTGTTTTCTCCTGTCCTCTCTCCTGTTTTCTCCTGTCCTCTCTCCTGTTCAATCACCTGTTTTCTCCTGTCCTCTCTCCTGTCCTCTCTCCTGTTTTCTCCTGTTTTCTCCTGTCCTCTCTCCTGTCCCCTCTCTTGTTTTCTCCTGTCCTCTCTCCTGTTTTCTCCTGTCCTCTCTCCTGTTTTCTCCTGTTTTCTCCTGTCCTCTCTCCTGTTTTCTCCTGTCCTCTCTCCTGTTTTCTCCTGTCCTCTCTCCTCTCCCCTCTCCTGTTTTCTCCTGTCTTCTCTCCTGTTTTCTCCTGTCCTCTCTCCTGTTTTCTCCTGTCCTCTCTCCTGTTTTCTCCTGTCCTCTCTCCTGTCCCTTCTCCTGTTTTCTCCTGTCCTCTCTCCTGTTTTCTCCTGTCCTCTCTCCTGTCCCCTCTCCTGTTTTCTCCTGTCCTCTCTCCTGTTTTCTCCTGTCCTCTCACCTGTTTTCTCCTGTCCTCTCTCCTGTTTTCTCCTGTCCTCTCTCCTGTCCTCTCTCCTGTCCCCTCTCCTGTTTTCTCCTGTCCTCTCTCCTGTCCCCGCTCCTGTTTTCTCCTGTCCCCTCTCCTGTCCTCTCTCCTGTTTTCTCCTGTCCTCTCTCCTGTCCTCTCTCCTGTTTTCTCCTGTCCCCTCTCCTGTCCTCTCTCCTGTTTTCTCCTGTCCCCTCTCCTGTTTTCTCCTGTCCTCTCTCCTGTCCCCTCTCCTGTTTTCTCCTGTCCTCTCTCCTGTCCTCTCTCCTGTTTTCTCCTGTCCTCTCTCCAGTTTTCTCCTGTCCTCTCTCCTGTTTTCTCCTGTCCTCTCTCCTGTCCCCTCTCCTGTTTTTCTCCTGTCCTCTCTCCTGTTTTCTCCTGTCCTCTCTCCAGTCCTCTCTCCTGTTTTCTCCTGTCCTCTCTCCTGTTTTCTCCTGTCCTCTCTCCTGTTCAATCACCTGTTTTCTCCTGTCCTCTCTCCTGTTTTCTCCTGTTTTCTCCTGTCCTCTCTCCTGTCCTCGCTCCTATTTTCTCCTGTCCTCTCTCCTGTTTCCTCCTGTCCTCTCTCCTGTTCAATCTCCTGTTTTCTCCTGTCCTCTCTCCTGTTCAATCTCCTGTTTTCTCCTGCCCAATCTCCTGTTTTCTCCTGTTTAATATCCTGTTCTCTCTCATGTCCTCTCTCCTGTTCTCTCTCCTGTCCTCTCTCCTGTCCCCTTCTCATGTCCCCTCTCCTGTTCTCTCTCCTGTTCTTTCTCCTGTCCTATCCTCTCTCATGTCCTCTCTCCTGTTCAATCACCTGTTTTCTCCTGTCCTCTCTCCTGTTTTCTCCTGTTTTCTCCTGTCCTCTCTCCTGTCCTCGCTCCTATTTTCTCCTGTTTCCTCCTGTCCTCTCTCCTGTTCAATCTCCTGTTTTCTCCTGTCCTCTCTCCTGTTCAATCTCCTGTTTTCTCCTGCCCAATCTCCTGTTTTCTCCTGTTCAATCTCCTGTTTAATCTCCTGTTCTCTCTCATGTCCTCTCTCCTGTTCTCTCTCCTGTCCTCTCTCCTGTCCCCTTCTCATGTCCCCTCTCCTGTTCTCTCTCCTATCCTCTCTCCTGTTCTCTCTCCTGTTCTCTCCCATGTTCTCTCTCATGTCCTCACACCTGTTCTCTCTCCTGTCCTCTCTCCTGTCCCCTTCTCATGTACTCTCTCCTGTTCTCTCTCCTGTCCCCTTCTCATGTCCTCTCTACTGTTCAATCTCATGTCCTCTCTCCTGTTTTCTCCTATTCTCTCTACTGTTCAATCTCCCGTTTTCTCCTATTCTCTCTCCTGTCCCCTTCTCATATCCTCTCTACTGTTCTCTCTCCTGTCCCCTTCTCATGTCCTCTCTCCTGTCCCCTTCTCATGTCCTCTTTCCTGATCTCTCATGTCCTCTCTCCTGTCCCCTTCTCATGTCCTCTCTCCTGTCCTATCCTCTCTCATGTCCTCTCTCCTGTTCTCTCTCCTATCCTCTCTCGTGTCCCCTTCTCATGTCCTCTCTCCTATTCTCTCTCCTGTCCCCTTCTCATGTCCTCTCTCCTGTCCTCTCCCCTGTCCTCTCTCCTGTCCCCTTCTCATGTCCTCTCTCCTGTTCTCTGTCCTGTCCCCTTCTCATGTCCCCTTCTCATGTCCTCTCTCCTGTTCTCTCTCCTGTCCTCTCTCATGTCTTCTCTCCTGTCCTCTCTCCTGTTCTCTCTCCTGTCCTCTCTCCTGTTCTCTCTCCTGTCCTCTCTCCTGTCCTCTCCTGTTCTCTCTCCTGTCCTATCCTATCTCCTGTTCTTTCCTGTTCTCTCTCCTGTTCTCTCTCTTGTTCTCGCCCCTGTTCTCTCTCCTGTCCTATCCTCTCCTGTTCTCTCTCCTGTCTTATCCTCTCTCCTGTTCTCTCCTGTTCTCTCTCCTATCCTCTCTCCTATCCTCTCTCCTGTTCTCTCTCCTGTCCTCTCTCCTGTCCTCTCTCCTGTCCTCTCTCCTGTTCTCTCTCCTGTCCTATCCTCTCTCCTGTTCTTTCCTGTCCTCTCTCCTGTCCTCTCTCCTGTTCTCTCTCCTGTCCTCTCTCCTGTCCTATCCTCTCTCCTGTTCTCTCTCCTGTCCTATCCTCTCTCCTGTTCTCTCCTGTCCTCTCTCCTATCCTCTCTCCTGTTCTCACTCCTGTCCTCTCTTCTATCCTCTCTCCTGTCCTATCCTCTCGCCTGTCCTCTCTCCAGTTCTCTCTCCTGTTCTCTTTCATGTCCTCTCTCCTATCCTCTCTCCTGTTCTCTCTCCTGTCCTCTCTCCTATCCTCTCTCCTGTTCTGTCCTCTCTCCTGTCCTCTCTCCTATCCTCTCTCCTATTCTCTCTCATGTTCTCTCTCATGTTCTCTCTCCTATCCTCTCTCCTGTTCTCTCTCCTGTCCTCTCTCCTGTTCGCTCTCCTGTCCTCTCTCCTGTTCGCTCTCCTGTCCTCTCATGTCCTCTCTCCTGTCCTCTCATGTCCTCTCTCCTGTTCTCTCCTGTTCTCTCTCCTATCCTCTCTCCTGTTCTCTCTCCTGTTCTCTCTTCTGTTCTCTCGCCTGTCCTCTCTCCTATCCTCTCTCCTGTTCTCTTTCCTATCCTCTCTCCTGTCCTATCCTCTCTCCTGTTCTCTCTCCTGTCCTCTCTCATGTCCTCTCTCCTGTTCTCTCTCCTGTCCTATCCTCTCTCCTGTTCTCTCTCCCATCCTCTCTCCTGATCTCTCTCCTGTCCTTTCTCCTGTTCTCTCTCCTGTTCTCTCTCCTGTCCTATCCTCTCTCCTGTACTCTCTCCTGTCCTCTCTCCTGTCCTCTCTCATGTCCTCTCTCCTGTCCTCTCTCCTGTCCTATCCTCTCTCCTGTCCTCTCATGTTCTCTCTCCTGTTCTCTCTCCTGTCATCTCTCCTGTTCTCTCTCCTGTCCTCTCTCCTATCCTCACTCCTGTCCTCTCTCCTATCCTCTCTCCTGTCCTCTCTCCTGCTCTCTCTCCTGTTCTCTCTGCTGTTCTCTCTCCTGTCCTATCCTCTCTCCCGTTCTCTCTCATGTCCTCTCTCCTGTTCTCTCTCCTGTTCTCTCTCCTATCCTCTCTCCTGTTCTCTCTCCCGTTCTCTCTCCTGTCCTATCCTCTCTCCTGTTCTCTCTCCTGTCCTATCCTCTCTCCTGTTCTCTCGCCTGTCCTCTCTCCTGTTCTCTCTCCTATCCTCTCTCATGTTCTCTCTCCTGTTCTCTCTCCTGTCCTCTCTCATGTTCTCTCTCCTGTCCTCTCTCCTGTTCTCTCTCCTGTCCTCTCTCCTGTCCTCTCTCCTGTCCTCTCTCCTGTTCTCTCTCCTGTTCTCTCTGCTGTTCTCTCAGCTGTTCTCTCTCGTGTCATATCCTCTCTCCCATTCTCTCTCATGTCCTCTCTCCTGTCCTCTCTCCTGTCCTCTCTCCTGTTCTCTCTTCTGTTCTCTTGGTCAGGGAACTGAGTGACAAACAGAAGGGCTCATTTGGGATGCCATTTCCTGCTTTCCATGCCCAAGATATACAGTGCCTTGCGAAAGTATTCGGCCCCCTTGAACTTTGCGACCTTTTGCCACATTTCAGGCTTCAAACATAAAGATATAAAACTGTATTTTTTTGTGAAGAATCAACAACAAGTGGGACACAATCATGAAGTGGAACGACATTTATTGGATATTTCAAACTTTTTTAACAAATCAAAAACTGAAAAAGTGGGCGTGCAAAATTATTCAGCCCCTTTACTTTCAGTGCAGCAAACTCTCTCCAGAAGTTCAGTGAGGATCTCTGAATGATCCAATGTTGACCTAAATGACTAATGATGATAAATACAATCCACCTGTGTGTAATCAAGTCTCCGTATAAATGCACCTGCACTGTGATAGTCTCAGAGGTCCGTTAAAAGCGCAGAGAGCATCATGAAGAACAAGGAACACACCAGGCAGGTCCGAGATACTGTTGTGAAGAAGTTTAAAGCCGGATTTGGATACAAAAAGATTTCCCAAGCTTTAAACATCCCAAGGAGCACTGTGCAAGCGATAATATTGAAATGGAAGGAGTATCAGACCACTGCAAATCTACCAAGACCTGGCCGTCCCTCTAAACTTTCAGCTCATACAAGGAGAAGACTGATCAGAGATGCAGCCAAGAGGCCCATGATCACTCTGGATGAACTGCAGAGATCTACAGCTGAGGTGGGAGACTCTGTCCATAGGACAACAATCAGTCATATATTGCACAAATCTGGCCTTTATGGAAGAGTGGCAAGAAGAAAGCCATTTCTTAAAGATATCCATAAAAAGTGTTGTTTAAAGTTTGCCACAAGCCACCTGGGAGACACACCAAACATGTGGAAGAAGGTGCTCTGGTCAGATGAAACCAAAATTGAACTTTTTGGCAACAATGCAAAACGTTATGTTTGGCGTAAAAGCAACACAGCTGAACACACCATCCCCACTGTCAAACATGGTGGTGGCAGCATCATGGTTTGGGCCTGCTTTTCTTCAGCAGGGACAGGGAAGATGGTTAAAATTGATGGGAAGATGGATGGAGCCAAATACAGGACCATTCTGGAAGAAAACCTGATGGAGTCTGCAAAAGACCTGAGACTGGGACGGAGATTTGTCTTCCAACAAGACAATGATCCAAAACATAAAGCAAAATCTACAATGGAATGGTTCAAAAATAAACATATCCAGGTGTTAGAATGGCCAAGTCAAAGTCCAGACCTGAATCCAATCGAGAATCTGTGGAAAGAACTGAAAACTGCTGTTCACAAATGCTCTCCATCCAACCTCACTGAGCTCGAGCTGTTTTGCAAGGAGGAATGGGAAAAAATGTCAGTCTCTCGATGTGCAAAACTGATAGAGACATACCCCAAGCGACTTACAGCTGTAATCGCAGCAAAAGGTGGCGCTACAAAGTATTAACTTAAGGGGGCTGAATAATTTTGCACGCCCACTTTTTCAGTTTTTGATTTGTTAAAAAAGTTTGAAATATCCAATAAATGTCGTTCCACTTCATGATTGTGTCCCACTTGTTGTTGATTCTTCACAAAAAAATACAGTTTTATATCTTTATGTTTGAAGCCTGAAATGTGGCAAAAGGTCGCAAAGTTCAAGGGGGCCGAATACTTTCGCAAGGCACTGTATTCTCTCCTGTTTTTAAACAATGAAGCCACGTTTGATATTATGAGAGTTTTGTTTATGTAGTGGGAATGCTTAACATGTAGGAAAGTGCGTGTTTATCGGATTCCTTTCAGAGAAAGAACAAGACAAGGATAAACACTAGTTTGACAAAAACAGCATCATTCTTCTCATACTGGAATGTAAGATCTGGGTTTTGTGAATGTGTGTACATCTACGTGCGTGTGTGTGGCTTTCCGAGACATTCTGTGTGACCCTGATTTAGCCCACTGCAGTGAAAGGTTAAGCAGACCAATATAAGCAGACCAAGTGGGGATTTTTTTGTATTCTCGCATGGACAGATTTTGACAGAAGTGGACCCTGTCACTTCGCCTCTTCCTCTCTGGTACCACCTTAAATGTTGATTCTATTTCCTGTTTACTTCCTGGTAATAGTATTTATGTTTCCTGTTTTCTCCAGCACTACTTCCTGGTGGTGTTTGGCCATGACGGTCAGAAGCCTCTGGAGCTGCGGACGGAGGAGGAGTCAGACTGCAAAAAGTGGGTGGAGTCTATCCAACAGGCCAGGTAAGAGGGTGGAGTCTATCCAAGGACAGCACGTCAACGCCTCTTTACAAGAGCCTGGGGGCTAAGAACTCATAGCTACTGTAGCAGCTAGGGGCTAAGGGAAGGATAGGCTCTGATTTCGGTCTGGCTTGCTTGTTTTACTCATGACACACATGCAAATGCACTGGTTGACTGTCACCTAGGCAGCCGGTATGCTGTGTTCTGCTCTGAGACACACAGTGACTGTGTAGTGATCCTCACACTAAACACACACACACAACCCGCTCTCCACATGTCTGCTCCATTTGTAGGAGTTTGTGTGTGCTCTGCTCGGAGCAGTTCACATTTAGGTCACACTCTGGTGCCGTACCACCAGAGTGATTACATCACAGCCCTAACCTCGACACTCCGCCTCGCTCTCTCTCTCCCCCCTCCTCTCTCTGTCTCTATCCAGCACTTTCTCTGTCTCTCCCCCCCTCCTCTCTCTGTCTCTATCCAGCACTTTCTCTCTCTCTCCCCCCTCCTCTCTCTGTCTCTATCCAGCACTTTCTCTCTCTCTCCCCCCCTCCTCTCTCTGTCTCTATCCAGCACTTTCTCTCTCTCTCCCCCCCTCCTCTCTCTGTCTCTATCCAGCACTTTCTCTCTCTCTCCCCCCCTCCTCTCTCTGTCTCTATCCAGCACTTTCTCTCTCACTCCCCCCTCCTCTCTCTCTCTATCCAGCACTTTCTCTCTCTCTCCCCCCTCCTCTCTCTCTCTATCCAGCACTTTCTCTCTCTCTCTCTCTCTCTCTCTCTCTCTCTCTCTCTCTCTCTCTCTCTCTCTCTCTCTCTCTCTCTCTCTCTCTCTCTCTCTCTCTCTCTCTCTCTCTCTCTCTCTCTCTCTCTCTCTCTCTCTCTCTCTCTCTCTCTCTGCACACTGAGGGATGATGAATACATTTATGCTATGGTGTTTACTTTTAAATGTTTAGAGCATAATGCTTCTGTGGCGTTCCCTGTGCAGAGTGCACCATGTCGACTGGGTTTAAACTCACCATTCCACACTTACCATTCCACCTGTAGTTACTCTGACATCATCATTGAGCGCGAGGTCCTGATGCAGAAGTACATCCACCTGGTCCAGATCATGGAGACAGAGAAGGTGGCGGCCAACCAGCTACGCACCCAGCTAGAGGACCAGGACACAGAGATAGAGAGGCTGAAAGCAGAGGTACACACACATTTACATGGTCTCTCGCACACTCACGTACACACTCACGTACACACACACACACACACACACACACAACCACACACGTGCTCCCTCACACACACACACGGCCACATTGCTCACACACAAAAATACACACACAAATAAAGGTTTCCGTTAGACAAGGGGATCTGGCTAGTGTTTGATTTGTGTTGACTGTTGTGTGTTGACTGTTGTGTGTTGAACTGTTGTGTGTTGAACTGTTGTGTGTTGAACTGTTGTGTGTTGACTGTTGTGTGTTGAACTGTTGTGTGTTGACTGTTGTGTGATGACTGTTGTGTGTTGACTGTTGTGTGTTGACTGTTGTGTGATGACTGTTGTGTGTTGAACTGTTGTGTGTTGACTGTTGTCTGTTGACTGTTGTCTGTTGACTGTTGTCTGTTGACTGTTGTGTGTTGACTGTTGTGTGTTGACTGTGGACTGTTGTGTGTTGACTGTGGACCGTTGTGTGTGGACTGGTGTGTGTTGACTGTGGTCCGTTGTGTGTGGACTGTTGTGTGTTGACTGTAGACTGTTGTGTGTGGACTGTTGTGTGTTGACTGTTGTGTGTTTACTGTTGTGTGTTGACTGTAGATTGTTGTGTGTTGACTGTTGTGTGTTGACTGTGAACTGTTGTGTGTGGACTGTTGTGTGTGGACTGGTGTGTGTTGTGTGTTGACTGTGGACTGTTGTGTGTTGACTGTTGTGTGTTGACTGTGAACTGTTGTGTGTGGACTGGTGTGTGTTGACTGTGGTCTGTGTGCTTCCAGATCGTGCTGTTGAACAAGGCCAAGGAGAGGATGCTGCCTTACCAGACCAACCAGGAGGAGGAGGACCCAGACATTAAAAAGATCAAAAAGGTCCAGAGTTTCATGCGAGGCTGGCTGTGTCGGAGGAAGTGGAAGATCATCGTTCAGGACTACATCTGTTCCCCCCACGCTGAGAACATGAGGAAGAGGAACCACATCGTGTTCAACATGGTGGAGGCCGAGACCGAGTACGTCTGCCAGCTCTCTGTCCTGGTCAACTTCTTCCTCAGGCCGCTACGTATGGCCGCCAGCTCCAAGAAACCTCCCATCAGCCACGATGACGTCAGCAGCATCTTCCTCAACAGGTAAACACACTGTCTGACCCCCCTCCAGAAACAACCCACAGCCCCTACCCCCTAGACACTTGCGAACGGATTGAATAGATGTCATAGCAATATATTTTTCTTCTTTGTGTCCCTTAGTGAGACCATCATGTTCCTCCATGAGATCTTTCATCAGGGCCTGAAGGCTCGGATAGCCAACTGGCCCACGCTGGTGCTGGGTGAGATATGAGGCGTCTATGTTGGGTCAAATCTACTCTACCATTATCTTTGTGTGGGATGTTTTATGTGTCTGTCTCCCCAGCGGACCTGTTTGACATCCTGCTGCCCATGCTGAACATCTACCAGGAGTTTGTGAGGAACCACCAGTACAGCCTGCAGGTGCTGGCCAACTGTAAACAGAACCGGGACTTGGACAAGCTGCTGAAGCAGTATGAGGCGAACCCTGCCTGTGAGGGACGCATGCTGGAGACCTTCCTCACGTACCCCATGTTCCAGGTAGCACGTCGCACACGCGTGTGTCCAGACCTCATTAACCTCCTCCCTTTCACCCCTCCACATGTTAGTATACGGCCCAGACCTGACTGACTGACTGACTGACAGACACCTCTCCGATGTGTTTCAGATCCCTCGTTACATCATCACTCTCCATGAGCTGCTGGCACACACGCCTCATGAGCACGTGGAGCGCAAGAGCCTGGAGTTCGCCAAGTCCAAACTAGAGGAGCTGTCAAAGTGAGGATAACGGAGCTGTAGTGGTTGTGTAGTAGATCATGTAGCCAACAGTGGTTGTGTAGTAGATCATGTAGCCAACAGTGGTTGTGTAGTAGATCATGTAGCCAACAGTGGCTGTGTAGTAGGTAATGTAGCCAACAGTGGTTGTGTAGTAGATCATGTAGCCAACAGTAGTTGTGTGGTAGGTAATGTAGTTAGCAGTGGCTGTGTAGTAGGTAATGTAGTTAACAGTGATTGTGTGGTAGATAATGTAGTTAACAGTGATTGTGTGGTAGATAATGTAGTTAACAGTGGCTGTGTAGTAGATAATGTAGCTAATGGTGGTTGTGTGGTGGAAAATGTAGCTAATGGTGGTTGTGTGGTAGATAATGTAGTTAACAGTGGTTGTGTTGTGGATAATGTAGCTAATGGCGATTGTGCGGTAGATAATGTAGTTAACCATGGTTGTGTGGTAGATAATGTAGTTAACAGTGGTTGTGTGGTGGATAATGTAGCTAATGGTGGTTGTGTTGTCAGGATGATGCATGATGAGGTGAGCGATACAGAGAACATTCGTAAGAATCTGGCCATCGAGAGAATGATCGTAGAAGGCTGTGACATATTACTGGATACCAGCCAGACCTTTGTCAGACAGGGTGAGTACACACACACACACACATACTGTACAAATGCACTCACTCACACACACACCGCCAGAATCCCGAGCATTATAAGATGGCTACTTGTAACTGTCATCAGTAGTACAGTATGTGTAGCCTATGTTTTTTGTTTTTTCCCCCTCCCACCAAACTGACACACACACACACACACACTCTCTCTCTACCCATCAGGCTCTCTGATCCAGCTCCCATCCAGCAGTGAACGGGGCATGCTCAGTAAGGTCCGTCTGGGCTCTCTGTCTCTCAGGAAGGAAGGAGAACGACAGTGCTTCCTATTTACAAAACACTTCCTTGTCTGCACACGCACCTCCGGGGGAAAGCTGCACCTGCTCAAGGTGAGAGTCAAACACACACACAGACACATTATGCATGTACAGATGTCCGATCTTAATTTGATCACTGTTTTGTCGCGTGAAATTTTCCTGCGCAACAGGGACTTAAAATGAGTCTCATGATTTAGATGCTTTCACAAAAACGTATTCAGGGGGCATTCGAGTCATTCAGACCAGCACCAGCTATCAAAATCATATTCCGTCTCTGACTTTGCTCATAGGCTCAAGCTAGACAATGTCCTACTGCAGGACTATAGGTCCTATCACCCCCACATTCAAATGGACTCATCTGAAATGTATCCATACACGTGTCCATTAGGCCTATGGATGTATTTATTTTATCAGCATCAATTAGATTGAGCAATAAAAGTCCCACTTTTATTCCATGGGCTTAGATCCGCACTGTGCAGCTGTTATTCCATGGGCTTAGATCCGCACTGTGCAGCTGTTATTCCATGGGCTTAGATCCGCACTGTGCAGCTGTTATTCCATAGGCTTAGATCCGCACTGTGCAGCTGTTATTCCATAGGCTTAGATCCGCACTGTGCAGCTGTTATTCAATAGGCTTAGATCCGCACTGTGAAGCTGTTATTCCATAGGCTTAGATCCGCACTGTGAAGCTGTTATTCCATAGGCTTAGATCCGCACTGTGCAGCTGTTATTCCATAGGCTGGGATCCGCACTGTGAAGCTGTTATTCCATGGGCTTAGATCCGCACTGTGCAGCTGTTATTCCATAGGCTTAGATCCGCACTGTGCAGCTGTTATTCCATGGGCTTAGATCCGCACTGTGCAGCTGTTATTCCATGGGCTTAGATCCGCACTGTGCAGCTGTTATTCCATAGGCTTAGATCCGCACTGTGCAGCTGTTATTCCATAGGCTTAGATCCGCACTGTGCAGCTGTTATTCAATAGGCTTAGATCCGCACTGTGAAGCTGTTATTCCATAGGCTTAGATCCGCACTGTGAAGCTGTTATTCCATAGGCTTAGATCCGCACTGTGCAGCTGTTATTCCATAGGCTGGGATCCGCACTGTGAAGCTGTTATTCCATGGGCTTAGATCCGCACTGTGCAGCTGTTATTCCATAGGCTTAGATCCGCACTGTGCAGCTGTTATTCAATAGGCTTAGATCCGCACTGTGAAGCTGTTATTCCATAGGCTTAGATCCGCACTGTGCAGCTGTTATTCCATAGGCTAGGATCCGCACTGTGCAGTTGTTATTCCATAGGCTTAGATCCGCACTGTGCAGCTGTTATTCCATAGGCTTAGATCCGCACTGTGCAGCTGTTATTCCATGGGCTTAGATCCGCACTGTGCAGCTGTTATTCCATAGGCTTAGATCCGCACTGTGCAGCTGTTATTCCATAGGCTTAGATCCGCACTGTGCAGCTGTTATTCAATAGGCTTAGATCCGCACTGTGAAGCTGTTATTCCATAGGCTTAGATCCGCACTGTGAAGCTGTTATTCCATAGGCTTAGATCCGCACTGTGCAGCTGTTATTCCATAGGCTGGGATCCGCACTGTGAAGCTGTTATTCCATGGGCTTAGATCCGCACTGTGCAGCTGTTATTCCATAGGCTTAGATCCGCACTGTGCAGCTGTTATTCAATAGGCTTAGATCCGCACTGTGAAGCTGTTATTCCATAGGCTTAGATCCGCACTGTGCAGCTGTTATTCCATAGGCTAGGATCCGCACTGTGCAGTTGTTATTCCATAGGCTTAGATCCGCACTGTGCAGCTGTTATTCCATAGGCTTAGATCCGCACTGTGCAGCTTTTATTCCATAGGCTGGGATCCGCACTGTGCAGCTGTTATTCCATAGGCTTAGATCCGCACTGTGCAGCTGTTATTCCATAGGCTTAGATCCGCACTGTGCAGCTGTTATTCCATAGGCTGGGATCCGCACTGTGCAGCTGTTATTCCATAGGCTTAGATCCGCACTGTGAAGCTGTTATTCCATAGGCTTAGATCCGCACTGTGCAGCTGTTATTCCATAGGCTTAGATCCGCACTGTGCAGCTGTTATTCCATAGGCTGGGATCCGCACTGTGCAGCTGTTACAAGAGCACATTTTTCACTGGCTGTCCACAGGTTTCAAAAACAATGATTGATAGGCAGCGTAAACTTCTTGAATTCAACCATTATTGGGTTCAAATACACATTTAGATTTGTGAACAGCCATCCACAACAACCACAATCCGTAAGACACAAATAGCTAAATGAGAGAGCAGCAGTGTGATTCACATCAAGGTGCTATGTAGATATCAATAGTAAGTGATATCCGTATCACCGTACACTACACCACTGCTGTCATCCTGACCTCCAAGCGTTTATTTCAGTTGGATAATCTTTGGATGCCGACAGCAGTCGCCCATTGGAAGACACAGCTTAGACTGTAGCCCACAAAAGCCCATTCCTGCTCTTTACCCGGGATCCATCAAACACATTTGGTGTGTCATCATAGTGGTCTCTGACTTGTGGTCAGACTCGTTCAGTTGGAACAAACTTGAACTTGCGCCTTTTTTCAATGCTGATTTGAATGTCACTGAGAAAAGTATCCCCAAAAAATGTGCAAACATCCTTTCTGAATTTAAAAGTCATCCTCTGAGTAATCATCTAGTTTTTCAAAAGTATCTGTAATCTGATTACAGTATTTTTGCTGTTAATGTAATGGATTACAGTTACCGGTGTTTTTTGTTGTTGCAATCCCTTACATGTAACGGATTACGTGTAATCTATTACTCCCCAACCCTGATAGGCTACACCTAAACTATAGCCTACATAGGCCTGTAATATCAGATGTAAAGACAACAAATAACTTGGCCCATGATTTTTGAAATCTACAGTGTATTATCAAAAAACTAAAAACATTTCAAGGTTTATCGCGAACGTAAGGTTATGAATCAACTGTCAAAATGTAGTTCAATCATGGCCTGGAGCAGTCTAGTTGTTAGGACCGCTGCTTTATAATACCAACATGTCTGTAATACCAACATGTTTCAAATAGACCACCACAGTCCCTGTGCCCAAGAACACTAAGGTAACCTGCCTAAATGACTACCGACCTGTAGCACTCTGTAGCCATGAAGTGCTTTGAAAGGCTGGTCATGGCTCATATCAACACCATTATCCCAGAGACCCTAGACCCACTCCAATTTGCAAACCGCTCCAACAGATCCACAGATGATGCAATCTCTATTGCACTCCACACTGCCCTTTCCCACCTGGACAAAAGGAACACCTGTGAGAATGCTGTTCATTGACTACAGCTCAGCGTTCTACACCACAGTGTCCACAAAACTCATCAATAAGCTACGGACCCTGGGACTAAACACCTCCCTCTGCAACTGGAACGTGGACTTCCTGATGTGCCGCCCCCAGGTGGCAATGGTAAGTAACAACACATCCGCCACACTGATCCTCAACACAAGGGCCCCTCCTGTACTCCCTGTTCACTCATGACTGCATGGCCAGGCAAGACTCCAACACCATCATTAAGTTTGCCGATGACACAATAGTGGTAGGCCTTATCACCAACAATGATGAGACAGCCTATAGGGAGAAGGTCAGAGTCCTGATCGTGTGGTGCAAGGACAACAACCTCTCCCTCAACGTGATCAAGACAAAGGAGATGATTGTGGACTACAGGAAAAGGAGGACCGAGCACGCCCCCAATCTCATCGACGGGGCTGCAGTGGAGTAGGTTGAGATCTTGAAGTTCCTTGGTGTCCACATCACCAACAAACTATCATGGTCCAATCACACCAAGACAGTTGTGAAGAGCACATGACAAAGCCTGTTCCTCCTCCCTCAGGAGACAGAAAAGATTTGGCATGGGTCTTCAGATCCTCAAAGGTTCTACAGCTGCACCATCGAGAAGCGCTCCAGCAAGCGATACCGGAGCGCCAAGTCTAGGTCCAAAAGGCTTCTTAACAGCTTCTAGCCCCAAGCCATAAGACTCCTGAACAGCTAATCAAAGGGCTACCCAGACACCTCTTTTACGCAGCTGCTACCCTCTGTTTATTATCTACACATTGTCACTTTAACTCTACCTACATGTACATATTACCTCAATTACCTTGACTAACCGGTGCCCCCGCACATTGACTGTGCCGGTACCCCCTGTATATAGCCTCACTATTGTTATTTTTCTGCTGCTGTTTAATTATTTATTACTTTTTTTCCAGATTTTTTTTTTCTTTAACTTTAACTATTTTTTACTGAACACGTTTTTCTTAACTTCTTAAAGCATTGTTGGTTAAGGGCTGGTAAGTAAGCATTTCACCGTACACCTGTTGTATTCACCACATGTGACATAAAATTACATTTGACATTTAGGCCTACCCTATCGGCGTGGATTCAATTCCATCCCATACCCTTCTGGCACTAGTTACACATTTCAAGTATGGACAGTCCAGGGATATTTTACCACCGAACTTGATAAGAAAATCACCATACCAGACACTTTTATTAGAAAGACAGGTGTATTTAATGGATAACATACCGTAAATAGGAAACTGATAAGAAAAGCAATATCTCAAAATAAAATAAAGATATTTATCATATAAAAGAGCCCGAACTCCGAGTGATGTTTCAAATGTTTACTCGGCGAAGATGTAACAGTCGAATACATACGGTACATTCAGCACAGCGCAGTGTTCATTTATACCCTTAGCTCTCACCCCCTCCCTTCCACAAAGATGTACTTCAGTATTTTTCCATCAGCCAGGATTTATTTGTGCTCCTCCGTGTATTTCACAGTCAGGAGAGGCAATGAGTAACTGAGAGTAGACATTGCTACAGTCTACTGCAGTCCATGAAATAATTGGACTTCATGCACAAAGAGCTTCAACCCAACACTACTTTCACTCTCTAAGGATATATAAAAACAATCTGTTCATACTAAGAGGACATAATGGTATGAAATAGTGAAGACATGAAACAGTCATTTTAAATCTATTAACAAACAAAATAATAGCAGTGGGCTACACCAACGTTAGTTTCATACAAAGTGTGGTGTAAATTACCACAGTAGATTTGCCGATGTAAATGGTCAAATAGATAAATCACCCTAAGTATTTCCGATGATAATACCAACCAGATGGCGAACATATCTTGAAAGACTTTGGTTGCAACCAGGACGAAGGCCACACCGATATCATCTTTCAGGGAGCGGTAATGAGGTGACCAATAATGGTTGCAATTGAGATCAGCTGTGCGGGTGAATTTAGCACGTATTGATCGTTTAAAAAGACATCAACTGGTGATAATCTAGTGCCATCGATGATTGCAATAGGTTCCTTGTTATCTGATTATATTCCAATACGTTCTCTAAACTACCCTATCACATACTGTTTGTGTTCCCCTGTCTGAGTTGATGAGCTGATTTGGGCCATCGGTTGATTGCTAGATGAAGGCCCGCCGTAGAACGATAAACTTTCTTGCAGTGCTCGCCCACGATTTATACATTTCCATTACCAAACTGTTATGCGCCGGCTACAGTAGCAAAGGCCTGCTGTGCTTCCAGTTTGATGCCGGCATTTGAAGTCATCCTTGTTGTGGATTGAAAGCCTGTATTGTGTGGCTTTAAAATGTCCTTTCTTAAAGCTGTCAGGATGTGTATGCGTTTGAGCCTATCCAAATACTATTTTGTTGAGCTGAGACACGTTTCTTTGATGTGTAAATTATCAGGCTATTCGTTGTACTTCTTGAAAACATTGAAATGAATGCAATTAGCTTGTGGGCCTAATGTAGGTTATAGGCTATCTAAATGAATTGAAGTCTTTTTTGTTGTTGTTGCTTACCTTGAAGAGCTAGAACAGTGTTGTAAAGATGGAGAAGATAGGGGGAGTCAAAGGGCAGTGGGCCGGTTTCGAACCATATGTGTACCAGGGTCAGCGATTGTAACCCCTGGACCACACAGGCACTGAGGCCACCAATCATCTATTCTTGCTATTGCTTCCCTTTCACATATAATACAACAATTTCTATATATTTATTTCAACGGATATGCCCTAACGAAAAATAAGTCTATCCCCTACAAATATGCCCGTTAATTATAATCCACATAAGAATTCACACAAGACGCTACTTGAACAGGCGCCCAGTGGACCTGCAGTCTAAGGTACAATGTAGGTACGGTGCTGCATTGTACATAAACACCGCTTCAGCTGCCCCCTGGTGGCGATTCTTAATATTTCTCCAGATATTCAAAGCCTCTTGCTGCAGGATTATTTTCCTCAAATTAAGATGCGACATCTGTACTTTCACGTGGTCAGACACATGCAAACATATACATACGAAATGTGTTGATATACACTACCGGTCAAAAGTTTTAGAACACCTACTTTTTCTTTATTTTGACTATTTTCTACATTGTAGAATAATAGTGAAGACATCAAAACTATGAAATAACACATATGGAATCATGTAGTAACCAAAAAAGTGTTAAATAAATCTAAATATATTTTATACTTGAGATTCTTCAAATAGCCACCCTTTGCCTTGACAGCTTTGCCAACTCCTGGCATTCTCTCAACCAGCTTCATGAGGTAGTCACCTGGAATGCATTTCAATTAACAGGTGTACCTACTTAAAAGTTAATTTCTTTCCTTCCTGGGTTTGAGCCAATCAGTTGTGTTGTGACAAGGTAGGGGGGTATACAGAAGCCCTATTTGGTAAAAGACCAAGTTCATTAGTTACCAGCCTCAGAAATTGCAGCCCAAATAAATGCTTCACAGAGACACATCTCAACATCGACTGTTCAGAGAAGATTGTGTGAATCAGGCCTTTGTGGTCGAATTTCTGCAAAGAAACCACTACTAAAGGACACCAATAAGAAGAAGTGACTTGCTTGGGCCAAGAAACACAAGTAAAGGACATTAGATCGGTGGAAATTCTTTCCTTTGGTCTGGAGTCCAAATTTGAGATTTTTTGTTCCAACCGCCGTGTCTTTGTGAGGCGCGGTGTGGGTGAACGGATGATCTCCACATGTGTATTTCTCACCGTAAAGCATGGAGTAGGAGGTATTATGGTATGGGGGTGCTTTGCTGGTGACACTGTCTGTGATTTACTTAGAATTCAAGGCACACTTAACCAACAAGGCTACCACAGCATTCTGCAGCGATACGCCATCCCATCTGGTTTGGGCTTAGTGGGACTATCATTTTTTTTTCAACAGGACAATGACCCAACACACCTCCAGGCTGTGTAAGGGCTATTTTACCAAGAAGGAGAGTGATGGAGTGCTGCATCAGATGACCTGGCCTCCACAATCCCCCGACCTCAACCAATCACAGCATATGTGGAAACTGTTGCAAAAGCATTTCAGGTGAAGCTGGTTGAGAGAATGCCAAGAGTGTGCAGAGCTGCCATCAAGGAAAAGGGTGGCTATTTGAAGAATCTCAACTATAACATATATTTTGATTTGTTTGACACTTCTTCGGTTACAACATGATTCCATATGTGTTATTTCATAGTTTTGATGCCTTCACTATTATTCTACAATGTAGAAAATAGTACAAATAAAGAATAACCCTTGAATGAGTAGGTGTTCTAAAACGTTTGACCGGTAGTGTAGGTAGTAGAAAACATTTGTATGTCAAGCAGATTTTGACACAGTTGACCTTCCCTCTACACGTGCGTGTTAGATGTATGGCCTCTAACCTCTGCCCTTTGACCCTCACAGCAGGGTGGGGTGTTGTCTCTAATAGAATGTACCCTTGTAGAGGAGCTAGATGCCAACGATGAGGACTGTAAGTATCTTTCATAAAGTAATAAATCAATGAATAAGTCAATTCAATCAATCAATCAATACATCAACAAACTTTTGACCTTGATCCTTCCCACCTCCCTCCTGTAGACAATGCAGGAGGTCAGGGCTTCAACCACCTGGAGTTTAAAATCGTGGTGGAACCCACTGATGGCCCCGCCTTCTCTGTCGTCCTATTGGCTCCCTCCCGCCAGGAGAAAGCTGCCTGGACCAGTGACATCAGTCAGGTAAACATACCTGGGGATGAGATGCCCAGTCCCAAATCAACTTCTACACCTACTGCTTCTGCAAGTCTCTACACTGATTTTGAAAGAGGTTCAGCACCATGGACAGTAACATGACTGTCTCTCCCCTCTTGTCTCTCTCTGTCTTTCTTTCATTCTGTACCTTTTTCTTTCTCTCTGTCTATAGTGTATAGATAATATCCGCTGTAATGGCCTGATGACCAGCGTATTTGAGGAGAACTCTAAAGTAACTGTGCCGCACATGATCAAGTAAGAGCCCAAATAAAGACTGTATATTCTTTTCCACGTCAGTGAGGGTTGATAATCCCCAGGTTATCCAATCCCCTTTGCCCACCTGGGAGATCACCCAATAGCTGATGATCTTATTGATACTTGTCCCACCAGGTCGGACGCACGGCTGCACAAAGATGATGTGGACATCTGCTTCAGCAAGACGCTCAACTCCTGCAAGGTCCCCCAGATCCGCTACGCCAGCGTGGAGCGGCTGCTGGAGAGACTGACTGACCTGCGCTTCCTCTCTATCGACTTCCTCAACACCTTCCTCCACACGTACAGGATCTTTACTACCGCTGCTGTGGTCATGGACAAACTGGCCGACATATACAAGAAACCTTTTACCTCTATACCGGTCAGGTAGAAAGATATACAGTATGAACCCACACACACATTGTGTCTTCTCATGCCACATCACTCCATCACTCCTTCATCCATTCTGTCTCTTCCTCCCTCTATCCTCGTATAATAGACATGCATGCTGACCATCACTCTCTCTGTCTCTTTCCTTCTCTTACCTCCCCCTCCACTCCACTCCACTCCACTCCCCTCCTCCACTCCTGGTTTTGTCACTCCTCCTCACCCCCTCCTTCCACATCTTTCTCTTTGACACCTCCTCTCCCATGCCATCCTGCCCTCTCCTCTTCTCCTTCTCTCCTCCACTCCTCCTCTCCTCTCAGGGTTCAGTATCACTCCTCCGATCGTCTGTCCATCACGTCTCTCTGTCCTGACTACAGTCTGAAGATCACACGGCTTGCTCTGGACCAAAAAGAGTGACACTCTTTTTTTTTTTTTTCTCGTACATTCTCCTCTTTTCAATGCCTCTCCATTGACTCTTTCATTGGTTAATTTCACTCATACAGCCTTTCAAACAAAAATACCTTTTCTTCTTGGTTTTAGTTCAGAGGGCTAACATAGATGTTACATAGGTTTCTCATATGACGTAGGAATAATCAAGTGCTTCCTTTTTGTCTTTATCCTCCTCTTCTTCTCCCATCCCTCTGTCCTTCCTCAGGTCTCTGGAGTTGTTCTTTGCCACCAACCAGGGGACGTGGGGAGGCGAGCACCTCAACAACAAATCTCCCCGTCTCTGTCGCAAGTTCTCCTCTCCTCCTCCTCTCACCATCCCCTCCCGTACCTCCTCCCCGGTTCACTCCCGCAAACTCTCCCTCTCCTCCCCGGTCTCCTCCAAGGCAGGGGTCCTAGACCTCTCCACCCCTTCCTCCTCTGCTGCTAACTCCCCCACTTCCTCTCACCCTCCCTCCATCTCCTCCCCCCCTCCCAACGCCACCAGGCCCCCTTCAGGGTTTTCCTCCCCTCCTCCCAACGCCACCCGGGCTCCATCTGGGTTCTCGTCCCCCCCTCCCACCTGTACGCGGGCTCCCAGCCTGCCAACAGTCCTGGGGGTCTCCACCTCCCCTCCCACCACCACAAAAGCCCTTCTAGAACTGAGCCGCCCCACCTGTTCACAGGAACCTGTCCCCCCAACGCCGGAAGAGGGAGGAGACATGCCGCGCATCGACGCATTCTGTGGAAAACTCAGACGCAGCATCCGCAGGGGTAGGCTGGCACACACATACACGCACAAACACAGACACACACACACAAACACAGACACACACTCACAAACACAGACACACACTCACTGAGTGCCTGTATATTTTAATTAACAGCTGTTCTGGAGACGGTTTCTCTGGAGAAGTTCCTCCCAGAGTCTAACCCTCAAGTCAGCGAGGACCGAGTCCCCCTGACAGAGTCCCCCTGTCGCTCCCCCTCTACACCCAGACACATGCGATACAGACAGTCTGGAGGTTCCACGGGGGAAAACAATCGTGGTACTATGTCACCAGCCTCAGCCTTCGCTATTGCCACGGCAGCCGCCGGACACGGCAGTTCCCAGGGTAACAGACAACATGAACAATAACAACCGTCTTACCAGCAGCATTTACCATTTCACCACAAGTTATCTCTCTCTCTCTCTCTCTCTCTCTCTCTCTCTCTCTCTCTCTCTCTCTCTCTCTCTCTCTCTCTCTCTCTCTCTAAGGTTTCAATAATAGCGAGAGGACCTGTGACAAGGAGTTTATCATCCGTAGAGCTGCTACCAACAGAGTCCTCAACGTACTGCGTCACTGGGTCTCCAAGCACTCACAGGTCTGAACCACATACACACACAAACACTGCCTGCCTACCCCTGTTGTCCTCTGTCCAACTCTCAGGACGTCCAGAGAAATGTCACCCTGCTCCACTGGGGCCCCCTGGTGTCCTGCCCTCTGTAGCAGACAGGACTGTTGCTCTTGAACAAACCCCAGCTCTGACACTACTGTCGCCACCATCTGCTCTGTGGGGCCTGGACACACATGCACATTTACGGGATGGTCAGCCCTCATCTCCTGTGTCCTGGTGTGTAGGTGACCATACATGCTGAAACAGGCTGATGTTGACGCAGAGAGAAGAGGTCAATTTATGCTCTATAATAATTCTGATGTGGAAGGGAGTGAACGATGTACCTGTGAGTTTACAGCATCCTCTGAATAAATGGCTGGGGGAAATGATCGCTAAGCTGCGTGTGTGTTTGTGCGTGTGTCAGGACTTTGAGATGAACAGTGAGCTGAAGGTGGGTGTAATGACCCTTCTGGAGGAGGTGCTACGAGACGCAGACCTGCTGCCTCAAGAGAGGAAAGCCACCGGAAACATTCTAAGGTACACACGCGCAAGCTAAAGTACAAGCCCACACACACTCGCAGACACTCACAGACACACACACAAACACACACACACACTCACAGACACACACACACACACACATGCTTAAGTACAAGCTCACACACACTCACACACACACACACACGCTTAAGTACAAGCTCACACACACTCTCACACACACACAGTGAGAGTTAGTGAGTGTGTGTGGTGTGTGTACCTTAGTATACCGTGTGAGAGTGTGTGTGAGAGTGGGTGTGTGTTTGTGTCATTACATTTGTTATTCATGAGACTCTGCTTGTCTCTCAGTGCCCTTTCTCAAGATGAACAAGATGATGCTCAACTCAAGATAGAAGACATCCTACAGACGGTATGTATAGTTCAATCACACACACACACAACTACTGCCTAGTTGCCTGAAATGCTAAGCCATTTCATTTGCAGGATGTCAAATCGAGTCAAATCAAATTGTATTAGTCACATGCTCCGAATACAACAGGTAGGCCTTACAGTGAAATGCTTACTTACAAGTCCCTAACCAACAATGCAGTTTAAAAAAAATACGGATAAGAATAAGAAATAAAAGTAACAAGTGATTAAAGAACAGCAGTAAAATAACAATAGCGAGACTATATACAGGGGGGTACCGGTACAGAGTCAATGTGCAGGGTTAGTTGAGGTAATATGTACATGTAGGTAGAGCTATTAAAGTGACTATGCATAGATGATAACAACAGAGAGTAGCAGCACTGTAAAAAAAAAAAAGGGGGCGGAAATGCAAATAGTCTGGGTAGCCATTTGATTAGGTGTTCAGGAGTCTTATGGCTTGGGGGTAGAAGCTGTTTAGAAGCCTCTTGGACCTAGACTTGGCGCTCCGGTACCACTTGCCATGCGGTAGCAGAGAGAACAGTCTATGACTAGGGTGGCTGGAGTCTTTGACAATTTTTAGGGCCTTCCTCTGACACCGCCTGGTATAGAGGTCCTGGATGGCAGGAAGCTTGGTCCCAGTGATGTACTGGGCTGTTCGCTCTACTCTCTCTAGTGCCTTATGGTCGGAGGCTGAGCAGTTGCCATACCAGGCAGTGATGCAACCAGTCAGGATGCTCTCGATGGTGCAGCTGTAGAACCTTTTGAGGATCTGAGGACCCATGCCAAATATTTTCAGTCTCCTGAGGGGGAATAGGTTTTGTCGTGCCCTCTTTACAACTGTCTTGGTGTGGTTGGACCGTGTTAGTTTGTTGGTGATGTGGACACCAAGGAACTTGCTCTCAACCTGCTCTACTGCAGCCCAGTCGATGAGAATGGGGGCATGCTCAATCCTCTTTTCCCTGAAGTCCACAATCATCTCCTTTGTCTTGATCACGTTGAGGGAGAGGTTGTTGTCCTGGCACCATATGGCCAGGTCTCTGACCTCCTCCCTATAGGCTGTCTCGTTGCTGTCGTTTTTGGCTGTGCAGTCATGAGTGAACAGGGAGTACAGGAGGGGACTGAGCACTCACCCCTGAAGGGCCCCTGTGTTGAGGATCAGAGTGACGCATGTGTTTTTACCTACACTTACCACCTTGGGGCGGCCCATCAGGAAGTCCAGGATCCAGTTGCAGAGGGAGGTGTTTAGTCCCAGGATCCTTAGCTTATTGATGAGCTTTGAGCGCACTATGGTGTTGAACGCTGAGCTGTAGTCAATGAATAGCATTCTGACATAGGTGTTCCTTTTGTCCAGGTGGGAAAGGGCCGTGTGGAGTGCAATAGAGATTACATCATCTGTGGATCTTTTGGGGCAGAATGCAAATTGGAGTGGGTCTAGGGTTTCTGGGATAATGGTGTTGATGTGAGCCATGACCAACTTTTTGAAGCACTTCATGGCTGCAGAAGTGAGTGCTACGGGTCGGTTGTTGTTTAGGTAGGTTACCTTAGGGTTCTTGGGCACAGGCACTATAGTGGTCTGCTTAAAACATGTTGGTATTACAGACTCAGACAGGGAGAGGTTGAAAATGTCAGTGAAGACACTTGCCAGTCGGTCAGCGCATGCTCGCAGTGCACTTCCGGGTAATCCGTCTGACCCTGAGCCTTATTAATGTTAGCATGTTTTAAGGTCGTTCTCACATCGGCTGAGGAGAGCGTGATCACACAGTCTTCCAGAACAGCTGGTGCTCTCATGCATGTTTCAGTGTTACTTGGCTCAAGGCGAGCATTGAAGTAGTTTAGCTCGTCTGGTAGGCTCGTGTCACTGGGAAGCTCTTGGCTGTGCTTCCCTTTGTAGTCTGCAATGGTTTGCAGGCCCTGCCACATCTGACGAGCGTCAGAGCTGGTTTTGTACGATTCAATGTTAGTCCTGTATTGACTCTTTTCCTGTTTGAAGGTTTGTCGGAGGGCATACCAGGATTTCTTATAAGCTTCCGCTCCTTGAAAGCGGCAGTTCTAGCCTTTAGCTCAGTGTGGATGTTGCCTGTAAATCCATGGCTTCTGGTTGGGTCATGTACGTATGGTCATTGTGGGGACGACGTCATCGATGCACTTATTGATGAAGCCAATGACTGATGTGGTGTACTCCTCAATGCCATCGGAGGAGCATCTGCTTCATCTGACCACTTTTTTATTGATCTAGTCACTGGCGCTTCCTGCTTTAATTTTGGTTTGTAAGCAGGAATCAGGAGGATAGAATTATGGTCAGATTTGCCAAAAGGAGGGCGAGGGATAGCTTTGTATGCTTCTCTGTGTGTGGAGTAAAGGTGGCCCAGAGTTTTTTTTCCTTTGGTTGCACATTTAACATGCTGATAGAAATTTGCTAAAACATATTTAAGTGTCCCTGCATTTAAGTCCTTGGCTACTAGGAGCGCTGCCTCTGGATTAGCGTTTTCTTGTTTGCTTATGCCGGAATACAGCTCATTCAATGCTGTCTTAGTGCCAGCCTCTGACTGTGGTGGTATGTAAACAGCTAAGAAAAATACAGATGAAAACTCTCTAGGTAGGTAGTGTGGTCTACAGTTTATCATGAGATACGATACCTCAGGAGAGCAATAGCTTGAGACTTCCTTAGATATCGTGCACCAGCTGTTATTTACAAAAATACATAGTCCACCACCCCTTGTCTTCCCAGACGCTGCTGTTCTGTCCTGACGGTACATCGTATAACCTGTCAGTTGTATGTTGATATTGTCGTCGTTCAGCCACGTCTCCGTGAAGCATAAGATATTACAGTTTTTAATGTCCCGTTGGTAGTTTAATCATCTGCATAGATCATCTATTTTATTGTCCAAAGACTGCACGTTTGCTAGCAGATTGGAAAGAAGTGGGGGTTTGTTCGATCGCCTACGAATTCTCAGAAGGCAGCCCACCCTCCAGCCCCATTTTCTCCTCCTCCTCTCACGCAAATCATGGGGATCTGGGCCTGTTCCCGAGAAAGCAGTATATCGTTCGCATCGGCCTCGTCAGACTCGTTAAAGTTAAAAATGCCTTCTTCTCCGGCGCCATCTTATAACAATATAGTTGTATAAAGTTTGTTTAGTCATTATTTAGTCAGTAAATGAATGTTGATGTAATTTGGAATGCTGACTTTGGAACAGAGAAGTCCACTGCTCCACTTCATCCTGGTAAGACGTTGTCCAGATACGTAGTCTCGATTTAGACTTATTTGAAGTCTTCGCCATAAATAATTAGAACCTACAGTATTAGTTATATTAGTGTGTAGTGTGGTGGAGCATCCCCCTGAAGACCCAACCAATACTTGATGTAAAATACTTTAGAATGCATTTAGAAGTATTTGAGGTGCGCTTGATTTCGATCTGAGATTTCACTTTTGGGAAAACGCCATTGCTTCTATTTTACAGGGGAAATAAATCAAGCTTAGCTCAAGTATTGTAAAGTATTTGACATGCACTATGTATGTGACCCTGGTTTTAGTCCCCTGTAGAGCCATATTAGTCCACTGTGTCCTTTTATTTAGCGGCTACCTGCCAGGTAGCCTAGCGGTTAGAGTGTTGGGCCGGTAACCGAGAGGTTGCTAGTTTGACCAACTGAGCCGACAAGGTGGAAAGTCTGTCGAGGCACTTGACCCTAATTCCTCCAGGGTCGCCTTGAGTAATGGCTGAACCCTGGCCATGACCTCACTTTCAGGGGGGATATGCAAAAAATACACTTATATAAGCTCCCCTTATTTGTGTATATTAGATGTCAACCCGTTTGTAGTGCAGACATGGAACACTGTTTAATATTGGTTTACCAGGCGGAGTGTCCCAAAGCAGAGTGTTTTGAGTCTCTGTCTGCGATGGAGCTGGCTGAACAGATCACCCTGCTAGACCACATTGTGTTCAGGAGCATCCCTTACGAGTGAGTGTATATTCTACATCAGAGAATAGTGTGAGTGTATATTCTACATCAGAGAATAGTGTTGTTGTGTTGTTGTTGCATAGTTGTGGTGTGTTCCGTGTCCACCAGAGAGTTTCTGGGCCAGGGCTGGATGAAGCTGGACAAGTCAGAGAGAACTCCATACATCATGAAGACCAGTCAGCACTTTAACGATGTAAGATTTAAAACAGATCTATACTCAATAGCTCTATACCAGCCAGCGCTTCAGATCTATACTCGTATCTCAACATATTTCCCTGTCCCTCTTTTCTGTATCTCTGCCTCTTTCCCACTTCCCTTATTTCTCTCCCTTCCCCTCTCTGTTTTTCTTCTGTTTTCCTGCTCTAGATGAGTAACCTGGTAGCGTCTCAGATCATTGCCCATACAGACGTGGGCTCCAGGGCTAACTCCATAGAGAAGTGGTTGGCGGTTGCTGATATCTGTCGCTGCCTTAACAACTATAACGGAGTTCTAGAGATCACCTCAGCTCTCAACCGCAGCGCCATCTACAGGCTGAAGAAGACATGGGCCAAAGTCTGCAAACAGACCAAGTCGTTGATGGACAGGCTGCAGAAGACAGTGTCATCAGAGGGCCGGTTCAAGAACCTGAGAGAAACCCTGAAAAAGTAAGAAAGAGGGGAGATACAGGGAGAATTTGTGTGTCTGGGTTTTGGTCACAGATTATCGCCACGACGTGTACCTGTGCGAACAGTGAAATCTCACCAAGGAGCTATAGGACGTCAGGTAGCCTTGCGGTTAGAGCGTTTGGGCCAGTTCGAATACCCGTGCCGACAAGGTGAAAAATCTGCCGATGTGCCCTTGAGCAAGCACAATACAATAGAGGCAGGATATTTGTCCACATGATTAAGCGCATATTTTTTTAAATAATTAAAGTGATGCTATAGATGTTTTGTATCATTTCAGCCAGTAGTTTTGAAAGTAGCGCTCACGAGACAAAATGGGTCCCAGGAAATGGTGCACAATCGTGTACTGTACATAGTCATAGTATGATGTTCCGTCCTGCATTTTATTTATTTTTTAAATCCTGCAATTCGTATGATATGTTACGAATTTGTAAGGGCTGTAGATCCTTTTTCAATCTCTTTAAGGACTTGTGAAAAGTTAGGAAAAGCTTAAATACTATGTGAACATTGATTGATGGATTGGTCCGTGTGCAGCTGCAACCCTCCCTGTGTGCCCTATCTGGGGATGTACCTGACTGACCTGGCCTTCATCGAAGAGGGAACGCCCAACTTCACCGAGGAGGGACTCGTCAACTTCTCCAAGATGAGGATGGTAAACACACAAACGCACGCACACACAGTCAGTCAATCAGTCAGCCTGTATCTCTCTCTCTCTCTCTCTCTCTGCCTGGCTCATGTCTCTCCTCCCTGTTCTCCTGTCTGTTCCAGATTTCTCACATCATCAGAGAGATCCGTCAGTTCCAGGGTGCGCCCTACAGGATAGAGCACCAAGCCAAGGTAACACCCGCCACACAGTCAATCAATGTTTCTAGCTTACAACCCTGTTAGAACTAACTGACTCGCCGGGCTTCCTCTCTCCCAGGTGACTCAGTTCCTGCTGGATAAGACTCTGGTGATGGATGAGGACACGTTGTATGAGCTGTCCCTGAAGATTGAACCCCGCATCCCTCCTGGCTAAACACACAGAAACAGTCGGTCTCAGTCCAGCTGCATCAGACACTTAGTAGTTAGTGTTCTTATTGTTATCTGCTTGGTAACAATGGAACCAGTGGACGGGAGAACCCTAAGAATCACCCGGTTAAGGGTTCCTGTTACTTTATCACCATTGCCAATGATTATGCTTAAGAACTCTGGTGAAGATGTGCCTTGCTTGTAAATATGTACATATCAAGATTTAGTAATAAACTGTAAAGTGTGTTTATAACATGTTATAATGATTTCCTGATGATCTTGCATGCATTTCCATGTATCCATTTACATTTGCTCTGAAAAAGGCTCAAGTAGAACCAAGGTAGAGTCAGGTTTTGGCTGTAACTGATTAGGAGAGACGTCTAGCTTGCCAGACTAATGGCAGCTGTGGGCAGACGAGTGGGGATGGAACAGTGGCGGTCACTATATTGCCCTCTACTGGTGAACAGCCTCATCAAATAGTGATAACATTCCCCAAAGGTTTTTGCACTTCCTTATAGACATCTTCATGGGTCCACCCGAACCCGAATACCCGAGACCCGACCGGGTTCAAAATGCAATATTTTCCCTCGGGTCCGGGTCGTGTCCTGTCTGATTGTCATCGGGTCTCCAGTCTATTTAACTACAGCTGATAGACTAGAGTGGAGCCGAATGGACCCGACCACAGCTCTGCATAGCCTATCGCATATTTATTATACCCTAATAAGGTGAATTTATTGATTTATAGAAGGCCTAGCCAAAATATAAAAACCTATTTGTTAACCAGAAGACGAACTTGTCACTCGGGTCCAATCGAGTCTTATCTGTGTCTGTTGAACAATTACCTGATTGGTTCCTTGTTCCTGTTGACACACACTGATGATGTTAGCATGGACTTTACATCCTGTCATTTAGCATGTTTATTTACTTACTTATGTATTAAGCATTTTAAACATTGTTCTACTTCTGTCTATTATTGTATTCACACTGGACACTGACATCTATTCCACATTGGTTCAAGGTGAAATGAGGTGGAAACAACATTGATTCAACCAGTGTGTGCCCCGTGGGTTCTCTGTGTGAAGGTTTTCAACTGTTATTTGTTACAAGAAACATTTGAAGAACATGTAAACGCATATGAGGAGCCACTTTTCTCAACCGTGTAATTTTGCACAATCGAATATACTGTAGCTAATTCTCCCCAGAGCCAGACAGTGTATAAGATAATATACATGTACGGCTTTACCTTTGCCAGTCCTGACCCAAATTGCAGTTTCAGAAATGTTGTTCAATCAAGTGTAACATGTCTGTTTTGCGAATGACGACATTCAAGTAAAGGGACTTGACTCAAACGGTCGTTAAAGTTTACTTTTGTCTGAATATTTCTCAATGTTGTAGCTTGTCTCTGGATGCGTTCATTTATTAGTATTTGTTCGGTTTTTATCTGATCACTTGTTAAACAGTATTTTTTTGGAAATCTTGCGCTATTGATTTGTAAAGTATGTCAACAGATTTGTAACTTCTTGGAGCTTTTGGATCGTTTAAGCGGTAGAGCACGTTTCTCTTTCCTTACAGTGTTGTTCTTCAGATAACTGCTTTTTCCAGACTGCTTCCGTTTTCTACGGTCCTGAATGGCAGGAATCTTTCTCACATCCTGATAGTATCTACGGTCCTGAATGGCAGGAATCTTTCTCACATCCTGATAGTATCTACGGTCCTGAATGGCAGGAATCTTTCTCACATCCTGATAGTATCTACGGTCCTGAATGGCAGGAATCTTTCTCACATCCTGATAGTATCTACGGTCCTGCTTTTATACCTGACCATGTACTTTGTTATAAAACCTGCTGTTTTACCTCTGTATTGTTCCATGCACTTCCTTAGAGAATGTACAGATTTACACCCCTGGCTTGGAAATAAAATAAAAGTTGTTAATGTCACTTCTATAGTAAGTTGATATTCATCTCAACAGTCAAGAGCTGAGAGGGGGGAGGGGGGGGGAGAGGGGAGGGGTAGAGAGAGAGAGAGAGAGAGAGAGAGAGAGAGAGAGAGGGAGGGGAGGGGAGAGAGAGAGAGAGAGAGAGGGCGGGGGGGAGAGAGAGCGAGTGAGACGATATCTATGTTTGGAGAGGGGAGGGGTCTTTGCGTCTAGTACAGATCAAGGTCAATACGGGCAGCAGAGCCAGGACCATCCAAGGTGTTGCACCAGAAATACATTTGATTGGTCAGCAGCACAGCTTCTTACATACCCATTGGCCCACAGCGTAAATTCAGACATTTTAATTGGCCTAAAGCACAGGTCCTAGTCACGTGTTAGTGGGTAGAGTGTGGGATCAGAAAGAGAAATAGACTCCTGAAAGAGAAATCTTTAGCAGGGAGGGAAACCAGCAGTGAAACAGGTACTGTACCCTCTATCTTTCATTCTGTGTTCCCTCTCTGTAGCTCTCCTCTATCTCTCATTCAGACAAGGGGGATAATAACAGGCTGTTTTAAATGTATACATTTTAAAAGTTCTAGATGCAGCCAAGTAGTTGTTAACATCTCCCTTCCACCTACAGGTTATTAGTTCAAGTTTCCTTATGCGTATCTTTATGAGATTTGGCTGATAGTTACTATAAATAATTGCTATATTGACATGACATTGATGGACAGAGCAGGAGCCTTTTGGCGTAGGGAACGTAGACTGGTCTACATGGTCTCGTCTGACGTTCTGAAGGACAGCAGAGCATCAGTTCCTTAAGCACATTATTAGCTGTCATAACGGTCATGAGCTGCTTCACGACTTGAGATAATGCATCATTTCGAGAGCTTTACAGAGAAGTAGTATTGTGTCTGTTAACTTCATCACCAGGGGTTTAACACTCCTCTCCGTATGGCTAGTAGCATGAAATTGCTCCCCGACACTGATCTAAGGTCAGTTTTAACGTTTCTCCCCCTGATGGTAAACTGATCCTAGATCTGTGGTTTCAGAGCTGGTTCTAGTGTAATCCTGGCTTTAAGGCTTTTATTACCACTGTGACTCCGAGGCATTTAAACCACCATACAGGCCTGTCATACCAGCTGCTCGCCATTTATGACATAACCTTATCACTGATTCACTGGCGTTTCCTATCAGAGCTTCGGCCCCCTTACGCTTCCTCCATCTCTGTATCCATTTCTCTCTCTCTCTCTCTCACTCTCACTCTCACTCTCACACTCACTCACTCACTCCCCGTGTCCTTGTCTTGGCCTGTGTCCTGTAATGAGAGGCTGTGACCGGTTCGGAATGTCAGAGCAGGACAGAACACGTGGCCTGCGGTGTTTTGATTCCTGAAAGAGCGGTCATGGCATTAGACCCGTTTGGCACGGTTTCTCTCCTCTAGATTTCTATATAAATAAACATGTCTTTCAGCGCTGACTGCCTCCTCCTCTCAGGCTGCCTCATCCTCTCAGACTGCCTCCTCCTCTCAAACCCCTCAGCCACCTACTTTGTTCTGGTCTGCTGTACTTAACTCGGGGGTAAACACAGCCACGACTTTGAGGTCAATAGTGTTGAGTTGACCCAGAGACCTTGCGTTCAGACACTGAGATGCACGTTGGGCTTCGTTGATATGGATCGTAGAGTAGAGCGGGTGCATTGTCAGCTTTTGCAGCTAACTGACGATCTGGCGATCAAACAGCATTGTATTCTTCCTCCAAGTCGTTACTGTATTCTTAATGAAGAACAATCACATGGAACGTTGTCAGCTGACGACTGCAGACAATGATGTAATAGGTGTGTAGAAGGATTCATGAAACAGGAAGTCAATTCCTGCTTCTGTTCTTTTAGTGACTAGACCTCTACAGATCTATATAGACCTCTCTGTTTTAAGACTGCTTTCCCTCTCTCTGTATCTCTGTCTCTCTCTGTGTCTCTCTCTTTCTCCCATCTCTCTGTCTCTCTATTTCTCCCTCTTTCTCTCCTCTGTGCTGAAGTGAAGGACAAGGGGGTGAGAACGACCTTTCACCTTTAGATTTTAGCCACAGGACATATGGAAAGGAATTCCTTGCTCAGGGGCTACACTAAAGTTAGTTTTATCTTGGTGACCTACGATTGGTGTACAGAGGCAACTTCCTCCTACCTCCTCCCCCTTGATGGTGGTGGCCATTTTGCGTCAGCCATTTTGGGATAGTTAAGAGGTCGTCCTGTGAGGCCAAATCAGCCGACTGAGCTTAATCAGCCATCTGCTGAGACTCCCCTCTCATACTGTAAGCTTGTTATCGACGACCTGCACGAACTTTATGAACTTTTTAAAAGTACTTAATATGATACGATTGAATGCAGTACAATCAACAAACCGGAAGCACATTGTAACTCAACTGAGGACATGGAGTCTGCTTGACCTGCATCATCCACAGTCTGTATTCGATGGACAAAATGTAGAGGTCAAAGGGTGAAGAGGGTGGCTGTCTGACTCTGCATCGTGAAGCTTGCTACAACAGAAAAAGACCATCAGACAGGCCGAAAGGTTAAAGGAAGGAAGTGTACTGCTCTTAAGAAGACAACGACAGTTATACATACACAACAAGAAACCAATGCATAAATAAACACACATTTAAGAATTTTGAGGAAGTACAGCCTTTTAAATGTGTAACTTATACCTTGTGTCTCTCTCCCACCCCCAGTTGACCTGATTCTGACCTTTGAACCGTCCAAGATGGCGTTCTCCTTCACTAGAATGATGTCCAGCCGTAACACGGCCACGCTGTTGGCCAGCCTGGGAGCAGGCACCATGGCAACCTGCTACCTGATGACTGACAGCAACATCCTTTCCGCTGAAGAGAGGAGGAAGCTCTACCCACCCAGGTAGGACTACAAAACAACATGGCCTCTAATGGCCTGTGGACTACAAAAAGCTTGGCCATATACAGACGACCTACAGAGGTTGGATAAATAATTTGGAGCACATGAGTTGGGCCTGGGATAGCTGCACCTGTTGAATGGGAAGAAACCTGAATCTGACACCCAGTTTGCAGTCAGTCTGAAATGTAAGTCAAAGGTAGAGGGGTGGGACAGGGAATTAAACCTAAGACGTTTAGTAGATACATCCTCTGCCCTTTCTTACATCCACATATAGTAGACACATACACACACACACACGTACACGTACACATACACACACGTATACACACACACGTACACATACACACACGCACGTATACACACACACACGTACACATACACACGTACACATACACACACGCACACACACACGCACAAGATCAGGAACTAAGCCTTGAGCCACAGATTAGACACATCACCAACACTCTAAAACAACTTCCGCTGCTTGTCTCAATCAATCAAGCGACCAGTCAATCAATCAATCAATATGTACCTGTAAAAAAATGTTTTTAATCCACATCACATCCAAAACAGCTGTCCTCTTGGCCAGGACGGTGTCCATAATCACACTCTATTTGAAATGTCCTTCATAATGCACACCTTTCGATCTTTTCATCTCTATGGTTTGAATGAAAACTACTTCTCCCATCATCCCCAGCGCTGACTTCCCTGACCTGAGGAGGCACAACAACTGCATGGCGCACGCTCTGACCCCTGCTATCTACGGCAAGCTGAGAGACCAGGTGACGCCTAACAACTGGACCCTGGACCAGTGCATCCAGACCGGAGTGGACAACCCGGGCCACCCCTTCATCAAGACTGTCGGCATGGTGGCTGGGGACGAGGAGAGCTACAAGGTACGTGGTGGAGGTTGCCTGTGTGCATATTTCGATCAATCTGAAGGAGATCTGTTAACAGTCCATCCCGTCCTCTCCAGGTGTTCGCCGACCTCTTTGACCCCGTCATTAAAGACCGACACAACGGCTACGACCCCAAGACAATGAAACACCCCACTGATCTGGACGCATCCAAAGTAACTCTCTCTCTCTCACTCACTCACTCACTCACTCACTCACTCACTCACTCACTCACTCACTCACTCACTCACTCACTCACTCACTCACTCACTCACTCACTCACACACACACACACACACACACACACACACACACACACACACACACACACACACACACAGTATTGTTCATTGTCCTCAGATGTATGCACAATAACTGTCCCGTTCCCTCCTCAGATCACTAACGGTGTTTTCGATGAGAAGTACGTTCTGTCGTCTCGCGTGCGCACAGGCCGTAGTATTCGCGGTCTGAGCCTGCCCCCGTGCTGCTCCCGCTCGGAGCGCCGCGAGGTGGAGCGTGTGACCGTGCAGGCCCTGGCCGGCCTGAAGGGTGACCTGTCCGGGCGCTACTACAGCCTGGGAGACATGACGGAGAAGGAGCAGCAGCAGCTTATTGATGTGAGGCACTCACAAAGAACTGCTATCGATCTCTGTATCCCCCCTCTCCTTTCCCATTGGTCTGTGTCTGCGTCCAAAAAGTACATGACTACGTGTTTTCTTTGTAACCTGACTGCATACAGGATTCCTCTTATCCGTGATATTGCCTGTTTGTATTACCATGTTAATGGCAGGGACTGTTGTTAAGACTGAAACAGTGCCACAGGAACCTAAACTGTAGTGACAGCATTGTCACATCAGTTTTATCTGGCCCGACTCTTCTGAAGACATGGTTCTCGATTGCACTAATTTATCGTCATTCCCCATTGGTAGCCCATCCAATTATTTCAGGGAAGTTTTGCAGAGTTTTTAGTTACCAAGTTAATCGACTCTGTCTAGACACATTGGGGTGACATCATGTTGCTTTTAAAGCCTAACGGCTATGATAAGGATTGAAAATAGAGGCAATCCTTTTGGGATTTGGGAGAGACTAGTGTTCACCTCCAACCCTCAGTCTCATTGACCTTTGCCCTCTCACCCTCACGTTGCCTCAGGAGCACTTCCTGTTCGACAAGCCCATCTCTCCTCTGCTGACCTCTGCCTTCATGGCCCGTGACTGGCCTGATGCCAGGGGCATCTGGTAAGACCAGAGCAGTAGAGAGCCGGACCCTGTCCCTGTAGATTTAAAAGCCTGTAAGACTATCTTGTGTTATAATAGCTGTAGAGATAGTACTATCTGTGAATAGGGGAATCTGGTGAGACCAAAGGAGTAGAAAGCAAAACCATGTTCCCATAGCATTAGAGGTCTTTGGGGAAGGTTTCTTCCTCTCAACTCCTCTTCCTCCTCCCCAAAGTAGAATTACCTCTATGTAGTTGTAACCCTGACTTCCCTTTCCTTGACCACTACCTTCTCCTCCTCCACCTCCTCCCTCCTCTCCCCCGTAGGACCACTTCCTGTTTGACAAGCCTGTCTCCCCCTTGTTGACGTGTGCCTTCATGGCCCGTGATTGGCCCGACGGCAGGGGTCTCTGGTAGGGTTTACAAGGCTCTTACTAGCAGAAGCCTCTAACCAGCATGTGTGTTCTGTGATCATAGACGTTGACATAATCAGTGCAATCAACAAATGTTTCTGGATTCTTAGGAATGTGTTCTTTCTTCCAGGCACAACAATGAGAAGACCTTCCTGATCTGGGTCAATGAGGAGGACCACACTAGGGTCATCTCCATGGAGAAGGGAGGAAACATGAAGAGAGTGTTTGAGAGGTTCTGCAGAGGACTCCAACAGGTACTTTACATGTTACGTCTTAGTGGTTTAGTGATTTTTTGGGGCGTGAATGTGAACACACAGTATACAGTATAGAATACCTCACGTGTCCTTCCATCCTCTAGGTGGAGAAGCTGATCCAGGAGAGAGGCTGGGAGTTCATGTGGAACGAGCACCTGGGTTACATCCTCACCTGCCCCTCCAACCTGGGCACTGGACTCAGGGCTGGAGTGCACGTCAGACTGCCCAAACTCAGCAAGGTAACACTCTCTCTCTCTCTCTCTCTTCCCTAATGTTTTTACTTGAAGTGTCCCTGTGCATTGACCCCCTCCTTCCCAAGACAGAGCATTGATTAAAGTTCTGTACTTACCCTGCAGGACCCCCGCTTCGGTAAGATCCTGGACAACATGCGTCTGCAGAAGAGAGGGACAGGCGGAGTTGACACGGCCACAACTGGAGACACCTTCGACATCTCCAACAACGACCGTCTGGGAAAATCTGAGGTAAAACTAGAACCGCTATTCTGAGACTGAATGACCGAATGAAACCATAAACTCTATCTGGGCCAGAGATAAAAGAAAATCACCCCACCTCGACTGCTAATAACTGTGTATCCGTGTGTGTGTGTGTGTATAGGTGGAGCTGGTCCAGTTGCTGGTTGATGGAGTCAACTATCTGATCGACTGTGAGAAGAGGCTGGAAAGGGGCCAGGACATCAAGATCCCCGCCCCCATCGTCCAGTTCAGGAAGTGAAACACCTGAGCCCCACCTCTGAGAGGAAGTGACCTGCTCTGCGGTTAGGGAGAGCAGGAAGTGAGGTGCCAGCGAGGAGGCCCGATCCATCCACTCGTGACCAAACTGAGCGGTTTGGAGTAAAGTAGCAGTAGTATGTCTTTCTGACAAGGTAAACATCTGTCGTTCTGCCCCTGAACAAGGCAGTTAACCCACTGTTCCCCGGTAGGCCGTCATTGTAAATAAGAATTTGTTCTTAACTGACTTGCCTTGTTAAATAAAGGTTACATTTCCACTAGTCCAGGTACAGGTGTTGGTGTATTCCCCTTGTGGTTAAGGCTGGGGTTGGGGGTATCATAATCTGATCCTAGATCTGTGATTAGGAGCAACTTCTACCAGGAGCGAGAAATCTTACCTGTAACACTAACCTCAATAAAAAATCTACCTTAATAAAACATCTGATTTCTGATCCACAAAACGACTCGTTCTCGGCTCGCTTTCCAAGGCGATATTACAGTGTGTGCCTTTTCTCCTCCTGCTAACTTCACTACCTCACTAAGAGTTTAAACACCTTAGCAATTAACCACTGACTTGGACTTTCCATAACGTGCCCATACATGTCATTGGACTTTTCATGTGCAATGGCTGTGTAATAGATGATTCACTTCCTGTGAAGGTGACTGTACATGGCTGTGTTACGGATGGAAGTCTGGCGTGAGGCGGAAGTCACTCTGGAGAAGTGCTAAAGTACTAAATGTAAAATATTTACAGTTCTAGTCGCGCCGGCGTATCTGTCTCCCAGCAGCTGATCTGCCATAATAGGTTTACTGCAGTAACAGTGTTTAACACGGAGTTAAGCACTTCTAGAGGTCAGTGAGAGGAACAGACAGGAAGAAGCATGGCAGAAGCCCAATTCCATCAACGGAAAACTACCAGCAGAATTCACACAGATGTCTCTCATTTAACCTTTCTTCATCCGGGTTATTCTCAATTAGATAAAATACAAAACCCCAACATTGTTGTGGATTTGGAAGTAAGCGCTGAGGGCTCTGACTCCCAGACAAGAATGGAAGCATCATCAGTGCCAAAACGTCTGTCTGTCTTAAAGGGTTGGTTCTGTTCGTCTGTATAGTACAGGGAGGGTAATTGGGCTTCTTGGAGCAGCTTAGTGACGTGGAGCTAATCAGCTAATCGCTGCCTGCTGTACTTACACACTAAAGAGGGTTAGTATGAGCAGGGCCAGGGGACCAAAGAAACAGAAGGCATTAAGTGTACATATTTATTGCACGTGGGAAAAGACCAGAGGGCCTGCTGGACATAGCGTGACTGAGAGGGCAGGGGCCAGTGGGTTTGTGTTTGAGTGTGTGTGTGTAGGTGTGAGAGGGTATGTGTTAGAGAGGAAACTGAATCTGGTCTGTGTATTTTTAGCAGTGGTCTACGTGCTGACCACTAGACTTCTGTGTAATGCCAAAAAGGAGACACTAGAAGTTTGAGAGAGGAGGGTTGTAGGTCCGTCTCATGGGAGATGTGGTATGATTCAGACGAGCAACAGTTTAGGCTACATGCAACGTCTTCATTTTGAGGCCTGCCGACCCCACTATGCTTTGTTTATGTTCAGTACAGCTATATGACATTGTAGCCTGGGATCTAGATTACCCAATGAAAATAATATCAGAACAGCCCCTAAGCTCTACTAAGACTTGAATTTCCATTTGGACAATTCACATAACCCACCCAATGGTCAAGCTATATATGATTACATCAGTATAACAGTGTGGTACTGCCTGTAATAAATGTATTTCCCATAACCATGTCCTCAGTCACAGGTCATTGTTAGCAGCAGGAGCGAGCAGTTACCTCACCGACGCTCCAACACCTATTGGCCTATTAGAGAGGTGTTGAGGACCATGGGAAACGGAGTCCGTACTGCAGAGACAATCCAATACAACAAGAGTTCATACATGTTTGAGGTAATCGGTCTAAGCAAGGCCCTGTGCAGAATCACTGATCTACAAATCATTTTGCACCTCAACTATCAGCTCCCTCTGTGATCAAGATTAGTGCACAGTGTTTTGCTCAGACCGATCTTTGGACACACTGATTATTTATAATTTAATGGTAGACTTCACAGTTTATATATGGGTAGAGACCATATACCGTCTATGGTAGACTGTCCACAGGCCACAGCATAAGACCAGAGACCTTCGGATATGGAGTCAATTTCTATTGTAGAGAAGTATTGCCCTCTAGTGGTGAAAGGTGACATACACTGGTCTCAATACACTAATGTATGCATTTCATTGGCACCGAGCCCTAACCAATACATTATTGGTCTTAACCAATAACGTAAACAAAGCAGTGACGTATATAAACCCTGGATTGCTGATGCTATTTATTGGCCACTGACAGGTTTTGAAGCCACCAGTCGGACATATTGCCTCACCGCAGAAGGAGCAGATCTCCATAAGAATGAAAGGAATTCTACAGTATTTCAAATAAATGTTAAGGACAAAATTACAAGTAATTTTTTTTGTTCTTTTTGTAGTAGGGACCGTAACATTAGTAATATCCATAACATTTCATACATACGTTTAGCTCACACAATTGTAAAGTGTGCATTAAGGTGGCTGTAGTAGAATAAACGTGGTAAAAATAAATGTAAACATGAATGCATTTCTAGAGCTTCCAAAATATTTCCCACAATGGCGGGTCCAATGTAATTTACACCCTCATGGCAGCTACTGTTCTACTGGTACTGGTCTGCTGGTTGTTGCTGATGCATGTCTAAATGACTAAACTTCTACCACCATCATCATTCACAAATCCCTTTTTATACCAAATAACTACTCGTGATTAAGATTGGTGAATTTGTGCCTTGCTGGTTGGGGCGGAGACTGACGAGCAGTTTCAATGGGAACGGGGTGTCAGAAACGTTATTTCTTGACCTAAATCTCCTAACCCGCTAGAACAAAAGAGAGAGTAACTTCTGGTCATAGCTGTACTCCCTCTAGTCAGAACCTTGAAGAGACCAGTGAGCAATGGCATGAAGAGCAGTACTTCCTGTCACATGGTCAAACCGTCTGCTAAGTATACAACATATGAACAAAACATTTCATCGTAACCTCTCAAAGAAACAAAAGCAAGTTCAGTCAAACATTTTTTTTTCCCTTTTATAACATCTGGACCATTGAATTGGTGACAAACTGAAGTTTTATGGTAAACTTAAAAGCTAGTTCCACAGAGTAAAGTGCAACATAGGCAAAAAAAGAAAGAAATATAAAATAAACATTTCGCCACACCTGAACCTTGATGCTTTTAAGTGTTTTTTTTATCATTTTGTTGCTTTTGGGGTTGATTTTTTTCTGTTACATATTTTAGTGAGGGGAAGGAGTGAGATGAAAAGGGTTAACAATCAGACCACAAGTTGAGCATTTACCAAATAGCTTTCAAAACATTTGATCATCTTTATACAGAGGTCTGCACCAGCACTTCTGTGTACAAATTGAGCATAACATTTCCATCTAGATCTTTCTTTCCGTTGTATTTGTTTTGTTCCCTCTTTAACAAGCTGCTCTCTTGGGCCCAATTCCGGCATTTTTATAATTTAAGAAATCAGTAGAAAGTTAGTAACAGCCACAAGCGGACACCCAGAGGTGACCAACTTGCCTGATTCACGACACAGTCCTGTTGCCAGGGAGAAGTGGAGCTGAGATATATCGCCCCAGGAGGAGGGGGGCTAGAAGGATGTGTGTACGTGTGTGGGGGCATTTTCAGGAGATTGGGTAAGAGCAGAGAGGGGTGTAGGGGGGTTTTGGAAGGGGGGGAAAGAGGGGGGAGTAGATAGGAGGCCGGGGGGGGGGGGGGGAATAGGAAGAGGGAGTCACACGTTTGCATTCTCAGTCCACAGGTCGTTTTTCTCCATGTTTCTTTGTAAACTCTTCTGCGTTCTTAAAGAATTTTTTACGGTCCTTAGAGTATTCCTCTGCTAGGTCTGCCCTGAGAGGATGCTCTGGCTGGGGGTCGTTGACCAGCGCAATCAGGGACTGGATCACTGCAGGGAGACAAGCAGAACAAAAGAGGAGACTAAGAATTATGTAAAAATGGAGGATGACATCATGTAGACCAGATGAAACAGATGAGAAAGACATTGAAATAACCACGTAGAGGTTGCAGGATGGAAACCTCTCCAGCCAAATAGACAGGAGCCTCCGAGGGAGAGGAGACTGGAGGGTTAGGGTTCAGGCGGCATTTCAATGAGAAATTACAAAGAACTGCAATAATAACTACTACTTAAAAAGTTATGAGAAGAAACCACTGTCTATTGTCTTTGTCTGAGTGTGCGTGCGTCTTTCCGCCGTACCTTGGTCAGTTTTAGTGGCTGGTTTCCAGTTCTCTGCGCTGATCACAGGCAGACACACCTGTCCCTTCTCGTCGATGTTGGGGTGGTATATCTTGGTCTTGAATGTGATCTTGGGGGGCTTGAAGGGGTACTCGGCTGGGAAGATGATCTCAATTCTGAAAGCACCTTTATCGTATGGAGGGTTGTCCTTTTAGAGGGGAGAGAGACAATGACGTTTGGTTAAAAGGTGAGCTGATGTCCTACTGAACATGCCACAGCAACAAAGGAATTGCAATATCGCGGAGAGTGCCTTGGTCCTCCTTGTTATTCTGGTCATGTTCATGCCTGTCCGGAGACAAGAGTAGTAAATAGTGACTTACTGGAACAATGAGGCCTTGCCAAGTCAAAATATTTGATTCATCCACTTGAATGTTACGAAAATTTTTCATTCCAGACTTGCGGATTTCATCAAGTTCCTGAAAAAGAGGGTGAATACATCATGAGCAAGTTCCCCTGTACAGTTAGTTAATCATAACCATTACAGGAAGCAGAAAGGTTTTTTATCAAACAAGAGATAAAGAACTGATAAAACATGTTTCAGTGTTGGCTGAGTCCTAGTAACCACTAAACAACCTGTGTCCTATAGGTCAAAAACAACAGAATGACTACAGACACAAACACACAGGGTGACATACAGAACTATAAACAAACGGGGCGACATACGGAACTACTCACACAGGGTGGCAGGTAGCCTAGCGGTTAGGGCATTGGGCCTGTAACCGAAAGGTCGCTGGTTTGAATACCCTAGCCGACAAGGCACTTAACCCTAATTTGCCCTTAAATTTCAATGAAAATTATATTTAAAAAAAATATGCAAAAATAAAAAGTCATACAAATAAAAGACTGGATGACTAAAAGTACTAACATATCAACTGTCAGTCTCATCCCTGGAACCAAGCAGCCACACCCCTTCTCAACCAGGAAGTGATCCAGTGCATTCTCAAACTGATCTCACTACAGAACACTGCCTTCTGCCACACCAGAGGACTGATTCATAAATCCCACCTTTCACTGGAAATCATGAGATTGGGGGTATTGTTATAGTGACAAGGGCCTTACAGTTAACACACCCATACACATTAGAATTAAACATGTGCACAGCTTCCTGATTTCATGTATTATCAAATCAGAGCGCAAATGTAGCCTTATTCTATGTTGCTCTGGATAAGACCACTGCTACAGGATTACAATGCAAACGACTGTCAAACTAAGATGTGTGGAGTTCAAAACATTGTATTTATTCTTGTTGACTTGATGGGGACTGTTTACTAGGAGTACTTATCCTAGGCTGGGTCAAATGGTGGCTGACAAATGCAAGGGAAAAGCTAAGTGCCAATTATGATAAGGCCGGGTTGTTGACACACCGGGTTTAAATCATGTTCTCAACACTGTGTTACCTCGAATATTGAGATCGAATGAATGACATTAAACTAAATTAACTAGCTAGCTTAACGTTACTTGGCAGCCGCATGCTCAATTTCACTTTCGATTCACTCGACTACTCAAAACAATTCAAAGCTAAGAAACCAAATCACAGGAAGTGGGTTTGGCTGTTTACCGGTAGCTACATCATAACGTTAGCAAGATTGTATATACATCGGGTTAACGTTAGCTGGTCAGCTTCCTCGCCTCGGTTTCACATTGAGAAAATAAACTTGCTAGGTAACACTAACCCGAATTGCTAACTCGCTAGCTAGCGCAATGAACCACACTGCTAACGACCTATGTAACTGTTGTGCGTAGCTAGCTAGCACAATTAACTCCCTGCTACATTAGTATTAAGCTAGCTACAATACGTAGCTAGCTAAAGTTTTTCTGTGCCGAAGATCAAAAATGTTGAAGCGCGATTATCACCCAACTGATGACACAATACTGAATTGAATCTTAATTTATGATGACACATGGTTAACCTTGTTAATCAATTTAGATTAACAAAACGTTTAATTCGAATCTAGCCTATTAATATGCCGGTGCTAACATGACCAAAAAACAACTGCTAGCTGGTTAGCTTAGCATACTAACGTCATTTTCCGCCTACCGAGTTTCATGAGGTTTCTGACACTGTGGGGCTAAATAAAACAAATTTAACGACACATTTAATTTTATCTGAGATTTGGGAGTCCGAATGTTTTACTTTCTTTAACCTAACAAGAGAAAATCCTAATTGGATTGATCAGGAAATATACCTTGTGCAGCCTCCTGCTCGCCGCCATCGTGGAATTACTGTCTGTACCCAGAATACACAGCGATATCCAAATGTTGGCTCTTACTGTCTCCTCTGTACAGTGTGTACGCACGCACTCTTTCCAAATGAAAAACAACACTGTACTTGGAGTGCACGGCTACTTTGATTTTAGTATATTTATCCGGAAGTCATTTTGTCAAATGAGAGTATTCGTCCATTTATTTAGGCTATTTTGGGATAATCCTAAACATGGGCCACTATTTCTCACTTGATTGAAATAGTAAAAATTTATTCATCTGAGGCAATATAACATCTGAAAACACACTGGTAGCAGGTTGATGTTGAAATAAAAAGATAAGATCATGTTACAAAATACGTTACAATGGTTTCAATGCCATGCTCCCTGGTGAGCTTAATCAATAACACATTCTGAAGCTACAATAATACCAGTGTGCTGGAGTTTATTTTTCAAATAATTTGTTTATGCACCTGGAACAACATAAGGTGTACAAATAATCTAACTTTTGCTTTATAGCTATTAAATAGCCTACTACCATGATATGGTATACTGTAGGTTCAATACCTAAAAGTTGCTTGGCAGATTTAAACTGAAGTAGATGTTGTAAAAGTGTATACTGTGTCCTCTAGAGGGAATACTAGTCCATGTAGAATCTCTTGCAGCCTCTAGAGAGCACACACATGTAATCAGTTAAATCTAATCTGATTGCAATTTTTGTTTACTGTAATGAGTTATGTTACCAGCAAAACTATTGTATCAGATTACAGACACTTTTGAAAAACTAGATGATTACTTCTTGGATTACTTTTAAATTCAGAAAGGTATTTTTGCAGAAGAAAATACATTATGACACCTTTCCGTTTTATCAATGACATTCAATTCAGCATTGAAAAAAGGTGCAAGTTCATGTTGGCTCCATCTGCTCTATCTGATGAAAGTAATCAGATTATGTTACTGAGTTTGGGTAATCCAAAAATTATGTTACTAATTACGATTTTGGACAGGTAACAAGTAACTAACAGAGACGCGGGAAGTTTTTCTTGCTAAATCCTTCTCATGTTATGGATTACATTTAGAAAGTAACACACACACACACAGTACGTGACAGTATTTAAAGATTAAGTGGCACGTCTCCTCTTTTCACCTCGTCTTCCTGTGACCCACTCTTCATACAGATAGATGGAGAGAGGTGTCCATTAGTTACAATGAGTCGTCTAATTTATTTATCTTTCTGCTCCTTGTCACTTGTCACACTTAAGCATTACAGTTGAACTCATAATCAGAATGCATTTATACCACAACTTTTCCATGATTTATTAACCCTGTCAATTTCTTGTCAAAATGTTTCTTTAAAATGTATATTTAAGAGGTCCACTAATTTGGGTGCTCTTTTATCTCACACGAAATGTCATATTGACAATCAAATATTGGCACAGTCATAATCAATAAGACATGTCAAGGGATGAAATAATACTGAGCCTTCATGTCAGCAAGCTGTAAGACATGAAAGAATTGAAGTCCATTCTCTGACAGAGAGAGACATTATGTAACCCAGTGGTTCCCAACCTTTTTCAGTTAATGTACCACCAAGTACATTTTGCTCTGCCCAGAGTACCCCTGAAGTTCCCCCTCATGTGCATTTGACCAGTAAACCTATGGTCTCATGAGTCTTCTCAAGTACCCCCTAGTACCCCTGGTTGGGAAACACTGATGTAACCTATAATCAGCCTGCACCACACTCTTTATTCACCAGTGCTTTATCTCATCAAGGAGCTGTGCTTGACTTGGACTGAAATAGGTGTCGGTACTCATTTTGGATGCCGGTACTGTTTACATTTAGGTAGGTGCAGGAGCTCCACAATACTTTTGAGCTAATATTCTATCAAGAGGAACAGGAGCTCAAGCAGTAGAACATTTGAGGTGCCAAGACTCAGCTCCGGTGAGCTCCTGCCCAAGTCAAGCACCCTCAAGGAGCCTGTTTCAAGCAAAGGATATTTCAGTTCGTACAATGCCAGGGGGCAGGGGCCCATACATACAGTGTGGCAGAGGCAGTTGTTATCTTTGTCGATTCTGGTCAATTTATCCAGCTTGTATCCTGGTTGTTCAGGTTAAACTGACACACAAAACTTTTTCCCTTGGGCACTTCTGCGCATCAGCAGCTGGTCTGGCAGGGCTAAGGAGAGGCTTTTCTCCTCCCTCCCCTTTCAGTTTGCTTTTATTTAAATTTGGGTCAAGGGGTTAGGGTTCCCATTACCATTCACCTGTCCGCAGGAAATTATGCTGGTAGCACAATCAGATGTATTTTTGTCAAAATAAGAGTCCCCCTGCAAATAAATGCTAATCTTTGTGAATGTCATTTTTTTGCACTCTAGTGCAATATAACTGTTTTTTTACAGCATGGCAACAATCTTTTAAAAAAGGTGTATGGATAATTTGCCATACTTTTATATTTATAACAGCATTTCTTTAGAAAGTTTACACCAATACTAGTATGTTGAAAGCTAGTGTGTAGGCTACATGTATATGTAAAGAAATACACTTGTAATAAAATAGAAATATATTTTGGCAATTCTCTATGTCCAGTATGAAGGAAGTTAGAGGTCGTTTTGCGAGCCAATGCTAACTAACATTAAGGCAATGACTGGGGGTCGATGGGTATCTGCTAGTCCCACAGCATGCTAGCAGATAGCGCAATGACTGGAAGTCCAGGGGTAACGCTAGTTAGCATCTTTTTTCAAACTGCACGCAGATATAAAATTGGTATCCACAAGTTCATCTGACACTGGGGGAGTAAAGAATCCCTTTAAACATTATGTCAGATACGGAGTTAACTATCTAGCTACTTAGTCGTTTCATTTCCACTTGCCATCAAAACCATTTCAACAGCAGAATATCAGAAAAATACTTATCTTACTCCAGAAATATATAATATTACAAAAGCAGAAGGTAATTATAGTGCAACTTAACTCTGATCGCGTCTGGCTAAGAACTGACAAAAAAAATATCCGCAGGAGTGAAGAGGAGCGCTTCACGTCAAGAGCCGGTTTGAGCCAATGGACTTAAGACTTGATGACAATCTATTTTGAATAGTGAATGAAAATCATTAAACATTTTGAGAGATGAGGTTATCTGACAGCAACGATATAATAATATAAATGTATGTAACTAAAGTGATTTGATAAAATGTAACTGAGTAAAAAGTAAGTTACTTGATTAAGAGTACAGCCCACAGAAAGTAACTAAACAAGTACTAGTTCCTCCAAAAATTACTTAAGTACATGTAAAGACTTACTTGTAGGGCGTTACTACCCACCTCTGATTGTGGCCTATGGAATGGGTGTGGTAAAAGGCCAGCAACACTCCATATTATTCAGTGCCGTATGAAATTACACAATATATAGATTCTACAGAACCTACGGAGTACTAACAACCCCACTTTTATATCGGCACGTTTTTTTTCTCACTATAAGCCCAACATTGTCAACATACTAGCCTGAACATTGTATTTTTCAATAGTGGTCTTACAATTCCTTCGTGCAGTTCTTATAAGCACAATAAAAATCGAAATGGATTCAAATGTATTGTAAAACTGGTTGTTTGGCTCCTGGATGCTGATTGGAGAACATCTTTTTAGCCTGAAGCTGATTTAAAAAGGGCTTTATAAATACATTTGATTGATTGATTGATTGGACAAGTAGCGTTCCAAGCCGCGCTGTATTGGCCGTCACCTATGCCTTCAAACAGTTCCATCTGAAAATAATAACTTTAATTTTGCTGTCCGAATCACCGCTTGTATTTATTTAAACTCACACATTACTTCCAACCTAGCATTTAGTTTGGTAAAGCGAGGGTTAACACATGCCTTGCAGTCTGCCTGTAGTACCTCAAAAACAATGTTTCACTTTTAAAGGTGCTACACATAGGATTTATTTTTATTTTTGCATTGTAATTTCAGAAAATGGCCATAATATATCTGGCGCTAATAGAGCTTTCCAATTTCTAGTCCTAAAACCCGGAAATAAGTTACCTCTGGTTTGTTCAGCCATCCCCATGGGAAAAATGAACGGGGAAAGAATAGGGTTTTGGAATAAACGCGAAAACAAGGTTTGAGGTTAACACAGGCTTAGGAGATCTTATACGTTTTGTTCTATGAGATAAAAGCAGTCAGTTAACATAACTTTTATTAATCATAAAGCCTTTATGTGATTAGTTTTTTATTATTACATAAATTCTTCAAAATTCACAAAATGCCGTAAGCTGTTGAATATGAACTCATAGAACAAAACGTACAAGACCTCCATTGCCTGTGTTTACTACATACCATATTTTCAGTGTTTATCCAAAAACCCTACAGAAATTATATTATTTTTCCTCATAGGCTTCGTCCGACGAACCATGGCGGAGTTAGTGCCTACAAAAATACGCCATTATTATTTCTCTATGTATATGTAGCTGACCACGCCATGACAATTATGTGCGCGCTTCTATGTTGCAGAAGTCAGCATGTTGTTGTGACTCTGGATGGCCAGATTGCTAGCAAGAATGACAAGAAACTGCCATGTGGGAAATCTTATTTGGCTCCTTTCAGCTTGTTCATGATACCATCTATTGTTTTGAGGTGTTTTGAATGTTGGGTTTTGTTGCTAAGCAACCGACACATTTTTTTCGTATCTTCTTTTTTTTAATTGTATTTTTATTGTTGTTTTATTTACAAACAAATATCAACAAACAAAAGAGGAATAGTTACATGCAAACAAGCATACATACAAACTATTGACATTGCCAGGAATCATAAACAAACCAATCATATTCATAACCAACCAGTGAACGATAGTATTTCACCCGCCAGTGTTGTGATTGGCTGTGATATTGCTCTTGATTTCTCCGACTGGAGCGGTATCTGTTGTCATTCTGGCAAAGCTGTTCTGACTTTGTGGCTGGGTTATCTAGTGGAAATCGCCCTGTCATTTCCTGGTTGCTAAAATTTACACTGTTCGCTCAATTTTCGTTTATGTGACAAAACAAGCACTGAATAATGTAGGGGATCATTGTATCATCTAAATCACCATCGAAAATATATTTTCAATAACAAAAAAATATGGTTTATAGAGCTTGTACAAAAGTTACTTTCGGTTTTGTTCCACCAGCTTCGAACAGCAGTTTTGGTCCACCCAGTTTCAAACAGCTGAGCCTAAAAATAATATTTTTTGTTATTGAAAATATATTTCACAGCGATTTAGATTGGTAGAATGATTCCCTATACCAGGGGTACTCAATAGCTATTTGAGAAGGTCTAGTAACACAAATGTTTTAGGTGGCAAAGTTCCGACTGGATAACATAGTAACAAACCCCCACTCACACGCCTCTTGTTTCTCGGAGAGAAAATTGTGCATTTTTAAAGCTAATTCTATACATTTTGCATGCAGCAGTTTTTCTTCTTCTTCTGTTTTAAGCGAATTTCCTGCAATTCTACACATTGTTCCATGTCTTATGTGTGTTTATGTGATACCAGGGATTGAAGCCTGTCCGTATTGACCCCGTTATGGGTCCAGATCCTGTCCGCAAGTTGAGTATGAGGGCCCTACACTATTCAATGCTTATTTTCTCACATAAACTGAAATTGACAAACAGTGTTAAGCAGGGGTGGCCACTGGCGGCCCATGCCCCCCTTTTGTTGGTCCCCAGACCAGAAGGGGTCTCAATTTACTGTGCAATTTCAAAATTTGGTTGTCCATTAGCGGTCACTCAATTGGCCCATGTCAGCCAAAATATTTTGGGGTTGGTAAATTAGTCTATTGGCCAGCTATCTAAACTTGTAGTTAGCATTGTCCAATTACTGATCATGAGTTATTATATAAAAAACTGCAAACATTTCCATCCACCCTATGGCAAAATGTGCAGAATTGCATGAAATTAGTTATAGAACTGACCCACGGTATGCAGACCCACGAGCCACTGCGGCCCCACATGATGAGTTCCGTTTTTTTGTGGGCCCCACCCCCCATCAAAGCTGCCAATCCCTGGTGTGGAGTTATTCACCTTCCAATATTTTGAAATTCAGGCGTTTATTTTGAAGGTTTCCTCATTACCATAGAAAAGTGACGTCATCGCCAGTACTGCTAGCAGAATAGTAGTGGGGGAGTGCGAACCGAGGGTAGTGAGGTAGGAGAGAGGATGGTAAATTAAAAACGCGATCATCGATGAATTAAGGTAAATCTATATAATTTTTTTCAGTTCCTCGCATGTTTTGTGGTGCAACTTGGTCTGTGTAGTCGTGTTCAATGAGTTTGCACTACGTTGTTTGAAGAAATACCAGAAACACCTAACATTTGGCTCGTAGCATATGCCCAGAGGGGTCTCCCAGTGTGTAGCCAAAGTCAGAGCTAGTATTACCAGCTTGGCAACCACCTCAATACCTGCACTCCTTTTAACCCATGGATTGCTGCCTTTGGTTTATTTTTCACATCTTTGGAATAAGATAAATAACTTTATGATATAATAAACTTATAATAAACAAAAATATGAACTGAAATCTGATGCAGGGCAGGCGCAGCAATGTAGGTTAATTGAATAAAAGGCATTGTTGGATTCCTTCCTTCGCCCTACCCCTTCAGCGCGTAGACCATTATCTCTTTTGTGGTAGACGAGTGTCGCCCATTTAATGTTTTTTTTCCCCTCTTATTTCTTTCTCTCAACTGTGTGTCATTGAATCAGATATTTTAAATCATGGGATAGAAACACTGGTTTACAATCGCTTGTGTGATGATGGATACTGCAGTGAATTTAAATGTTTCTCCAATATGTGAGGAACGTCAGGCTTTCGCAACATTATAAACAATACTAATGATTTGACGTTTTACTGCGTAGGTTAGACCAAAATTCATCAGAATTAACACAAAATAGTGTAAATAGCTCAAATAAAAACAAGGTTATGGGGATTTTGTTATTCATTTATTTATTGTGGTTTTTCAAATTCATTTTCTGATATCTGCCACAATCTCTTAGAATATTTCCTGCTGTTTCATTTCAATTCGTCCTAATGATTTGATTCCTGAAAAATATATCATAAAGCATCATGGTTGTTTACATCAGGTAGTACAACTGTCTTACCCTATCCTAACACAAAATAGGCCTAAGGTTATTTTACTCCAATGTTTGTTTTGTTGCCATTTCAGTCTGTAAACAAACAATGTCTGGGAATATGTTTAAAACAGTGACGTTAAATCAATTTTATGCTTGGGCTTTGAGTTTTAGTGGTTACATTTCCTCAGGCACGTCCCTCAGTTTTATACCAAGTGGTAGGGATGCTGTTTGTCTGAAACACAAACTCAGGATTGTGGCTGTAAAAACCTACTATCCTTTTTTTTGGTTTAACCGAATGAACACAGACATGGACGAAACAAAGTTCCCTTCCCATAATATCTGGAAAATCTATGTATAAAACGATTCTTACACCTAATTATGTTAGGAGTTCGCATGTGTTTAGTAATAATTAAGTTAGCTAGTTAGGAGGGATCATGCGTGATGGACTAACCTTGGGGTGGCCTTTCCGGGAACACTGTGTGAACCTGGCTCAGTAAGAGTCACACTGGGGACATCGTTTTGAGCCAGGTTAATAACTCTGTGGCTAACAGGGTTCTCGCTAATCTGTGACCTGATCTGCTCAGGCCAACACTACTCCGTATTGGCACTCTGGTAGGAAGGTTATTGGTAACGCCACTTTGTATGTAAAGGACGAAAAGCGAGTTATTCGCTGGCGCAAGTGGGGATACAGGCTGAGGACAGAGTAAGTTTCACACATCCCCCATGTGCTGTACTTACTGTGGCAGTCTCATTTCAGGTATCGGTGATTAATGCAATCAAGCCCCCTCCCTTCTCACTCACCAGGTGGCCCGAAGGTGGAGTGGAACATAACATTAACATGACACGAACCACTATGAACCAGAACGTCAGTTTCTGGTTATAATAAACTCTGTCAACATTAACACCGAGGAAGTTTGATGATCAGAGGCTGGTCATATTTAGAAAATGTCAACAATGTATGCTCACATTGTCTTGCTCACTTCAAATACCTCTCTCTACCTCTAGTGTGTGTGTGTGTGTGTGTGTGTGCTGGGTTTTAGCCCAGCAATTAAACGTTGACCCTGCTGCTATCTTAGACCAGGTCTCTTTTGCAAAATAGATTTTTATCTCAATGAGACTAACCTCAGGTTAGGTTGAATCGATTGGGTTTGGTACTGATTAGGATTAGACCCCTGGTAGTTTTCTGGGACAAGGGTGGCTGACTTCAGGTTTAAACAAATCTCCTGTAGAAAACAGTGTATTTGAGTTAACGAGCATTAAGGAGAGTATATAAAGTGGGCCGGCTCAGATTATCAATATTCTACAGGTTTTTACCAGAGGGCCAAGCTGCTTTTGCTCTAACATGCCTAAAACCCAGCTAAATGACCGTGTGTGTGTGTGACAGTAATCTCTGCCTGGAAGTCAAGATGAAACACTGGACAAATGAACAGGACACAGGCTAACACAACACAGTAAATAACAGAAAACAGGTTAGAACAGACACAGGCTAGGCTCGAACACAGGCCAAACCAGAACACAAGACTAGAACAGTTACAGAACAATGTAGGTTAACATTGAAATGTAGTAGTCTTCTTAAATAGGCATGCTGATCAGAAGCTAGTAGGGCAAACTCATTGATGCTGTAGGTCAGGCGCCCTCTCCGAACCAGACCACCTGGTTATATGGCCTGCTCTCTGTTCTCTTTCCTCCAGACTGTGGTTACAGCCTGTTTATATAAGTCTATGGTTCTCTCTTTTGAAGCGATGAGGTTGTTTTTGAGCAGGCAGGGGAGGAGGGGGGCAGAAGGGGCCTGTAAGGTCCATAAAAGGACCCTCAGCATCTTATCACCATCGGTGTGTTGTGCAGTCGTTAGATAGACAGATTACCCAAACGTCTCTTTTTTTCCCAGTGTGTATTTTAGGAGAGGGGGGGGGGGGGGGGGGGGGGGGGCGTGGGTTGTGTGATACTGCATCGATGTATGGCAAGACAGATGGGATGTGTTGTTATCAGTAGTACTATTTCTAACTTTGTATCTCCCTGGTTTAAAAGCAAAAATTACCCCTGTGGTTCTGCCACTTGTACAGATGTAGGGCAACAGATTGGTGGAGATGGAGGATCAGAACTGAAGAGTAGTTCGGTCTTACGTTTTGCCGAAGCTCAGTACCTTCATTAGAACTACTGTAAAATGGTCCAATCCAATTGAAAATGAGGGAGGGTGGCATTTCAATCATAGAAATAGAATGGATCCATCCCTTCAGATCACTTCAATTTAGTTGGTACTGTCCCCTGCTAAGACAGTATGCTCTGATACTTTTTGTGTAGGTTCGCGTCCCATACACAACATCCTTCTTTTTTTTTTTTTTTAGAAAAACAATCTCCTACTGGTGCTAGTGTCAAATAACGCATTTGTGACGAAGTGGATGACTATAACAATGCATCCAAAATGTTGTACATTTTAAGTGTACACGTCTATTTAATAAACATGATTATTAGCAGTTTTTTTTGTCCACGAGGTGGGAGAAAGACGTTGTTCCTCATTAAATGTATTCTTAATCTTCATTTTCAAGGTGTTGGCTGCACTTCCCTTTGCAACACACTAACAACACACTGGCAGCTTCATTAAATAGTACCCGCAAAATACCAGTCTCAACGTCAACAGTGAAGAGGCGACTCCGGGATGCTGGCCTTCTAGGCAGAGTTGCAAAGAAAAAGGCGTATCTCAGACTGGCCAATAAAAATAAAAGATTAAGATGGGCAAAATAACACAGACACTGGACAGAGGAACTCTGCCTAGAAGGCCAGCATCGTGGAGTCGCCTCTTCACTGTTGACGTTGAGACTGGTATTTTGCGGGTACTATTTAATGAAGCTGCCATTTGAGGACTTGTGAGGTGCCTGTTTCTCAAACTAGACAATCTAATGTACTTGTCCTCTTGCTCAGTTGTGCACGGGGGCCTCCCACTCCTCTTTCTATTCTGGTTAGAGCCAGTTTGCGCTGTTCTGTGAAGGGAGTAGTACACAGCGTTGTACGAGATCTTCAGTTTCTTGGCAATTTCTTGCATGGAATAGCCATCATTTCTCAGAACAAGAATAGACTGACGAGTTTCAGAAGGAAGTTCTTTGTTTCTGGCCATTTTGAGCCTGTAATCAAACCCACGAATGCTGATGCTCCAGGTACTCAACTAGTCTAAAGAAGGCTAGTTTTATTGCTTCTTTAATCAGAACAACAGTTTTCAGCTGTGCTAACGTAATTGCAAAAAGGTTTTCTAATGATCAATTAGCCTTTTAAAATGATAAACTTGGATTAGTTAACACAACGTGCCATTGGAACACAGTAGTGATGGTTGCTGATAATGGGCCTATGTAGATATTCCATTTTAAAAAATCAGCCGTTTCCAGCTACAATAGTCATTTACAACATCAACAATGTCTACACTGTATTTCTGATCAATTTTATGTTATTTTAATGGACAGAAAATGTGCTTTTCTTTCAAAAACAAGGACATTTCTAAGTGACCCCAAACTTTTGAACAGTAGTGTGTGTGTGCTAAAAATGTGTTATTAAGGCTGTGATTTCTGGCCAAACCCATGGAAAAGGTGTCTTAGAAAACATCTAGCAGAAAAATTCTTAGAAGGTATTACCAGTACATCAAAACACAATAATGTTGAAGTCAAGACCCCTGCCAACTAATATTAGTATTTAGTTTTCCAGAAATTATTTTCCTTCTGTACGTTTAAGAAATATTGCCTCGTGTCTTGTCAATCTGTTACCAAAAACCCACATCTTTATGATATTTTATCCCGCGTGAGGAGGGAGGAAGGTTCAAAGAAGTGAAGGCAGACCTATCAGTTAGTTATAGTGTTTTTACTGATAATTAGGTTATGATTCATTAAAAGGCCAGTGCAGTTATTTCCTGTTTAAAAAAAAAAAAGAAGACATTTCCACACTATGAGGTCAAAATAGCATTCTGAAATTGTGAAAATAATGCCCCTGAAATACTGTGAATTTCAGTCTGTTCTGGTGGGATGGAACTTTTGGCCCACATCATGGTGTAGGTACGCTGGCATGTGCATGTATGGCTGTATGCTTTGATAATGAACAGACTGATAGATCTCATTCCTCAGAATCGAATGCTGCCAGAGGAGCTACAATGCGCTTATCCTTCTCCGCTTGCTAGTATGTTGTTTGGGCTTATGTGAAGACACCACCGCAATGGTTGCAGGGAGAGCAGGGAGGTGTTAAGTATGTGGCCATTTGTGGGCGATCCTGGGCATTGCAAGAATTTCAGGAACACATTTGGGCCTGCAGGACTTTAAATTAGTCTAGGAATATCAGTGGTTGGATTCTTTGAGTTCTCAGAACGGAGTAACTGACCTCTCCCTATTTCCTCCTCCCTCCCATGTGTGTTAACCAAAGTGTGTGTGAGATGGAGCAGCAAAACCATTTCAAGCAGCTGTTGCTGCAGCTCAACCAGCAGCGAGCCAAAGGGTACCTGTGTGATGTCATCATCGTGGTGGAGAATGCGCTGTTCCGCGCCCATAAGAACGTCCTGGCGGCCAGCAGCGTCTACTTCAAGTCGCTGGTCCCCCACGATAACCTGATCAACCTGGACACTGAGATGGTCAGCCCCTCAGTCTTCAGACAGGTGGGTCACCTGACAGGCAGCATCTCACTGACCGTAGGCACATATACACAGATATATTTGCGTTGGACTCTGTCATTCATCAATTTAGATTCCACATCAATCGTTGAAAGCTCAGCTGTTTTATCTGTATTCTGATATCAACTTGCTGTGAAACAAATTGCTCATTGGAACAATATAAATATTTCACTCGCTACCCCCCCCCCCCCCTCCCCTCCCCTCTAGGTATTGGACTTCATCTATACAGGTCGTCTGTCCAGTTCTGACCCTGTCAGTGACCACAGTGTCTCGTCCCTCCTGACCGCCGCCTCCTACCTCCAGCTGACCGAACTAGCTGCTCTCTGTCGGAGGAAGCTCAAACACAATGGACAGACCCCCTCCAGCTCCAACAAGTTGACCACCTCCTCCACCTCCCCAACCCCCAATGGACACACCCCTGGCCCCCTCCGCCTCTCCTCCACCCCCCTCAGAGCAACCCCCAGCCACCATAACAACCACTCAGGGTCCAGGAAGGGCAACCTGAGGAACCAGAGATGGGGCCAGGAGGGGAGGCTGAGAGAGGATCTCTCCGAGGAGGAGGTGTTTATTTCGGGCTCGCGGTGTGCTTCCCTCAGCCCCTCTGGAGGAAGTAGGTTTAATGGGCTGGCTCTAGGACTGGACCTGTCCAAGAGGAGTCCATCAGGAAGCACCGCCACAGAGGAAGTGTCCCCCAGCAGTCTCCCCCAAAGCTCCTCCCCCCACTCCTCATCTGTTTCTCCCACTCCTCCCACCACGGCAGAGCCTAGGGAGAACCAGAGGCAGCTTCCAAATACCTCCACAGACCTCTTGCCTAGGGCCCCTTGCAAGAGACCCCGACCCCACAGAGAGGCCACCAACCTGGGAGAGACGGGCAAGGCACTGCACAAGGGCCTAGTGAAGAAACCAGGGGCCCCAGGGCACGAAAAGCTGGTCAGAGGGGATAGAGTGACCCCAGAGCTGGAGGATGGGGAGGTGGATGGAGAGGAGAATGGCCAGGACCAGAGTGAAGAGAGTGGGCACAGTGGGAGTGAGGGAGGAGGAGGAGGAGCTGGAGGTAAGAGAAATGGGAACACCAACTATATCTACCGTCAGCCCCAGCCAGGGTTTGAGCCAGGTGTGGGGGACAATCTGTACGTCTGCATCCCCTGTGGGAAAGGCTTCCCCAGCTCCGAGCAGCTTAACGCCCACGTCGACACACACACCCAGGATGAAATCTACCTCGAAGAAGAGGAGGAAGAAGAGGAGGGTGGTGGATACCTGAAGGACGAAGACCCTGACATCTATGCATCACGGGGGGTGGAGCCTGGCGCTGACGAACCTCGGCATCGTTGCACAGTCTGCAGTAAGACCTGCAAGGACGCGGTGTCGCTACGGGAACACGAGAAGAGCCATTGGCTGAACCGGCCGTTCCCCTGTAACATCTGTGGCAAGTTGTTCACCCAGCGAGGCACCATGACCCGCCACATGAGGAGCCACCTGGGCCTCAAGCCCTTCGCCTGCGAGGAGTGCGGCATGCGCTTCACACGCCAGTACCGTCTCGCCGAGCACATGCGGGTCCACTCGGGGGAGAAGCCCTACGAGTGCCAGCTGTGTGGCGGAAAGTTCACCCAGCAACGCAACCTCCTCAGCCATCTAAAGATGCACACCTCGCCCTCATAGAGGACACTTCACCATGGTTACTGCAGCTGGACCACAGCTATCTGGGCTCTATTAGGCTGTCTGCCTCAACTTCAGATGCTATCTGGTGTTGCTGTTACCCATAGTACCTCCTCATCCTTGTAAACACACCTGGGTTCTACCTCAACTTTAGAAACTCACCTTGAAAAGAATGACCCCACCTTTATAACCACTCCTCCTGAGTAACTCTGCTCCTTTACTTTATCTCAACCTCTTAACAACCATCACCCATACCTCAAATCAACCTTCACCCATACCTCAACCTCATAACAACCTTCACCCATACCTCAACCTCATAATAACCATCACCCATACCTCAACCTCATAACAACCATCACCCATACCTCAACCTCATAACAACCATCACCCATACCTCAACCTCATAACAACCATCACCCATACCTCATAACAACCATCACCCATACCTCAACCTCATATCAACCATCACCCATACCTCAACCTCATATCAACCATCACCTGTACCTCAACAAGTGAACAACCATCACCCATAGCCTCACCCATGACAACTGTTCCTCTGACTTGCCTCAACCCCATTTTACTAATACCAACCATTGCATCACCCTCAGAACCCCATCTTACTAATACCAACCATTGCATCACCCTCAGAACCCCATCTTACAAATACCAACCGTTACGTCACCCTCAGAACCCCATCTTACTAATACCAACCGTTGCGTCACCCTCAGAACCCCATCTTACTAATACCAACCATTACGTCACCCTCAGAACCCCATCTTACTAATACCAACCATTACGTTACCCTCAGAACCCCATCATAAAATCCACATAGCCAGCTAGCCAGCCAGATATACTGGCCATCTCAGGGTCAACACACCACACCTCGCCATCTGCCAAAGACTCCTTCCCATCCCAGGTGGCTCAAACGTGTTTTGATGATAGCTTTTAGCATCCAACCAAACTAGTCCTCCCAGGGTGTCAGTTCTGTGCCTCCAGGCTGCTGTAGCTGTTTCTCGCTGGTCAATGTGTGACCTCTGCCTCTACTACCTCATTATAAGACACATACTGGACCCCAGGCATGACTGGCTAACAGTCAGTAGTAATACTATGCTCTCCAGCTAGATGGAACAGGTTAGTCAGCCGATCCTCTGTGTATATAATAATACATTTTCACCTCCACATACACAGCCTGTTTGAAACTTGCCGTTATTAGAAATTGATCAGGGGTATTCTTAACGCAATGATGTTTACTTTACTGTTGGTTTACAGGTCAGGGTTTGTATTTTATGTGAAGTCTTGAAAAGCCAAACTTGGGGGGGTTAAATGTTTTGAGAACTTATTGCTACGCTTTTGTGAATGTTTAAACTGGGTATTTCTACTTTGGGCCTGGGAGGGGTGGGGATATTTTCTGTTAGGCATCATACTCTGGTGGTACTGTTGTGTTTTGTGTGTAGCGGGTTTTTTTCTTTAAAGGGCTGGTCTACTGAGACAGGTGGCCAGTATCCCTGAATTACGTTTGCTTTTGGTTTTCAACAAGTTCCTCCTATCTCTTAAAGAGATTCTCCGGTACTTTTGTATACTTTTTAGCTAGTAGTTCTAAAAGTCATGCTCACCAGCCAAAAGTGGTCCCTGAAAAATGCTTACTACGTCATTGTATGTGCAGATATGTTCACCACGTCATTGCTCTCTTGCTCTGCTGTGTGTGCATCTTGCTAGCTGTCACTCAAATGGCGAGGGACTGAAGCTCATTGGCTAGAACTCGAATTGCAAGCGGGCTGGCCCACATGGGAGAAAATGTAGGGAAAATGGCACAGCACAGTTTCCAGAAAAACAGTCTCTTTCAAACTAGGGATTTCGTGGCAAATTGAGGTAAAATAGTATTTCTGCTCATATATTATGCATGTATGAACTACATATTGACACTTCCAGCCCAAAGCTGGAGATTTAAAAAAACACTTAGCCAAAGTTCCAGAGCATGTCTTTAATGCTGTGAGGAGAGCATAGCTTTCTGGACAGTGTATTACTAGTGTATGACAGAGCTGAAACTGCTACGAGATTGTATATTGAAATCCAAAGAAAACGAATACAAAACCAACAAACTTAACAACCAAAGTCTTTCAATGTCAAAGTGAAGTTGTACCCATGTTATTATGTCTACGGTATAGTCCACTCCTAGTTCCACACAAACAGCCATGTGGTTGGAATTACCAATGTTGATTGGACCAACCTCACTTTATGGTCTTACATTATCTTTACTCTGTCCTCAGGAGGACTACATTTACATGTCATTTCAGACCAAAAATCTAAGACTGTTGTATGACTCCGTTTTGGACTAGTATTTAAATCCTCTTTCCTCCATGTTTATCGCTCAATTGTTGAAAGAAAGTCATTTTTACACCAGAAACATGTATATTACTCCTCAACTCAGGAACCATTGCTGTCAGGGTCTGGCATCTATACAGTCCATATCAACACTCTCTCTGGTTGTTTTGGTTGAGGCATTTAGAATGTAATATGTCGACAACTCAAATGAAAGAGAGCCGAGAGCAACATGTTTGAACTGTGACAGGGATACTTCTGACTCATATCTTCAGGGAGTGTTCGTTGTGTTGTCAAACAGTCTGCACTGTCAAATGTCTGTGCGGGAAAGCATAAACACAAGAGATTTTTTACAGGGAAAGGGTGGTGATTATCTTCTTTCAAATAACTGCGTGATGAAATATCAATTTTACTATTTTAGCTCTTGAATGTTATATCAGCATGCATTTGGTCAACAAACTCTTTATCTAATAAGATTGTTCTATTTTGTCTGTTGCTGTCCCTCTGTTTAGGAAGTTGTTGCAGAAACTTAGTGTTGATGTCTATTGATTATTCACAAATGTATTTATTAGTTGGATCCTGTTTTAAGCCTCTTTATGATAACTCAGTGGATGATAGTCATGGGCTTTGCTACTTTGTTACTGCTCATCCAGAAAAAAAAATCTGTTAAGTAGCTGCACCGTCAGCGTTTCTGCTGCTGAACGCGAGCGGATTGACTAGCAAGGAAACGTGCGGTGTTGCGCTAGCTTAGTTCATTCAGTGTGTGTCGCAGCGTGGATTAAAACAGACATGGCAAAGCAAGCTGTTCTGCTAATACTTCAGTTTCTTTTGGTACTTTCACAGATTTAGGACTATGTTAATTCATCAGTTCTTGATCTGTCCTCGGCTGCTAATGGTGTGATAATAGCCTCCTAGTCAGTTCACCAATGACGACAAGGCATATTGAATGGTAGACCTGAACTGAGAAGGAAGATTGATTAATTAAGTCATGGATGGAGATCTGAAACAAGCTCGTATAGGGGCGGCAGGTAGCCTAGTGGTTTGAGCGTTGGGCCAGTAACCGAAAGGTTGCTGGATCGAATCCCCGAGCTGACAAGGTAAAAATCAGTCGTTCTGCCCTTGAACAAGGCAGTTAACCCCCCTGAACAAGACAGTTAACCCACTGTTCATTGTAAATAAGAATTTGTTCTTAACTGACTTGCCTTGTTAAATAAAGGTTACATTTAAAAAATATATAGGCCTTGTTCAGGTGTTCCAGGATTATTCAATTTACAGTAGACTAGGTCTACTATATTGCATCTATTAATTGAACTAGGCCTATTCAGAAAATTGTCGCCCACCCCCCCCCCAAAAAAAAACTAAGACGCCAACTTACATTTTCACTATACTATCCATATAATGACAGCTAATAGAGCTAAATTTAACCTATTATAAATGTTACAAAGTAATTGAGAACCACTCAAAATTCAGTCAGGATCAACTACTGCGTTGGCTACATTGTATTGATATAATTTAATTTTCTAAATTTCAGAAAATTGCAGTTTTTCAAAAAAGCTAAACGCTCCAACTTTCAGATGGGGTCACCTCCCCCTTACCTGACCTCAGGCCTACATTAACACCTCCTTGTCAGAAAATTCTAGGGAGATCCCTGGTTTGTAAATTAAACTTCTTAGCCAAAACCAAGCACCGATGAGTCTATAGCCTACCATTCGTACTGAGGCAGTCTTCTGCCAACGTCATTATCAGGCTAAAAAAAAAGGTACATTTGTCTCGGATCTGAGCGTGGTGTCGCACACGAGCCGTCGTGGGGTCCAGGGGCGTCGCTGTCTCGCTGAAGTGTAACTTGTAAAGATTCTTCAAGGTTGGCAGGTTTTTGGGCTAAGTTAACCCCAAACAACTTGATGACTACATTGTGAGAGTGCCATAGTATGATATCTTTGGTGAAATGTCCCTTTTAAAACATAAAATAGCCATAAACCACATCAAGCTCCGAGCCCAAGACACTGGAGGCGGGGGGAATTGAATGTACTGCTCCTGAGGCGTTTGATGTGTTTTATACCACTTTTATCCCAAAGGAAGAAGAATACAAAGAGGACATGTTTTTACTGTGCTGCATTGTTTCCTGTGCTGTTTTGTTTTGTTTTTTGAGAATGTGATCTGTGTTTATTGTCATGTCATCTGTTTTATATGCTAGTTTATCCATTGGAATGGGAACCCCAACTCGTGGTAGACACTATGTATTGTATCCTACAGAAAGCATTGTTTTTTTTCCAAAGCAACTTCTGTTGAAGGCTGGTATTGTTACTAGTACAGAGATGCTTCTTGTTTAATCTCTATCAGAAAACCAAAGGTGTCTATGGCAGCTTTAATATGTACGTAGTAGTCACACATTGCCACTACAAATCCAAACCAAGCCACGAATGAATCCACCCAAAAGCAATGTAATTCCTAAGACTACTGGGCTAAAACCATGTCAAAGCTGCATCTATGTATTCATTTACTTATGTCTGTTTTTGTAGAACGAGTTTCTCTGTTCTACAAAATATTTGCTCAATTATATTTTCTGTCTTAATTGAACATGCTTGCAGACAACTCCAAAGTTGTTTTAATTCCTCAGTTTGTATTCAGGAGTTTCTTTATCCGTGTGGCTCACACACTGCACCGTCACATGATTCAGAATCCACTGGTCAACCTACAGTCTTAATGTACAGATATGGGAATGTAATCTAATAACAATATTTTAATTAAACTTGATTAGAAAGAACTGAATGATTATTTTGTTTTTTTGTGTGGTGTGTCGGGGGGGGTTCACTGGTCACTGGTGGATATTATGGGGGAGGGGATGGGTTCAGACTCGGGAGGGGGGGCTGTTCCACTTGGGCATGGTTGAAGAGTCGTGTGTGGGGAGGGGCATGGGGCAACGTCTACCATCTGTAGGACGGTCTATTGTGCCCAAGTCAAATAGGCTTTCCTTCAATCCTTCAACAGACTGACTCCTTCTGTCTCTCTCTCTGCCCCCCCCCCCCCCCCCCCCCTCCTAGTTCAGTTATCACAACGGGGAGAATTGGTCTGAAGATAGTTGTACACTCCAAAGCTTCATTAGACATTTTCAGTGGGAAGTACAGCAGTCCTTTTGGTCATAGCCTGCCTGTGTTTGTATGTGGTAACCTGTACACCCCACTTACTCCCCCAACACACTTAAACACACACCCTAGCCCCTGGGGGAGCGGAGCGGTTGATAATGTGAGGCCCATGTAAAGCCCCTCCCCTCCTGGTGTCACATGCCAGTTGACCCTTAAAGGGGTCAAGGTCCAACACAATAGACTGCATTTTTATTCAACCCCCTCCCTCCTCCCTCCCTATGTCCTCCTTTCATGGCCACCGCGCCCAAATATGGCAGCAGGCAGGGATACATAATTAGATGCGTTTCAATCTGAGGGTGGACCTGAAGGGATTTGCATTTTGGAGGGGCAGGTTGAAGGTGGACTGGTGTTGCTGATTCCAGAAATGAGCAGTTAAGGCCTGCCAGAGCCAGTGTTCATTTTGGCACTCATTTTTTGTTGTTGATTTAGTCTATTCTTAGTAATTTTGACTAAAATATAATGAAGTCTTAGTCACATTTTTGTTATTTGAATTATGATTTAGTTTAGTTATTGTCAAAATGACACAAACAGTGGGCCATTTTAGTCCACTAAATGCCCTTTCATTTTAGTCTTATTTTAGTCACATCACATTTGTATTGCTTCATTAACCTTAGTAAACATAAATCACTGACTTCCAAACATACATAACCTTGTCCTACCAACACATTTTTCTGCATAACCTCCTCATTTCTTCCCAACAGCAGAACTATGACAAACATATATAAGAGTAATCTGGCCATGTAAATTCCTTATCAGCATACATAGATATTGCACAATACACACAAAAGTGCAGAAAGAGCGAGAGTAGCACAATCATTAGATGGTGCCGCAAAGTATTGGTAAGTAGTATGGGTTGCACCTCCATCACTAGGTCGCGTCCTTGCCATTGTTATCACTGTTCCACAGCCACATTTGTGTCCAAAAGCAGAACAGGGGCTAATGACTGTTTTGTCCAGTGATGTCGTCTAGTTACTCAACCTTGAGTCCGAATCGAGTCCCAAGTCCACTGTGCTCGAGTCCAAGGCAGAGTCACCTATGATCGAGTCCCAGTGCTCGAGTCCTGGTCAAAGTGCTCAAGCCTGAGTCACTGGGTTCCCATTAACTTAAAATAAAAGGATTTACATAGTCGGATATAGTGTAGTGGCAAGAGGAATTTAGTCAATAAATTGTTTGCTATCCCTTTTTCTTTCTTTCTGTGCCATATAGACTACTGGTAATGTTACCAGTGCCACGTTCAGTTGCAAAATGTTCTGAACATTGCAGATGGAAATACCATGAATAGAGCAGATGTTCCTTATTCAACATGTCAGAGAGGCATGTTTGTTCTACCTAGCATATATCTATCTGAACGTTCCAAAACATTGTGTCCTGCTGAACCCGCCCCAGGTTGTATTTTTTACATTTTTATAATTGATTTATTTTTTCTTTGTTTTTCCCCAGGTTGTTACCTCATTAGCTACATAGCTATCATGACTGAACAAGGTGTAGACTAAACAAATGGTTAATGGTACGTCTGCAAGTAGTCTAGTTTTACAGATTGGTCTCATAGAGTAGACGCAACATAGTAAATGTAAATCCAGACACTCTTTTAATGTGATATGTTAAGTTTGGTATGGCTACATAAGACAGATGGTTACTTAAAGCAAAAAATGAAAATAGGGTGGGTGGTTGGTCGGGTTGGAGGGGTGGACATATAACGTGAACATCTAGCAGCCCAAAGGTGGTGAGTTCAAATCTCATCAAAGACAACTTTAGCATTTGAGCTAATTAGCAACTTTTCAACTACTACTACAACTTTGTATCTACTTTGCAACAACTTAGCATGTTAACTAACCCTTACCCTAACCCCTAGCTTACCTGACATTAGCCAGCTAGCTAACGTTAGCTACCTAGCAAGAAATCATAACATATAAGTTTAGCAAATTGGTAACATATTGTACATTTTGCTAATTCGTAACATATTTCAAATATGTAACGTTTTTCAAATATGTAACAAATAATATGAATTGTAATTCGTAACATTAACTACCAAATGGGCGATGGACATCCACAAACTAATACATACTATATGAACCATATTATACTAAATGTTGTTTCTGATTTTTACGTACAAAATAATACGACATGCTCTGACACCAGGTTGCAGCACATTATAATTTGCCATACACTGCAGTCCATCCCATGCATCCCCAGTACATTTGTAGTTCAGTCTAAATTCTGCTATTGCAGTCCTTGGCCTTTCTATAGCCTGCAATGTTTCCAAATATTCGATTTTGAGCTGGCATCGGACGTGGGAACCGGAGAACCCATTTTCTCTCATTCGGGATGATATTTCTTCATAAATATATTTATTTCTATACATGCCAATTTTATTAAGAGCTGGACACGGTATTGGGCTTTGGCAACTGACCACAGTGAAAGTAGGCACTTGGTTTCTAATTCAACTGGCAAGTGTCATTTTTTTGAGAGGGCGGGACAAACATGACGTTGGCCAAATTCATACGCATCGTTGTCTGGACTCGTTTACACTTCAAGGATGTCCTTACAAGATGTGTCTTCGACTAACTCTGAAGTTGGTCAAGAAAATCTAATCACAGTCAGATCCCAATGCGTGTTTTGATTGTCTACTCCTGTCGACAAAGTCTAATCTCTCTCTGCCAGTCATCTCATCAGGTCACCACGATTAAGGCCGATTAAATAACAGAGCTCATTGTTCATTTTTTTATGTGTGTTCTAGAGATGGGATGTGATCCTAGCTGAGCCAGTAGGCAATCAAACAATCACATCTAGTTGACAATGGGCATGACTTTGTCTACATATCATCCACAAACCATTAGCATACAGAGCAAGAAAGCAGCAGATGCTATGAGTTTTCGTCCACTGCTCTCTCCATCCTTCTGTTTCTGTCTCCATCCTTTTGTTGCCTTCTGAGGCTTCCATCCACCCTAACCCCAGATGCCCGACTCGACCAACCCCCTTTGTCCTTTAGTGGTGGGCCTGGGTACCGAGGGGGGGGGGGGGGGGACTGGGGTGTGTGTGGCAGAGGTCCTTTAAGTCCCCAGGGCCAGCTGTGATGTTCAGAGACCCCCCTCCCCAACACAACACACACATGTCTTTGTGCCCACGACTATAGAGTGAGCGGTCATTACTTTTACATAAGATCCTTAAACGCCTTACTTTAAGTAGCTCAGAAACAAGCTTAACTGTCAAACCAACAGGGCTCTTAGTGACCAAAGCAAAGACGAAATCGGGCCACTGTTAATTTCGTCAACAAAAATTGTGGCTAAAATATTCGTCATTTTTCATTGGCAATTGACTGGACTATAAGTGAGTAAATAGACCCAGAAAATACATAACTAAACGAAAATTTGTTTTCATTTCAGTTGACTAAAACAAGACGAGACAATTGTGCACCTCCCACAGTTTGTCCTGGACTTGGGGACTGTGAAGAGACCTCTAGTGGCATGTCTTGTGGGGTATGTATGGTGTCCGAGCTGTGTGCCAGTGGTTCAAACAGACAGCTCGGTGCATTCAACATGTCAATGTTGAACCTGTCAACCTCTCACAAATACAAGTAGTGATGAAGTCAATCACTCCTCCACTTTGAGCCAGGAGAGATTGACATGCATATTATTAATGTTAGCTCTCCGTGTACATCCAAGGGCAAGTCGTGCTGCTCTGTTCTGAGCCAATTGCGATTTTCCTAAGTCCCTCTTTGTGGCACCTGACTAAACGACTGAACAGTAGACCAGGTGCGACAAAACTAGGGCCTGTAGGACCTGCCTTGTTGATTGTGCTGTTAAGAATGCAGGGCAGCGCTTAATTATAGAAAGACCTTTCCCCATCCTCACTACTGTTGTATCAATATGTTTTGACCATGACAGTTTACAATCCAGGGCTACTCCAAGCAGTTTAGTTTCCTCGACTTGCTCAATTTCCACATTATTTATTACAAGATTTAGTTGAGTTCTCTGTGTTCTGTTAGACAGGTAACTCTTTATCCACAATATAGCAGGGGTGTAAAGCTATAACACATACAGTACCAGTCAAAAGTTTGGACACACCTACTCATTCCAGGGTTTTTCTTTATTTTTAAAATGTTCTACATTGTAGAATAATAGTGAAGACATCAAAACTCTGATATTACACATATGGAATCATGTAGTAACCAAAAAACTACTTCAAAGTAGTTTGCCTTGATGACAGTTTTGCACACTCTTGGCAGCTTTGCACTCTCCCAAGGCACCTTGAGTTGAACCAGTACCTCCCCCCAGTACATTTTGATCTGTCCCTTAGCTACCCTTTGCCTGGTTAAGAAACACACGATGCTTTATGAAATTAAAAACAATAGCAGTATTGAGTTTAATAGAAAAACAACAGTTTAGCTATGTCTTCCTCTCTGTTGAGTATCGAGAAGTAGGCTGACTTTGAATTGGTAGGCCTAATTTTGCTAATTCCACCTGTACCTTTAGATCTAGCCAGAATTAACCTTGGGTAACTGAGCGGTTGGTGAATAGTCTATTTCAGTTGATATATCTGATATGAAAATTATATGTTGAGTGCCTCCCGAGTGGCGCAGCACTGCATCGTAGTGTTGCTTCGTCACTACAGCCTTGGGTTCGATCCCAGGCTATGTCATTACCGGCTGTGGCTGGGAGTCCCATAGGGCGTCGTCCGGGTTAGGGGAGGGTTTGGCTGAGGGGGCTTTACTCTGCTCATCGCGCTCTATCCTTGATAGTTCCAACTGTGCCACTGGCTTTAATTCCAGTTTGTCTACACATTAATAGTTGACATTTTGAAATCACATCTCCACCACAACCAAAAATCTAAGTTAAAGTATAGGATCAAATCAAACTTTATCTAACATTTGTTTTGACAACCAAATACAATTCAATATCACTTTCGAAATACAATAAATAGCCTATTAACTTGTCGACAAGTTAACAAATTATACAGTATGTTGGATTCATGTCTCCAACCCAACCAAAAATAAAAGTTAAAGGGCCAACCTCATAGTGTGAATATATATATATATAAAACACGCAAAAATCTAGTTTTTGACTGCACTGGGCCTTTAAAGAATGGGATTAAGCCAGTGTCTCAGATTTAACTATCCAAGCAGTAGATACTGTACATCTCCTTTAAATGTTAATATTTAAAGAAACTCTCAAAACATACTGTCCAACTGTATACATGAATACCATTGCTTTACAATAAACATATTTGAAACAAAATGTTGATATTTGTTTGCGTTGTCAACCAAACACAAATGAACATAACTTTAGGCTGTTTACTATATTACAAAAGTTAAGGCTATCTTACAAACTCATGTAACATTCGACATTAAAATGAGAAACCCATCCATGGCCACATTTTGAGGTTCCTAAAACTATAAATGTCTTCTTGTGTAGTCATGTAAAAGCATGCTGTGTTCAAGACAGAATGCATGGGTCATTGCAGATCCAAGCAGTTTAGTTTCCTCGACTTGCTCAATTTCCACATTATTTATTACAAGATTTAGTTGAGTTTATTGAAAGATTTGTCCCAAATACCATGCTTTTAGTTTTTTTTTAATATTTAGGACTAATTTATTCCTTGTCACCCATTCTGAAACTAATTACAGCTCTTTGTTAAGTGTTGCTGTCATTTCAGTCGCTGTGGTAACTGACGTGTGTAGTGTTGAGTCATCTGCATACATAGATACACTGGCTTTACTCAAAGCCAGTGGAATATTGTTAGTAAAGATTGAAAAATGTAAGAGGCCTAGACAGCTGCCCTAGGGAATTCCTGATTCTACCTGGATTTTGTTGGAGAGGCTTCCATTAAAGAACACCCTCTGTGTTCTGTTAGACAGGTAACTCTTTATCCACAATATAGCAGGGGTGTAAAGCTATAACACATACAGTACCAGTCAAAAGTTTGGACACACCTACTCATTCCAGGGTTTTTCTTTATTTTTAAAATGTTCTACATTGTAGAATAATAGTGAAGACATCAAAACTCTGATATTACACATATGGAATCATGTAGTAACCAAAAAACTACTTCAAAGTAGTTTGCCTTGATGACAGTTTTGCACACTCTTGGCAGCTTTGCACTCTCCCAAGGCACCTTGAGTTGAACCAGTACCTCCCCCCAGTACATTTTGATCTGTCCCTTAGCTACCCTTTGCCTGGTTAAGAAACACACGATGCTTTATGAAATTAAAAACAATAGCAGTATTGAGTTTAATAGAAAAACAACAGTTTAGCTATGTCTTCCTCTCTGTTGAGTATCGAGAAGTAGGCTGACTTTGAATTGGTAGGCCTAATTTTGCTAATTCCACCTGTACCTTTAGATCTAGCCAGAATTAACCTTGGGTAACTGAGCGGTTGGTGAATAGTCTATTTCAGTTGATATATCTGATATGAAAATTATATGTTGAGTGCCTCCCGAGTGGCGCAGCACTGCATCGTAGTGTTGCTTCGTCACTACAGCCTTGGGTTCGATCCCAGGCTATGTCATTACCGGCTGTGGCTGGGAGTCCCATAGGGCGTCGTCCGGGTTAGGGGAGGGTTTGGCTGAGGGGGCTTTACTCTGCTCATCGCGCTCTATCCTTGATAGTTCCAACTGTGCCACTGGCTTTAATTCCAGTTTGTCTACACATTAATAGTTGACATTTTGAAATCACATCTCCACCACAACCAAAAATCTAAGTTAAAGTATAGGATCAAATCAAACTTTATCTAACATTTGTTTTGACAACCAAATACAATTCAATATCACTTTCGAAATACAATAAATAGCCTATTAACTTGTCGACAAGTTAACAAATTATACAGTATGTTGGATTCATGTCTCCAACCCAACCAAAAATAAAAGTTAAAGGGCCAACCTCATAGTGTGAATATATATATATATAAAACACGCAAAAATCTAGTTTTTGACTGCACTGGGCCTTTAAAGAATGGGATTAAGCCAGTGTCTCAGATTTAACTATCCAAGCAGTAGATACTGTACATCTCCTTTAAATGTTAATATTTAAAGAAACTCTCAAAACATACTGTCCAACTGTATACATGAATAGCATTGCTTTACAATAAACATATTTGAAACAAAATGTTGATATTTGTTTGCGTTGTCAACCAAACACAAATGAACATAACTTTAGGCTGTTTACTATATTACAAAAGTTAAGGCTATCTTACAAACTCATGTAACATTCGACATTAAAATGAGAAACCCATCCATGGCCACATTTTGAGGTTCCTAAAACTATAAATGTCTTCTTGTGTAGTCATGTAAAAGCATGCTGTGTCCAAGACAGAATGCATGGGTCATTGCAGATCTGTGGAGATCTTGAGCGTGTTCGAGTGGATCACTTTTGTCAAGTCAGTGACCATTGTTAGTCACAGCCTTTCAAAGTGTGTTGCATTATGAGGATAAAAATTGTCTGACTAGCGCCTACATTGTGATCAAAGGTCACATCGTTTTGACTACAGTCGACTGCAAGTTTCTGCAGTTGCTCGTCACCAACTTCACCCTGCAGCCATCGCCTGCACTGTGGGAGGCCCTGTCAGTTGCTCGTCACCAACTTCACCCTGCAGCCATCGCCTGCACTGTGGGAGGCTCTGTCAGTTGCTCGTCACCAACTTCAGCCATCGCCTGCACTGTGGGAGGCCCTGTCAGTTGCTCGTCACCAACTTCACCCTGCAGCCATCGCCTGCACTGTGGGAGGCTCTGTCAGTTGCTCGTCACCAACTTCACCCTGCAGCCATCGCCTGCACTGTGGGAGGCCCTGTCAGTTGCTCGTCACCAACTTCACCCTGCAGCCATCGCCTGCACTGTGGGAGGCTCTGTCAGTTGCTCGTCTCAACTTCACCCTGCAGCCATCGCCTGCACTGTGGGAGGCCCTGTCAGTTGCTCGTCACCAACTTCACCCTGCAGCCATCGCCTGCACTGTGGGAGGCTCTGTCAGTTGCTCGTCACCAACTTCACCCTGCAGCCATCGCCTGTCAGTTGTGTGTTTTTGTTTGACCCAACTGAACGTGAGCAGAGACTTAACCTAATGTTGCCAGAGTAAAATAACCACCTGAAACTAGATCCTCTACATACTAGTCTTGACTTGAATAAAAAAAGATGACGCCTTTGTTAACGTCCAAAAGCGGAAGTCACGTCACAGGCTCTCTTTCCATTTCCCCTGAAAACCAGAACATCCGGGTTGTTGGGGATTTGGGCAGAGGCTTCCAAAGACGTGACTGAAACAGGAACCAACTTTGCTGCAATTCATGTATACAGTGGATATGTACAAAGGAATGTGATATTTGAGTCTCTCTCACCAATTGAATGTACATTAGACTGGGAAAACAAACAAAATTATTGCCTGATGATCTTCTGAACTTCCCAATATCTTTCAGTCAATTTAAGTCATACAAACCATACTTCCTTCAGCTTGAAATACGGGTCAAAGTACTGTCAGACTGATTTGTAATAGACTCTCAGAGCACCAATTTAAAAAAGTCAACATTGGCTGTTGAGTACACCACTTTTTTTTTTTTTTTTTACATGATGTGATCGCACATTTCTTTTTACATCAAAATGGGTTCGCGGGCCGAAAAAGTTTGGGAACCCCTGTTTTAGATATTTGAAAGCATCGTGATAACAAATTGTAAATTTAACCAATATAGGTGGTAATCTTATTGACCAACGTCTCAACCAAACGTTATCCAACTATCCACGTTGAAATGACGTGGTGTGCCCAGCGGTAAGTAATCTTCTCTGATAAGCTGACTGGTAGAGAGAGTATAGGTTAAGAGGTAGAACAGGAGGCCCTGCCTTCAGTGCCCTGGACCCAACCCACTGATCTCATACTGAGAGGTTTAATTTAATCCCTATCCGGAAGACTGGGAGACTTAACCTCTACTTGAGTACCCCCCAGCCATTCCACGTAATGGATTTATTCTAGAACTAGCACACCTGATTTACAGGCCATGTGTGTGTATGTCTACTTTGTTGGCTGTTCATACCAAGCCTCTAGACCACCCATCCCAGCTAACAATTCTAGGGAGAGAGAACGTTTTTGTGATGTTACCCGTAATGTTCCCCTGGTGTTTGAGTGTCCAGTTTTATGGAAAGGGGATACCTAGTCAGTTGCACAACTGAATGCATTCAACCAAAATGTGTATCCTGAATCAGAGAGGTGAGGGGGGGCTGTAATCATGGTTGCCATGTTCTCAGAATATAAGATATTCATGTTCTAGACACCTTTCATGGGAACATTGCAAGAACATTCCATGTCTCCTAGGATGTTGAAAACAGGGTCATGTCATGGTCCCCTGTAAGTTTTTGTCTAGGTCCCCGGCTTGTTCCGGGGACACTCCTAAAGACGTTTTAGGGCGTCGCCTGATGGTCCCAAAGAACACTTCTTCCCCCCCAAAAATGCTTTTCATTACACATCGCACCTTGTTCCAGTTTCTGAGCTCATCAAGGCCCTGATTTGTGAGCCACTGATCCATTCATAGCGCTTTGTCTGTCGGTAAGATAAGGGACACACATTCAGTGCTTTTAACTTGCCTATTTTACACACTTTGACCTACATGATTACATTGTGAATGTTCATTTATACAGTAACACCTCAGATTTAAAGAATGCCTAGAACAATCCCACTGAGCACACACTGGTTGAATCAATGCTGTTTCCACCAATGAGATTATGTTGAACCATTGTGGAATAGAAATTGAATTGACATCTGTGCCCAGTGGGATGTTTCGGGAATAGGGACACTGAGCCAAGCTTTGCCATGTTTAAAGGGTTGAGGCAGGGTCAGTGTCAGAACAAATCAGTTGGGTGGGCATTTCCATGGGGGGGGGGGGGGGCACGTTTTATTCACGGAATTGTGCAAGTGCACCATTTAAAAAAAAAAAAAATTGAGTAAAGACGCAATTTAACTGTAACAATGAACCCAGCCAGTCATGTTCTCATCGGATTGTCAAACAAAAATGATTATGTTACCTTCCCATGTTCCTCCAAACAAAATAATACCAACATCCGAACTGTGCACTGTGCACCCACCAAACTTTCCTAGATTCCAGTGGTGTAGTGTTATTTTTTTTTTAGGTCAGAGAGCACAATGTAAAAAAGTATAGAAAAATTGTAATTTCTCAACGTTTGTACTGACAGACTATCGAATATCATTCTAGAATAGGCCTATGCATAACATATTCCCTCCTATTGCCATTGTCTGCCTTTGCTCACACATTTGTCTCAAAACAATGTTATATTTTTAATACCCCCAAGCACCAAGGTTAAATACCTAATTTCAAAATAGGCCATCATCCCAGTCAATTGTAAATGACAATTCCTCACGTTTTAGAGGTGCAATGTCCAAACTGCATGCCAGAAATTTGATCTCAATAAGTTTAATGGGAATATGCATTTAGATCTGCTTGAATTACTGTTTCGTGACCGAATTAAAGCAAATGGTGTCAACAAACCATTAGCTTTTCTTCAATATCTTTTACCAGCTCCATGATATTCTGCACCGTTCCTCCGCAGGACAGCAGCACTGCATCTCTGTATAGCAATTAAATATTAAATATTGATGGGAAATGTAATGAATGAATGAATTGCAACTAAAATTCCATGAAAACGATAGAATGCTAAAGTCACTAAATATGTAAGCTATAGCAGCCTATACATATGTAAATAGTGGTTTCTTCCCCTTCTCTCTCTCTGGCACCAAAACCACATAGGCAGGATATGTGAAAGCATATATCCTTCCTAGTGTCGAGCGCTGTTGAGTTTTGTCTTTTTTTTTGCTATTGAGCTTCAGATAAGAAATGACCGAGGATGTGGTTTTGGTGTAACATATTTTAGGATTACCATGCTACAGCATATGCTATTATATTCAGTTATTTTATGTAAAATACTAACTAATCATTATTTGATCTTGCAAGACGTTGATTCAGCTTTGATCTAACTTTACTAAACCAACACCATTGTGAGAAGTGATACTCTTATATTTGTAATAATAATACGTGATTAGTAGAACTATTAGGCGTAGAAAACAGAATGATGAGGGTTATTTTAAGCGATTTGAGCGCCCTTTGAATTATGGCACTGGACAGCACCTTGACATATCGTTCCGGATTCCACTGCGCAATAGGGGGTCCGTGTTATTTGGCAGACAGGCGGTGAATTTGGATCCTAGATTTCATTGGTGTGACGATAAAGTTCATGCGGTGGATCAGTTTGTTTGCATACGTAATAGAGGTGTACAGAAGGGCGGGTCACGAGTCCCAACCCCAAGTCCATAACGAACTGTTTGGAGAACAGCCGTTTTAGAAACTCCTGGTAGAATTGTCTGTCTTTTGGCGTTTCTTGTTTCATCGGATTTGTCCTGCTTGAAGTGGTCAAGCGTCCAACAGATGGTACTCAGAACACGCCTTTAGTTATTCCCACCACCGCCAGAGAGGGAAAGGGAAGAAACCACTATTTACATATGTATAGGCTGCTATAGCTTACATATTTAGTGACTTTAGCATTCTATCGTTTTCATGGAATTTTAGTTGCAATTAAATCATTCATTACATTTCCCATCTATATTTTACCAGCTCCGTGATATTCTGCACCATTCCTCCGCAGGACAGCAGCACCACATCTCTGTATAGCAATTGGCTTAAACTATCTCCCAAAGAAAGCATCCGAGCAAGCGAAACAGCACCCCTCTGTTTTACTATATGTAGCCCATGTACACACACTGAGACAGATGGGCGTTGTTTCGCTCGTTCAGATGCTTTATCTGAGTTTGATGTGTCTTTTGGTAGGCACGAGTCTCCTCCAAATAAAGTATCTGTATTTCGATATTTTATTTGAATGAGGAAATGTCAGGGCGGGCCATGGCCCCTAAGGCCTGCCCATAACGCCGGTCCTGGGTTGAGGTCTGTCATAACAAGAGCCTATTATCACGGGAGATAAAGAACCAAGCGGGTTAATTGGTCATTAGCCTTGCCCTCTCTCAGGTCGAAGATTTGATTTATTAGGATCCCCATTAGCCGACACCAATGGCGTCAGCTAGTCTTACTGGGGTCCAACGAAAAATACATTACGGACAAAATACTTTATAATAAAAAGATTAACGTGTAGTGTGTGTGTATCTATCAGTTACACATACATGTCAGTACATACACACAAGTAGGTCACATGGGGGAGAGACTTGCTTTGTTTTTTAATCTAGGCTTTCTGTTCACTTGTGCTATATAAAGATGGGAGTTCCATGCACTCACTGCTTTGTATAATACTGTACGTTTCCTTGAATTTGTTCTGGACCTGGGGACTATGAAAAGACCCCTGGTGGCATGTCTGGTGTAAGTTGACTATGCAAACAGTTTGGAATTTCCAAGAAGTGACACAGTCAGTCTTTCCTCAACTCTTAGCCAAGAGAGACTGTTCTAGGCAAGCTGCAGCTTAACTAGGTCTTTCTTTGCAGCACTTGACCTTATGACTGGACAATAATCAAGATCAGATAGAACTACAGCCTGCAGGACTTGATTTGTGGAGTGTGGTGTCAAAAAAGCAGAGCATCTCTTTATTAGACAGACCTCTCCCCATCTTTACAACCATTGAATCTATAGGTCTTGACCATGACAGTTTACAATCTAAGGTAACACCAAGTAATTTAGTCTCCTCAACTTGTTCAACAGCCACACCATTCATTACCAGATTCAGCTGAGGTCTAGAATTTAGGGAATGATTTGTACCAAATACAATGCTCTTAGTTTTAGTTTATTACTGGCCACCTAAGATGCTTGTGGCAGGCAGTAATCTGGTGGATCTGAGATCAACCAACTGATTCTTCGAGACTACATGCTGTTTAATCTAATTCACCCACCTTACCCCCACACAGATCAGCACGTGGGGCAGAAAGGTCTGATTTAGAGCCGCATGGGGCAGGAAGGCACGGTAGGCCTTGGTAACCAATAGTCTAAAAAGGTAAGCGCTGGAGCATCTGAGGACCTATTTTAAATACTACTGGGCTTTTTCCCCCCCTTCAGCCCAGCTCACCACAAAATGATGTTTGAAGTCATCAATTAAAAAAGGTTTACATAGGCCAGTTGGCAGGGGATGGAAACAGAGGAGTCGCTGCCTGAAAATCCTCATCGTTGTTTCTCTTTTGGACAGCGGTTTTGGACAAGTGCAAAATGTTTAAGTGCAGTAGAGTAGCACCTGTTCTGGCAAGGATAATCCCATACCCAGGTCTTAATGATAACGCTTCAAAACCGCAGAAGTAGATCAAATGACACAGACATCAAGTGTTTGTAGCTGCAACTGGGGTTTATGTTTCAGCACTCGATCACAATTATACATTGGGGAGGGGGGTGGTAATGTGCTCTCTACTAAGATTCTAGAAACGTGCACACACACACAGAGAGAGAGATTGATATGGTAGAACTTAGAACTGAAACCACAAAAAGGTGCAGACAGTGGCTGACAACAGAGGACAGTAGAAAACAGACATTAAATCAAACGACAATAGTCCAATTAAAAGACTACAGCAATGGACTCAGGCTTGTACAACTAGGGGTTAATAATGTAACAGCTCTTATTGGTCTGAAATGCATGTCTTGTTAGTTATTACAAACATACAGCCCTCTGTAATTTCCTTCATATTACAAATCTGTAATACATACATAGGTTATTTCATCTTATACATCCAAGTAAAATACCCTTAAGTTAATTATAACATATCCATTCAGAACAAATATAATACATACCATTCTAATCTAAAATGATAAACAGATGTAAGATTCATTATCTTTACAGACTATCAAGTAAAACATCTTCATAAAGACAGAACATTTAGTACAGCACGACAGCAGGGTTTTTGAATGGGATAATGACAGCAATCTCATATGTTGACACACATTAAGACGGTAACATCTTGCATAACGTCAGAGGGGAGTAGTTATGTAATTACACTTCTGTTTGTGCCAAGGATTAGAGAAATGGCTTTTTGGGTCTTCATAGTTATCATTATCATCGCTACCATCATCATAATACTAAACCCAAATCCTGGAGATTCAAGTAGAGGGTCGAAGGTGAAAATCTTTTTGCACAGAAAGAGGAATGTCTCCAAATAGAAATCACACACGTTTAAGACAGCTAACTAAATCCATGTAAGATGTTAATACTAGTAAAGGTCTGGTCTTAAGACATGCAGAGTTAGTAGGTAAACAAACAACATTGGTTTATCCTAGACTGGACCCAACCACCTTGGAGCTGATACACGCACAACACACACACAGTGTGGTACAGCTAACCTTGTGGGGACACAATTCAGTCCCATTCAAAATCCTATTTTCCCTAACCCCTACTCTTAACCCAAAAACTTAACCTTAACCCTAAAACTAACCCTAGCTCCTAACCCCCCTAGAAATAGCATTAGACCTTGTGGGGATGAACAAAATGTCCCCAGTTTGTCAAATATTTGTTTGATTACTATTCTTGTGGGGACTACTATGCTTGTGGGGAAAACTGGTCCCCACAAGAATAGTTAAACAAGTCCACACACACACACACACACACACACACACACACACGTTATTGATTCAAGACAGATATAGTCACTAGCGCCACCATTAGAAATGTCCCCCGAGAGAAGATCTACTCTTATCGCTTTTGACTACTAAAGACACCCGCACACACACACAGCATTAGTATATGATTGATATGTGATATGTATTATGACCGTGAGATTTGCTGATTGTATTGGAGTTCAGTAACCGGTTGTGTGATTGCCTTTCGCAGGAATCGACTGGTTGGTTGGTTAGTTGATTGATAGGTTAGTGTGAATTCTCCAGTCTGGTGTAACAACTCTTGATCAGGGTCCAATCAGGTGGGTGAAATACAATGATCTATAAAGTGCACAAGATGCTTGATGCTAGCTAGCTGAAGAGAATGACTTTGTACAGGACAACCTCTGACCTTACAAACAGGATAAAAAGCAGAGGTTACTGCATATATAGGGAATAAGGACTCATATCAGACAGGTCCAAGTATGTGATAATACTGCAGCAGGTCTTTAGTATGGGATCTGGTTCTGGTAATACTGCAGCATATCGTAGGTCTTGCTCCTGAATAAAGACAGAGAACACAGACAGTTAGCATGTGTATAGACAGTTAGTTAGCATGTACAGTTGAAGTCGGAGGTTTAAATACACCTTAGACAAATACATTTAAACTCAGTTTTTCACAATTCCTGACATTTAATTCTAGTACAAATTCCCTGTCTTAGGTCAGTTAGGATCACCACTTTATTTTAATGGGTAATGTCAGAATAATAGTAGAGAGAATGATTTATTTAATATTTTACTTCTTTCATCACATTCCCAGTGGGTCAGAAGTTTACATACACTAAATTAGTATTTGGTAGCATTGCCTTTAAAATGTTTAACTTGGGTCAAATGTTTCAGGTAGCCTTCCATAAGCTTAACTTCCTGACTGATGTCTTGAGATGTTGCTCCAATATATCCACATATTTTTCTTGCCCCATGATGCCATCTATTTTGTGAAGTGCACCAGTCCCTCCTGCAGCAAAGCACCCCCACAACATGATGCTGCCACCCCCATGCTTCACGGTTGGGATGGTGTTCTTCAGCTTGCAAGCCTCCCCTTTTTCCTCCAAACATAACGATAGTCATTATGGCCAAACAGTTCTATTTTTGGTTCAGACCAGAGGATATTTCTCCAAAAAGTACAATCTTTGTCCCCATGTGCAGTTGCAAACCGTAGTCTGGCTTTTTTGTGGGGTTTTTGGAGCAATGGCTTCATCCTTGCTGAACGGCCTTACAGGTCATGTCGATATAGGACTCGTTTTACTGTGGATATAGATACCCGTTTCCTCCAGCATGTTCACTAGGTCCTTTGCTGTTGTTCTGGAATTGATTTGCACTTTTCGCACCAAAGTACATTCATCTCTAGGAGACAGAACGCGTCTCCTTCCTGAGCGGTATGACGGCTGTGTGGTCCCATGGTGTTTATACTTGTGTACTGTTGTACTTCTGAACGTGGTACCTTCAGGCATTTGGAAATTGCTCCCAAGGATGAACCAGACTTGTGATGTCAAGCAAAGAGGCACTGAGTTTGAAGGTAGGTCCTGAAATACATCCACAGGTACACCTCCAATTGACTCAAATTATGTCAATTGACCCATCAGAAGCTTCTAAAGCCATGACATCATTATCGGGAATTTTCCAAGCTGTTTAAAGGCACAGTCAACTTATGTATGTAAACTTCTGACACACTGGAATTGTGATACAGTGAATTATAAGTGAAATAATCTGTCTGTAAACAATTGTTGGAAAAATGACTTGTGTCATGCACAAAGTAGATGTCCTAACAGACTTGCCAAAACTATAGTTTGTTATCAAGACATTTGTGGAGTGGCTGAAAAACACGTTTTAATGACTCCAACCTAAGTGAATGTAAACTTCCGACTTCAACTGTATAAGCATGTGTATACAGACAGTCAGCATGTACAGTGCATTCGGGAAAAGCTTTCAGACCCCTAGACTTTTTCCACATTTTGTTGTTACAGCCTTATTCTAAAATAGATTAAATGAACATGTTCCTCATCAATCTACACAGAATACCCCATAATGACAAAGTAAAAAAAATGTTTTTTGATCAAAATTTATTAAAAACAAACAACAGAAATACCTTATTTACATAAGTATTCAGACCCTTTGCTATGAGACTCGAAATTGAGTTCAGGTGCGATTCAATTGGTCATCCTTGAGATGTTTCTACAACTTGATTGGTGTTCCACCTGTGGTCAATTCAATTGATTGGACATGATTTGGAAAGGCACACACCTGTCAATATAAGATCCCACAGTTGACAGTGCAAAAAGAGCAAAAAACAAGCCATGAGCTCAAAAGTAATTGTCCGTAGAGCCACGAGATAGGATTGTGTCAAGGTACAGTAAGGGAACCAAAACATGTTTGCAGCATTCAAGGTCCCCAAGAACACAGTGGCCTTTATCATTCTGAAATGATAAAAGTTTGGAACCACCAGGACTCTTCCTAGAGCTGGCCGACCAGCCAAAGTGAGCAATCAGGGGAGAAGAGCCTTGGTCAGGGAGGTGACCAAGAACCCGATGGTCAATCTGACAGAGCTCCAGAGTTCCTCTGTGGAGATAGGAGAACCTTCCAGAAGGACAACCATCTCTGCAGCACTCCATCAATCAGGTCTTTATGGTAGAGTGGCCAGACGGAAGCCACTCCTCAGTAAAAGGCCCATGACAGCCCACTTGGAGTTTGCCAAACAAAAGGCACCTAAAGACTCTCAGACCATGAGAAACAAGATTATCTGGTCTGATGAAACCAATATTGAACTATTTGGCCTGAATGCCAAGCTTCACATCTGGAGGAAACCTGGCACCATCCCTACGGTGAAGCATGGTAATGGCAGCATCATGCTGTAGGCATGTTTTTCAGCGGCAGGGACTGGGAGTCTAGTCAGGATCGAGGGAAAGATGAACGGAGCAAAGTACAGAGAAATCCTTGATGAAAACCTGCTCCAGAGCACTCAGGACCTCAGACTGGGGCAAAGGTTCACCTTCCAACAGGACAACGACCCTAAGCACACAGCGGCTTCGGGACAAGTCTCTGAATATCCTTGAATGGGCCTGCCAGAGCCCAGACTTGAACCCGATCGAACATCTCTGGAGAGACCTGAAAATAGCTGTGCAGTGACACTCCCCATCCAACCTGACAGAGCTTGAGAGGATCTGCAGAGAAGAATGGGAGAAACTCCCCAAATACAGGTGTGCCAATCTTGTAGCGTCATACCCAAGAAGACTCAATGGTTGCAATGGCTGCAAAAGGTGCTTCAACAAAGTACTGAGTAAAGGATCTGAATACTTATGTAAATGTGATATTTCAGTTTATTTTTGATATATTTGAAAAAATTGCAAAAAACCTGTTTTTGATTTTTCATTTTGAGGTATTGTGTGTAGATTGATGAGGGAAAAAAACTATTTAATCCCTTTTATAATGGTTGTAACAAACACAATGTGGAAAAAGTCAAGGGGTCTGAATACTTTCCAAATGCACTGTATAGCATCTGTATACAGTTAGTTAGCATGTATAAATAAGCATGTATAGCATTTGTATACAGACAGTTCGTTAGCATGTATATATAGACAGCATGTATAGCGTGTGTGTGTATATAGACTGTTAGCCAGCATGTATAGGATTTGTATATAGACAGTTAGCATGTATATAGATATTTCTGGTTATTGAGATGGGGTTATAGGAGTGAGGAAAGGACCAAGAGACTGGAATGGGGCAGGGCTAGAGTGAGGGAAGGCGCTAGAGACTGGAAAGGGACAGGGCCATAGAGTGAGGGAAGGCGCTAGAGACTGGAAAGGGACAGGGCCATAGAGTGAGGGAAGGCGCTAGAGACTGGAAAGGGACAGGGCCATAGAGTGAGGGAAGGCGCTAGAGACTGGAAAGGGACAGGGCCATAGAGTGAGGGAAGGCGCTAGAGACTGGAAAGGGACAGGGCCATAGAGTGAGGGAAGGCGCTAGAGACTGGAAAGGGACAGGGCCATAGAGTGAGGGAAGGCACTAGAGACTGGAAAGGGACAGGGCCTCTGGTGTTACCTGCTGCTGAGGAAGCAGCTCTGGATGACCTTGATGATGTAAGCGGCCGCCTCCTTCTCACTCATACTGGGGTTGAACCGCTGCCTGTGAACCCAAACACACATGTTCAGAAATGGTCAAAAGAGACTTTGCAAAAATTTAATCTATGCACCCATGTGGTTTATTGATGTACTGACTTGAGCAGTTTGATGGTCTGTCCTCTGAAGCATGGTAGTCCAGTGTCCAGCATCAAAGTGACCAGAGACACCACCGCGTCCATGTAGGGCCTAACGCAGAGGAGAAAAAAAAATCTGATTAACCCAAAAGAACGACAGTTTAGATGCAAATAAGATTGAGACACACCCACTCTTACCTGACGGCCAGGTACCCCCTGACACACATCTCCATGAACCATTTGAAGGGAGTGGCTTCCATCTTGCCTCCCATGATCATCACCATCTCATCAGTCAGCTTGATGTCCGGCTCCCAGCCCAGGTTACCACCAGGAGAACTCTCAAACATGAAGCCAAAGTCTGAAAGTAGATTTTTTTGTTAGACAACTCATATACAGTGGGGGACTAAAATGATTGACACCCTTGATAAAGATGAGCAGTAAATGACTGTATAAAATAAATAACTCAAATACTGAGCTGTATTGGATGTAAAAAAAACATTTGGAAAATTGTATTTTATACTAACACAATTACTCAGAGAAATATATTTAGTTTAAACAAGTAATATTAGTTTTTCCTAAAAAAGATAGGAGTCTAAATGATTTACTTTCCCTCTCACCATTACCCATAACGGGAGGTTAAGCAGGTCTTGGGGGTATGATCTGTGACCCTTTCTCAGTCATTATTCACAATTCATTCAGGATTATCCATAATCTTGGTAGCATCCACATTCATTTAGAAATGTTAAGAAACATTATGTTCTTATTTACAATAAAAGTGACTCCAAAATGACACAATACATGATTTACCATTCATTTCTATTGGGCACAAAATAAACCAGAGAAACAACCAAAACGAACCGCAAATGCATCCAACAAATATTAAACGTTTGACTACTTTATTTATAAGATTCTTTAGGGGTTCTAACTTGAAATATACTTATTCCAGTCACGATATTAGAACTTATTGATTACGTCACATGTACATGTTCAAATTCTATTGGTGTTAAAGAGAGTGAATAGGAACTTTGGGAATGGAAATGTACTGTGAGAGAAAAGAAAAGGAAAACAGTATATGACCCCGGTCTGTCGAGTAAAGGTGAACAGGATGTCACTGATAAACACCATGGAGAAGTGACCGGAGAAAGAGGAACTGCTACCAGACTGTTTGACCAGAGCAACAGTTGGGCAACACATAAGAAGTTCCAAGAAGTTGTAACCCTACTCTCATCATAACATATAAATGGTTGGTTGATCAGCTGAGGCACGCAGTGGGTTGAATAAAATTGGTCTGCGCTTTCACCAGGCGTCCGTTTGAGTCTTCACTCTGTTTGTACAATCATTTTGGCCCCTACCTTTTTGGTAACATTTTTTTCTCTGTTTCTCTCCTTCTCTGAGAAATTGTATTAGTATAAAATAATATAATTTCCCCCTTTTTTGCCTACAATATACCTCAGTATTTTAATTTATTTATTTAATTAATTATTGCTCATCTTTATCAAAAGGTGTCCATCATATCAGACCCCACTGTAAATTAAATGAATACCTTTATTGTCCCAAAGATAAATAATGTGTCCCTTGCTATATTAAATGAATGATTGTGTGGATGAGGTTAAGGATGACTGATTGTGTACCAATACGGAATATGTTATGGATGATTTTGTACCTATGTGGATGAGGTGTCCCTTGCTGTCCAGCATGATGTTCCCGTTGTGTCTATCTTTGATTTGCAGCAGAAAGAGCAGCAGGCTGTAGGCTGCCATACTACGGATGAAGTTGTACCTCGCCTAGAAAGTGTGGGCGACGGAGAGAGAGAATAGGTTGCGCCTTCTGTGCACAATGTTGGTGAGGTAAAAGAGTTGATGTATATTAAAGGCAACTGTTCCATTTTAATGACAAGAGACATACAGTGCCTTCAGAGAGTATTCATACCCCTTGACTTATTCCACATTTTGTTGGGTTACAGCCTGAATTCAAAATCAATTAAATATTATTTATCTCACCCATCTACACACAATACCCCATAATGACAAAGTGAAAACATGTTTTTAGACATTTTAGCAAATGTATTGAAACTAAATACAGAAATCTAATTTACAGCTGTGAGTCTTTCTAGGAAAGTCTCTAAGAGCATTCCACACCTGGATTGTGCAACATTTGCCCATTATTATAAAAAATATATATTCATCCTCTGTCAACTTGGTTGTTGATCATTATCAATGCTAGACAACCATTTGCAGGTCTTGCCATAGTTTTAACATAAATCTACTTGAAAATCGAACTCGACCTCTCAGGAACATTCACTGTCTTCATGGTAAGCAATTCCAGTGTAGATTTGGCCTTGTGTTTTAGGTTATTGTCCTGCTGAAAGATCTCCCAGTGTTTGGAGGAAAGCAGACCGAACCAGGTTTTCCTCTAGGATTCGGTTTCTTTGTTTATCCTGAAAAACTCCAGTTCTTAACAATTACAAGCATATTCATGACATGATGCAGCCAAAACTATGCTTGAAAATATGGAGAGTGGTACTCAGTAATATGTTTGGAGCAAATCCAATACAACACAACACTTTGTATTCAAGATAAAAAGTGAATTGCTTTACAAAAGCTTTTGCAGTATTACTTTAGTGCCTTGTTGCAAACAGGATTCTTGTTTGGAATATTTGTATTCTGTACAGTCTTCTTTCTTGTCACTGTCATTTAGGTTAGTATTGTGGAAGAACTACAATGTTGTTGATCCATCCTTAGTTTTCTCCTATCACAGCCAAACTCTGTTTTAAAGTCACCATTGGCCTCATGGTGAAATCCTTGTGTGGTTTACTTCCTCTCTGACAAATTAGTTAGGAAGGATGCCTGTATCTGTGTCTGGGTGTATTGAATCCATGCAACTTATGTGATTTGTTAAGGAAATGTTTACACCTGAACATATATAGGCTTGCCATAACAAAGGGGTTGAAAACTTATTGACTGAAGATATTTCAGCTTTTCATTTTTTTATTAATTAGTAAAAATCTCAAAAAAACTAATTATACTTTGACATTATTGGCTATTGTGTGTAGGCCAGTGACAAAACAAAATCTAAATGTAATCCATTTTAAATTCAGGCTGTAACAACAAAATGTGGAAAAAGTTAAGACGTGTGAATACCTTCTGAAGGCACTGTAAGTATATGTCCAAATCCGTGAAAAAAATACCACAGTGGGTCAGGTCAGGGATGAAGGTTCAGGGGTTGGGGGACAGTCATCTCACCTTCTGAAAGGCCAGAGTGGACTCATCTCCGTACTGGTTCCTGAAATAGTCGTACATCCCAAAGTCTGTCTGTCTGCCCAGCTGGTCACGGGACTTACAGTCGGGGATACACTCGATCACACCACACTGGACATCGAGACAGATACAAGGAAACCATTACTGTGATGTTACTCTGTGCTGTGAAGCAAGACAACGGGTAAGGTCTAAGGGCTGGGGTGTAGACCACCCCAACTTGTGAGCAAAACATTTTAGCGTCCCCCCTCTTGACAGCGGAAAGTAAAAATTGAAGTTTTAGAGCAGATTTCTGCGATTCTACACATTTTAGCAGAGAAGATTTGACAAATGTACAACTAATTTCATGCAATTCTACTCATTTTGCCATGGGTCAGAGAGAAGATTTAGCGAGTTTCTAACTAATTTCATGCAAATCGAAAAATGTTGATATGGGGCAGAGAGAATAATTCACATTTTATTGGTCACATACACATTGTTAGCAGATGTTAATGCGAGTGTAGCGAAATGCTTGTTTATATAACTGGCCTAGACTAACTTACCAATAAAAAAAATCTTAGCTGACATGCTGATGCACGACAAAATGTTGAAATTGCACCTGGTGTATTCCACTATTCTAACTCTGAACAGTAAGTTGAGATAGCTACAGGGTAAAAAAAAGAAAGAAGTCAACTTACTGTTCGGAGTTAGAATAGCGGAATACACCAGGTGCAATTTCGAAATTGATCCATGGGCCTGCAAAAAGGGGTGTAGAGGGTATTCTTACCCCGGGGGCAGTAGCAACCACTCTGTAGGGAAACACAAACAGGTCCAGTCCCACCAGCTGGAAGATGTTCTTAAACAGACCAATGATCTGGAGAGCCAGCATGTCCTAGAGGGACAAAGAGAGAGGAAGAGAGAGGAGGGAAAGAAAAGGAGGTATGGAGAGAATACAATTATCAGAAAATGCTGATGACATTTTGTGCTGTTTATAAAGTGCTGAGTATGTCAAATATGCGTGTGGTGTGTGTGTGTGTCGTACCTGTCTGCAGTCGTCGCCCACTTTAAAGATGGCAGCTTGCCAGACGATCCTGCGAGCTACTTCTTCGCTGTCCTCCCCGTCCTGAGAGTCTGACTGACAACGCAGACCCTCCTTCTCCAGCTCACTGACCCCACAACGCTTCACCTTGAACTTAGCTAGGTACGGGGCCTTGGCAGCACTGGGGGAGACCAGAGACAGCAGTCGGATATACAGTGCATTCAGAAAGTATTCAAACCCCTTCCCTTTTTCCACATTTTGTTACGTTACAGCCTTATTCTAAAATGGATTCAATTAATTATTTTCCTCACCGATCTACACACAAAACCCCATAATGACAAAGCGAAAACAGGTTTTACGAAATGTATTAAAAATATAAAAAACTGAAATAGCTTATTTACATAAGTATTCAGACCCTTTGCTATGAGACTCAAAATTGAGCTCAGGTGCATCCTGTTTCGATTGATCATCCTTGAGATGTTTCTGCAACTTGCTTGGAGTCCAGCTGTGGTAAATTCAATTGATTGGACAAGATTTGGAAAGGCACACACCTGTCTATATAAGGTCCCACAGTTGACAGTGCATGTCAGTGCAAAAACCTAGCCATGAGGTCGAAGGAATTGTCTGTAGAACTCCGAAACAGAAGTGTGTTGAGGCACAGATCTGGGGAAGGGTACCAAAAAATGTCTGCAGTATTGAAGGTCCCCAAGAACACAGTTGCCTCCATCGTTTCTAAATGGAAGAAGTTTGGAACCACCAAGACCCTTTCTAGTGCTGGCCGCCCAGCCAAACTGAGCAATCGGGGGAGAAGGGCCTTGGTGAGGGAGGTGACCAAGTACCCGACGGTCAATCTGACAGAGCTCCAGAGTTCCTTTGTGGAGATGGGAGAACCTTCCAGAAGGACAACCATCTCTGCAGCACTCCAACAATCAGGCCTTTATGGTTGAGTGACCAGACGGAAGCAACTCCTCAGTAAAAGCACATGACAGCCCGCTTGGAGGTTTTCCAAAGGGCACCTAAAGGACTCTGACAATGAGAAACAAGATTCTCTGGTCTGATAAAACCTAGATTGAACTCTTTGGCCTGAATGCCAAGCGTCACGTCTGAAGGAAACCTGGAATCATCCCTACAGTGAAGCATGGTGGTGGCAGCATCATGCTGTGGGGATGTTTTTCAGTGGCAGGGACTTGGAGACTAGTTAGGATCGAGGGAAAGATGAACAGAGCAAAGTACAGAGAGATCCTTGATGAAAACCTGCTCCAGAGCACTCAGGACCTCAGAATGGGGCAAAGGTTCATCTTCCAACAGGACAACGACCCTAAGCACACAACCAAGACAACGCAGGAGTGGTTTCAGGACAAGTCTCTGAATGTTCTTGAGTGGCCCAGCCAGAGCCCGGACTTGAAACCGATCGAACATCTCTGGAGAGACCTGAAAATAGCTGTGCAGCAACGCTCCCCATCCAACCGGACAGAGCTTGAGAAGATCTGCAGAGCAGAATGGGAGAAACTCCCCAAATACAGGTGTGCCAAGCTTGTAGAGTCATACTCAAGAAGACTCGATGCTGTAATCGCTGCCAAAGGTGCTTCAACAAAGTACTGAGTAAAGGGTCTGAATATTTATGCGAATGTGATATTGCAGTTATGTTTAAAAACCTGTTTTAGCTTTGTCATTATGGGGTATCGTGTGTAGATTGATGAGGGGGAAAAAAACCATTTCATACATTTTAAAATAAAGATGTAACGTAACAAAATGTGGAAAAAGTCAAAGGGTCAGAATACTTTCCAAATGCACTGTACATCCTGTGAGAGGTTTATTTTCCTTTCTTGAAATAGCCATAGAAAGGAATAGATATCCACATACCATTGAATGCTCCTGTGTACTTTATTGCAACGTTTCAACTGGAAGGTCTTTGTCAGGCATAAAAATCATCAATTAAATCAATCGAATGAATAAAATCAATTCGTTAGTACCTTTGCATGGGTGTTCCAGACTTGTAGTCGATGTCTAGTACGATGGCCTCTGGGTTACTGGGCAGATAGCAGCCTGGAGGATGGCCACCAGTGGAGGACAGACATACAACGGTCAGACACACATACTTTACACTACTGCTTCCACGTAGCACAATCACAGATATCGGAATCAACTGCTTAGACAGGTCAAAACACCTTGGGTAAAACTATTCATACATTTACAATACACCTCGCTGTAATCGAACACGCACCCGCACAGACATAGGTATTTCATAATTTGGGCAAAAGTCCGTCCTCCACCCTCTGTCCTCTGTGACCCGGAAACCGATAAGTGGTTGAGAGGTCAAGGAGAAGTCAATTTGTTAGTAGGCGAACGGGAAAGTGTCCTCCCCTCGAGGAGGGGAGGACAGTCATGTGTATCCTACCTGAGCCCTTCGCGGAAGAGTTGAAAAGAATCTACGACACCCTTTGAAACCAGCTTTTGAAAGCATGCACACGTTTAAAGACAACATACTATTTATTGTTTTATCTATAAAATGTCTTGCACAAGTAACTTCACTTGTTTTTCATCACTTCACACATTGATTTTGCCATTTGCCTGATGACGCGCGGGTGGAGAGGGAGTCTCGTTTCATACAAGGTCATTTTTCACCCAGGTTCCCTCTCCTCGCCTCAATTACCTTTGACCTGTTTTTTGGTGTTTTTGTTTTTGAATAAAAAATAAATACATTTAAAATGGAGGAGAGAGAGAGGACACAGGAGTTGAGCAAATCCAATTAAGGAAAGGCTGTTGTACCACGGATGTGTCCTAGCTGTTGTTACCTGGCTGGACTTTGATGTCAGACAGAGCCTTGAGACAGGCCCTCTTCCTCTCGTCTCCCTTTGGGGTGGGCCTGAAAAACACCAACACTTCAATGTCCAAAAACTGAACTGGTTAACAGCAGTGGACTACATAAGGATGGGTGTTAGTCTCACTTAATGATTGCAGATACGTTGGTGATTTTGTCGAAGAAGTCAAACTCTCTCTGGAAGAAGTCTTTAGCTGCACCAGACTGAGCACCTATTATCTCCTCAACCATCTCCTCCAACAGATCCCCGATGTCGGCTACATGGAGAAACAGAGAGAGAGAGAGAGACGGTGACAGAGACAGAGAGACAGAGAGGAAGATGGAAAAGATTGGTAAGAGTGAGTGTGTACATATGCGCGCGTGTGTAAAAGTCCCGACCAACATTATTGATAAAGATGAGCAACAAAAGACTGTATAAAATCAATTATAAAAACACTGAGCTACATTGTATTTTATGTTCTAAAATGTTATGTTCTTATTCTATACTAATACAATTTTCTTGCTGGAAGATCCACTTGGAAACAAGTTTTAGCCTCCTGGCAGAGGCAACCAGGTTTTTGGCTAAAATGTCCTGGTACTTGGTAAACTTCATGATGCCATTGACCTTAACAAGGGCCCCAGGACCAGTGGAAACAAAATAGCCCCATAACATCAAAGATCCATCACCATATTTTATAATAGGTATGGGGTTCTTTTCCGCATATGCATCCTTCTACCAACACCAAAGGGTGGCAATAATTTTGGTCGTGACTATGTGTGTGTGTGTGTGTGTGTCTCACGGTCTTTGTGGTGTGCCTCCTCGTCCAGGTAGATGTTCGTCTTCATGTTCCAGATGAACTGGTGGGCCAACAGCTGAGACTTCTGGGCCGCCCACAGGATGTACTCTCTCACATAGCCCATCTGCCAATCAAACACAAGCGTGTTATCTTTCACACCACACACAGGGTAATGTAGAAACACAGCAGCTAGTTAGTAGTGTCACTCACCTTGTCATAGCGCAGGGCCTGAACTATCTGAGGAATGTAAAACAGGATGGCATCCTAGAGAAGAAACAAATACATTAGGATAAGTGACGGTATAAAGTGTGTGTGTGTGTGTGTGTGTGTTACATACCGGAGGAAACGACCGTAGTACTTTGACCCCGTACTGAGCGGTGAGGGGATGCGGGGGGTACATGGAGGAGAAGTAGGACAGGCCAGTGGGAGGGTCAGCAGGAGCCCAACACAGGATATGACTCAGCTCTGGAGAGTCTGCATCAATGGTGTGCCACGTCACCAGGAACTAGAAAACACACAATTATTTATTTTGTTGAATGACAAAAAACGTCCAATTAGAAACACCACCACTTTTGAACCTGAACTTCGTGGCTCATAAAAAAACAACATGTTCTTCAACAAACATCTTTGAGGTATGATGAGCATTGGCCACTCCTGTGTAGCAGATGACTTCCGAACTACAGGTTGACTCACCTTGACGGCCTCAGGTACGTCACTGACCGCTCCAGGGTCCAGCCTCACCAGCCGGGTCACCTCAGCCACGATCGCATCGTTCTTAAACCTAAACACACACACGCGAGAGGGTTAGCACTAACATGACACAATCGCAACGTTCTTCAACCTGACAACAGTTATTATTCAGGTGGAACCAATCTAAAGCTTTCCACGTTTACCCTACAAGTGTCTGTGTGAGACTGTGTGTGTTTACCTGGCAGGTAGCTGCATAGCCAGATAAGGAGCTATACTCCAGGCCAGGTTGACGTTGTCTTTCCACTGTTTCTCACTGAGGCTGATGTACTTTGACCTCCAGTTGGCGATGCTGGTCTCCACGGACTGTTCTGTAGCGATGGCCAACTCTTGGGTGCACAGAGGGTTGTACCAGGTAGTCAACCGCTCAATCTCACTGGCCTAGAGGGGGTGGGGTGGGGGGAGAGAGAGAGGACGTCAGTCCTAGCAACAAAGTGGACGGTCAGAATGTAGGACTAACAGCAAATGAATAGCAAGAAGGCAGAGTCAAAGGGAATGTTTCTGTCCGAACAGAAACCTTCCACAGTAAAAATCCCCACTGTTGCTCTCACCAGTAAGGCCAGCAGCAGGGTCCGACGCTTCATGTAGTACTTATGGAGCTGAGTCCCTCTGTTACTCTTCTTAGACATGCCTGGGGACAGGAAGGGCATGGTCAGATCGTGTGTGTGGGGCGCATTGCGTCTGTCGGTCTTGTGTGTGTGTGTGTGTTACCTGACTTCTTGGAGGCGGTGGACATGCCAGAGGACAGAGGGTAGGTGTTGATCCAGCCACTCTGGCCACTCTGCTGGGAGCGGGAGCTGGAGTCATGAGACATGGTGCTCCTGGGGTCCTGGGCCGTCATCACAGACAGACTGTTCAAAGACGGGTCCTGGTTGTCTACACACACACACACACACAGGCATACAGTGCTTTCAGAAGGTATTCACACCCCTTTACTCTTTCCACAGTTTGTTGTGTTACAAAGTGGGATTCAAATAGATGTCATTATTTTGTTCATGATCTACACAAAATACTCTGTAATGTCAAAGTAGAAGAAAAATTCTAGCATTTGTAAAAAAAAAAAAACTCATTACAAATAAAACATTATTACATCTTGATTAGATAAGTATTCAACCCCGTAAGTCAATACATGTTAAAATCACATTTGGCAGCGACTACAATTGTGAGTCGTTCTGGGTAAGCCTCTAAGAGCTTTGCATACCTGCATTGTACAATATTTGCACATTGTTATTTTTTTTAATCTTCAAGCTCAGTAAAGTTGGTTGTTGATCATTGCTAGACAGCCTTTTTCAAGTCTTGCCGTAAAGACAATTTAAAGTAAACGCTGTAACTAGGCCCCTCAGGAACATTCCATGTCTTCATGGTAAGCAACTCCAGTGTAGATTTGGCATTGTGTTTTAGGTTATTGTCCTGCTCCCAGTGTCTGGTGAAATGCAGACTGAACCAGGTTTTCCTCTAGGATTTTGCTTGTGCTTAGCTCTATTCCGTTTCTTGCCGATGACAAGCATAACCATAACATGATGCAGCCACCACCATGCTTTAAAATATGAAGAGTGGTACTCAGTGTTGTGTTATGTTTGGGGCAAATCCAACACAACACTTTGTATTCAGGACAAAAAGTAAAGTTCTTTGCCACATTTTTTGCAGTTTTACTTTAGTGCCTTATCCACAATATTAACCTAATCTGTCAATTAGGTTAGTATTGTGGAGTAACTACAGTGTTGTTGACCCATCCTCAGTCCTCCTATCATAGCTATTAAACTTTTTAACTGTTTTAAAGTCACCTTTGGCCTCATGGTGAAATCCCTGAGCGGTTTCCTTCCTCTCCAGCAACTGAGTTAGGAAGGACACCTTTATCTTTGTATTGACTGGGTGTATTGATACAACATCCAAAGTGTAATTAATAACTTCACCATGCTCAAAAGGGATATTTAAAGACGGTAAAAATAAAATTAAAACACATCTACCAATAGGTGCCCTTCATTGTGAAGCATTGGAAAACCTCCTTGGTCTTTGTGGTTGAATATTCACTGCTTGACTGAGGGACCTTACAGATAATTGTATGTGTGGGGCAAAGAGATGAGGTAGTAATAAAAAAAAAAAAAACATGTTAAACTATTACACAGTAAGTCCATGTCACTTATTATGTGACTTGTTAAGCAAATGTTTGCTCCTGAAATTATTTTGGCTTGCCATACAAAGGGGTTGAATACTTATTGACTGAAGACATTTCAGCTTTTCATTTTAAAATTAATTTGTAAACATTTCTAAAAACATCATACTCCTTTGACATTAGGGTATTGTGTGTAAACCAGTGACAATTCTTTAAAAAATTTTAAAATTCATTTGAATTTCATTAATTTTAAATTCAGGCTATAACAACAAAATGTGGAAAAAGTCAAGGGATGTGAATACTTTCTGAATACACTGTAGGTAGGGATAAAGTACACACACACACAGTCTTTCTATCCCTTATTATTTGGGCCCTGGGGTTTTCCCGACTGTAATCTACTTCCTCATTTAACACTCTCTATCCATATCTCTTTATCCCTCCCTCTTTCCACTACAAACTCAACTATCTCCTGCTGCAATTATCTCTGTCCATCTAACGCCTAATTCCTTCACATTCTCTAGCTACATCTTTCTCCATCCCTCAATGCATTCATCTAAAACAACATTGGCATGCATCCTTCTCTACCACTCAATGCATTCATTCCTAAATCCACACGGACATGCATCACCATCCATGGACAAGACATTGTGAAGTATAAATGAGGCGACGAGCATCGTCTCAGCATTCGATGGAGAGGAAGGAGTTTTTGAAGAGCGATATGATGAGCTTTATAACGTTAGTCCTGTATTATATGAGATGACCATGCGTTGGTCCCACAGGCAGTGGTAGAATTTACCCCTAACCGCTGATACAGTCAGACATTATTTCACCCACCTGATGGTAAAGGGTTACCATTGAGGGTAGAGTAATCTGATTCTAGATCTGTGGTTAGGGCTAGTTTCTACCCGGCGCGATCCGATGTGTTATGAAGTGAGATCATGTTGTTCTTGGGGTCGCCAGGGACGGACAGGAGGAAGGAGCGGTGTGGGTGGTGAAGAAATACGTCTCTCAAATTTCTCAATTTGTTTGTTTTCTTTTTGTTGACAAATTGACAAATCGAGCTGAGGGGCGGATCGGCATGATATAATGTGTAGAATAATAATAATAAATAATCAATCATGCATTTTATCAGAGGTGGCAAATCTGCGCCTTGCTCCGCAGCAGACAAATAGATGGATAGAGTAAAATAGATATAAAGAAAGAGAGACCGAAAGAAAAAGAGCGAGAAAGAGAGAGAAAGAAAGGAGAGAAGAGAGAGAGAGAGAGAGAGAGAGAGAGAGAGCGAGAGAGAAAGCGAGACAGAAAGAAAGAGAAAGAAAAAGAGAAAGGAGAGAGAGAAAGAGACAGTTAGAAAAAGAGACAGAAAAAGAGAGAAAGAGAGACAGAAAGAAAGAAATAGATAGAGAAAGAGAGAAAAAGAGACAGAGAGAAAAAGAAAGAGAGAAAGACAAAGAGAGAAAGACAAAGAGAGAAAGAAATGAGAGAAAGAGAGAGAAAGAAAAAGAGAAAGGAGAAAGAAAAAGAGAAAGAAACAGACAGAAAAATAGAGAAAGACAGAAAAAGAGAGAAAGAGACAGAAAGAAAGAAATATATAGAGAAAGAGAGACAGAAATAAATAGAGTGAGATCCTACAGACTATAAAGATTTATCGATCTATGAGCAACGTATCAAGGAGCCTGATCAGGCGTCAGATTTGACCTGTGTAAAAACATGCTCTTGTAGTCTTGCAATGCTGTTGTTAATCAGCCGGTGTTTCCACCGCTGTAGGCTTACTTAGCATCGATATCGGAGAAGTGCTGGACACGATTAGTGATCCGAATATCCCGGCAGAGAGGGTGCTGGGGGTGGGCACGGCGCCTAGCTCACCGGGAGGAACCAGCTGGCACGCTGCCAGGTACTTCTTGTCCGACAGGATGCTGGCGTAGAAACGAATCATGAAGCTGATGTCCTCACGCAGACGCTTGTCCCCCTGAGTAGGGAACTTAGGAGGGGCACTAGAGAGGGAGGGGGGGAAAGGGAATGAGGGAAGTATACAATTAATTAACACAAGAAAATCCTGACCTCTGGATCATTGGCCCCTTCGGGCCAATGACACGTGTTACGAACAACAACATTCTGCAAAATGCATACCTTTTTTACATTAGTATTATAATTTTAGCTTACGGCACCTGGTATTCATAGGCGGTCTCCCGTCCCAGTACTAATCAGGCCCGACCCTGAACAGGTGTTCAACAGGTGGAATGGCCACAAGCGTATTTTTTTGTACCCCATTTCCTCCCTGCTCCAAAACCGCCATAAAAAAAGGCAGACTACGGTTTGCAACTGCACACGGGGACAAAGATCTTACTTTTTGGAGAAATGTCCCCTGGTCTGATTAAACAAAAATAGTAGTGTTTGGCCATAATGACCATCGTTATGTTTGGAGGAAAAAGGGGGAGGCTTGCAAGCCGTGAAGCACACCGGTGGCAGATTAATGTTGTGTGGGTGCTTGGCTGCAGGAGGGACTGGTGCACTTCACAAAATAGATGGCAGGAAAATTATGTGGAAATATTGAAGCAACATCAAGACATCAGTCAGGAAGTTAAGGCGTGGGTCTTCCAAATGGACAATGACCCCAAGCAAACTTCCAAAGTTGTGGCAAAAGGGCTTAAGGACAACAAAGCCAAGGTATTGGAGTGGCCATCACAAAGCCCTGACCTCAATCCTATAGAACACTTGTGGGCAGAACTGAAAAAGCTTGTGCGAGCAAGGAGGCCAACAAACCTGACTCACCCAACTTATTGTGGGAAGCTTGTGAAAGGCTACCCAAAACGTTTGACCAAAGTTAAACAATTTAAAGGCAATGCTACCAAATGCTAATTGAGTGTATGTAAACTTCTGACCCACTGGGAATGTGATGAAATCTGAAATAAATCATTCTCTCTACTATTATTCTGACATTTCACATTCTTAAAATAAAGTGGTGATCTTAACTGACCTAAGACAGGGAATTTTTTGCTAGGATTAAATGTCAGGAATTGTGAAAAACTGAGTTCATATTTATTTGTCTAAGGTGTATTTAAACTTACTTTAAAGTATTTTTACTTAAGTACTTTACACAACCGATTGGGAATGAATACAAACGTATCATCAGCAGCATAGTGTCCCGTTTCTTCTCCGCTTTCCTGGTAGCTATGTGTGGAATGTCATTGACCTATTGACCTTATAGTCTATAACCACGGCACAATAATGCACAATCCTCACGCTTGCTGTTTAACCACCACCAGCTATAATAACCTCAAGACCCATCATTGGAACTCCTTTCCCCTGCATAGGGCTACCTGACATCACATCATCTGGCTTTTGAGGATCCTCCCTCGGAGAGGAAACTATTTATTAAAATGGCATATCGCATATTGTTGAGTAAACATGACGCTCTCTCCTTGTGGTAAAGATACTAATTTAGAGAGGGAAAGTTATCGCCCATGTTAGTAGTGAAGGACTATGGAGTAGAACCTCCTGTGTGTGTGTGTGTACCTGAAGTAGTCGAAGGCGGTGGAGTAGAACTTCCTGTGTGTGTGTGTGTGTACCTGAAGTAGTCGAAGGCGGTGGAGTAGAACTTCCTGTGTGTGTGTTTGTGTACCTGAAGTAGTCGAAGGCGGTGGAGTAGAACTTCCTGTGTGTGTGTGTGTGTGTGTGTGTACCTGAAGTAGTCGAAGGCGGTGGAGTAGAACTTCCTGTGTGTGTGTACCTGAAGTAGTCAAAGGCGGTGGAGTAGAACTTCCTGTGTGTGTGTGTGTGTGTGTGTGTGTACCTGAAGTAGTCGAAGGCGGTGGAGTAGAACTTCATGTGTGTGTGTGTGTGTGTACCTGAAGTAGTCGAAGGCGGTGGAGTAGAACTTCCTGTGTGTGTGTGTGTACCTGAAGTAGTCGAAGGCGGTGGAGTAGAACTTCCTGTGTGTGTGTGTGTGTGTACCTGAAGTAGTCGAAGGCGGTGGAGTAGAACTTCCTGTGTGTGTGTGTGTGTGTGTGTACCTGAAGTAGTCGAAGGAGGTGGAGTAGAACTTCCTGTGTGTGTGTGTACCTGAAGTAGTCGAAGGCGGTGGAGTAGAACTTCCTGTGTGTGTGTGTGTGTGTACCTGAAGTAGTCGAAGGCGGTGGAGTAGAACTTCCTGTGTGTGTGTGTGTGTGTACCTGAAGTAGTCGAAGGCGGTGGAGTAGAACTTCCTGTGTGTGTGTGTGTGTGTACCTGAAGTAGTCGAAGGCGGTGGAGTAGAACTTCCTGTGTGTGTGTGTGTGTGTGTGTGTACCTGAAGTAGTCGAAGGAGGTGGAGTAGAACTTCCTGTGTGTGTGTGTACCTGAAGTAGTCGAAGGCGGTGGAGTAGAACTTCCTGTGTGTGTGTGTACCTGAAGTAGTCGAAGGCGGTGGAGTAGATCTTCTCTCGGAGGACATTTCTGATGGTGGTGTTGGTGACTACGTCAGAATGGAGCAGTGCTAGACCCAGAGTTAGGAGCCTACACACACACACACACACACACACACACAGAGAGAGATTACCTCAATGAATTTGCTCTGAATCAGAAACTGGATCTTGTGTGTGTGTGTGTGTCTGTGTGGACCTAAAGCGAGGTCCGATGGCGGCTACGTGGCGGTTGAGGCTGCTCTTGGCCCCGCCTACATTGAGGGAGAGCGAGCGTTGTAATAGGCTCCCGAATATCTCCACCTGGTCTTCACTGGAATATTTAGCTATCTCAAACCTCTGAACCAGGAACTGGGGAGAGAAAGAGGGAGGGAGAGAAGGAGAAAGTAGAAGACGAGTTGGAGGGGGGGGGCATGGAATAAAAACGTTTTAACAGCACACGTAGGACTCATGCAGTGAATTCCACTTACTCTAGTATTTTAAGCGAACTGGATTGAACACACACACACACACACACACACACCTCTATCCAAATACAGTGAGGGGTGACGTCGGGGGGACAGGGGACAGGCTGACTCTCCTCTGAGGCTGCTAGGGGATCAGCCTCCACCTGAGCATCAGAGAACAAGCCCATCTTCAGCTCCACTGTCATCTGCCACGCCCCCGCCATCTCACGCATGAACTACAGACAGAAAGAGAGAATACCCGTGTTAGTGTGGGTTTGAATGAGGGTCCCACCACTATTTTCACAGAAATACACAATGTTACTTCAACTCCAGCAATAGATGTCTACAACATGCTTACCGGGACCTCCACTCCAGTGCGAGCAGCCAGCAGCCATTCCCAGCAGGCGATAGCCGTCTCCATGCCGTGCTCTGTAAACATCTTCAGAGGAGACCAACACAGGTGGTGCAGCAGCTGAGGATCACACTCTTCACACACACACAGAGACAGAGACAGAGAGACAGAGAGAGAGAGAGAGAGAGAGAGAGAGAGAGACACACAACACAAGCCTTCAATATAATGAGACAGACGGACCAGACGAGACAGACAGGACAGACGAGACAGACTGGACATCATTATGGACCGATACATTTTCAAATAGCTGCCCTTTATCTGGCCCGCTAAATACTTCTGATGAACAAATCGATCTGGACAAAAATATGTGCAGCCCTTCAGCTGAATTTTGAAAGCCCGATGTAGCCCTCGAGCCGGAAATGATTGCCCGACCCTGAGCTACATGGTGCATTCCTTCCCTTCCAAACCAAAGTCAACTCGTCAGCACACACACCTTTAGTGCTGATGAGCAGAGCAGCCAGTTTGAACATGTTCTCGGTGAAGGCCTCAGGGTTCTGAGTGTCAAGGGCCTCTGTCATCTGTTTGACCATCAGGGTGGACAGGTCTGTCTGGCTGCGCACCGCCTCAATGAAATGAATCATACCTGCCACCTGGAGGGAGAAACACACACACACACACAATGCCGATGTGAACCGCAACATTGTTCTGTTGACTCAGCCGAAGAAAAGTGAGTGTCCGGTCCAGGACTGTAGTAGTGTCTCTCTGTACCTCTCCAGCATAGCGGTTCCTCAGGTTGAGTGAGGCCATGAAGTTGGAGTAGTCTTTCTTCACACAGGCTGGCCTCTCTGTCAGCTGAGTGATCTGGAGGGGAGGAAGGGACTTGGTTAGTGTGTGTGTGTGGACACGTTTTATTATACTTGTGAGTACCAGAAGTCCTACAACTCTGAGAAGTCAGGATATTTTGCCGGTCTTCACTTGTAAAAAGGCTATTTTAGGCTTAGGGGTTAGGTTTAGGGTTAGAATTAGGGGTTAGGTTTAGAATTAGGGTTAGGTTTAGAATTAGGGGTTAGGTGTTAGGTTTAGGGTTAGAATTAGGGGTTAGGTTTAGGGTTAGAATTAGGGTTAGGGGTTAGGTTTAGGGTTAGAATTAGGGTTAGAATTAGGGTTAGAATTAGGGTTAGAATTAGGGTTAGAATTAGGTTTAGGGGTTAGGTTTAGGGGTTAGGTTTAGGGGTTAGGTTTAGGGTTAGAATTAGGGTTAGGGTTAGAGTTATGGAAAATACAATTTTGAATGGAAATACATTTTAGGTGTGTGTGTGTTCTCACCCCTAGCGTAGTGCTCTGTCTGTTGTAGCCAGCGAAGTGCAAGATGCTCTCTGTAGCCATGGCCAGGCCAGTGTGCTGGGACAGACCTGACACCCAGTTCTGATGCTTGTTCAGGTACTCCTGGAGATGGAGAAGAACATAAAAAACAGGGAATAAAGACAAGACTCATCTAAAACCTAGACTTCCTCAAAAAAGCCATTTAGAACCTATTCATGAACAATGATTTGACAGAACATCTGCAATTGCTTTCCATCTGCTTTTCCTTTACAAAATGTGTGTGTGTGTGTGTGTGTGTGTGTGTGTAGCTCACCTGTAGGTGTGACTTGGTGACAGAGGGGGCCCACTTCATGGCTTCTTTCAGGATCTCCCCACAGCGAGCAGCAAAGTCCTTCACTATGCTCTACAACCACAGAGAAACGTCAATGCAACATTCAGAAAACACACACACACACACACCAAACACCCATTCCTACCTCTCTGGCCTCGTATGTGTCTGGTACAGTGATCCTGTAGGGGGTGTCCGGGATGTCGTAGTACGGCTGGTCCTTATGGATGTCCTATACACAAAGCAGGGGCACAAATCAATACATTGAGGGATCACAGAGAATAACAAATGGCAGGTGGATACCAGAGAGCATGTGTGCGCACCGCGCCGAGGGAGAGGGAGAGGGTCTGCAGGATGTCCAGCATCGTCTTCAGTACGCGGCCACTCCACAGCAGGTGGGGGAACGTTTCGGCCAGACCTGACAGATATTTGTCGGCCACCCTACGGATCCTCTTGTGGATGTGGTTGAAATTGACCAATAGGAACTGAGCGTGGCGCTCCAACTCCTCCTCGTGGGCTTTAGTCTTCGGCTGGGGAGAGAAACACAGGAGAGAGCAACGGTTAAACCAACCCACCAATCATTGGAGAGGACATGCTCCACAGACGGTCAGGTGTCCTTGACTTTCAGATGCTCTTGCGTCTCTCCGTTTTGATTGAATCTGACGACGGTCCTCAAATATTTGTTGTACGACTCCATGGCTAGTGTTGGGTGTTAAGTGTTATCCGACAACCTTACCTTCTCAGCCATCATCTGTAGGAAGACCTCAAACACTTTGTCCCCAACGGCTATCACACACTGCATCATACCTGGAGACAAAGAGAGGAAACATTCATTATATCACTGTCTAAATCATGTGGAATAAACTGCAAATATATTTGTAATAAATGTGTAATAAATCAAATCAAATCAAATTTTATTTGTCACATACACATGGTTAGCAGATGTTAATGCGAGTGTAGCGAAATGCTTGTGCTTCTAGTTCCGACAATGCAGTAATAACCAACAAGTAATCTAACTAACAATTCCAAAACTACTGTCTTGTACACAGTGTGAGGGGATAAAGAATATGTACATAAGGATATATGAATGAGTGATGGTACAGAGCAGCATAGGCAGATACAGTAGATTGTATCGAGTACAGTATATACATATGAGATGAGTATGTAAACAAAGTGGCATAGTTAAAGTGGCTAGTGATACATGTATTACATAAGGATACAGTCGATGATATAGAGTACAGTATATACGTATGCATATGAGATGAATAATGTAGGGTAAGTAACATTATATAAGGTAGCATTGTTTAAAGTGGCTAGTGATATATTTACATCATTTCCCATCAATTCCCATTATTAAAGTGGCTGGAGTTGAGTCAGTGTCAGTGTGTTGGCAGCAGCCACTCAATGTTAGTGGTGGCTGTTTAACAGTCTGATGGCCTTGAGCTAGAAGCTGTTTTTCAGTCTCTCTCGTCCCAGCTTTGATGCACCTGTACTGACCTCGCCTTCTGGATGATAGCGGGGTGAACAGGCAGTGGCTCGGGTGGTTGATGTCCTTGATGATCTTTATGGCCTTCCTGTGACATCGGGTGGTGTAGGTGTCCTGGAGGGCAGGTAGTTTGCCCCCGGTGATGCGTTGTGCAGACCTCACTACCCTCTGGAGAGCCTTACGGTTGAGGGCGGAGCAGTTGCCGTACCAGGCGGTGATACAGCCCGCCAGGATGCTCTCGATTGTGCATCTGTAGAAGTTTGTGAGTGCTTTTGGTGACAAGCCGAATTTCTTCAGCCTCCTGAGGTTGAAGAGGCGCTGCTGCGCCTTCTTCACAATGCTGTCTGTGTGAGTGGACCAATTCAGTTTGTCTGTGATGTGTATGCCGAGGAACTTAAAACTTGCTACCCTCTCCACTACTGTTCCATCGATGTGGATAGGGGGGTGTTCCCTCTGCTGTTTCCTGAAGTCCACAATCATCTCCTTAGTTTTGTTGACGTTGAGTGTGAGGTTATTTTCCTGACACCACACTCCGAGGGCCCTCACCTCCTCCCTGTAGGCCGTCTCGTCGTTGTTGGTAATCAAGCCTACCACTGTTGTGTCGTCCGCAAACTTGATGATTGAGTTGGAGGCGTGCGTGGCCACGCAGTCGTGGGTGAACAGGGAGTACAGGAGAGGGCTCAGAACGCACCCTTGTGGGGCCCCAGTGTTGAGGATCAGCGGGGAGGAGATGTTGTTGCCTACCCTCTCCACCTGGGGGCGGCCCGTCAGGAAGTCCAGTACCCAGTTGCACAGGGCGGGGTCGAGACCCAGGGTCTCGAGCTTGATGACGAGCTTGGAGGGTACTATGGTGTTGAATGCCAAGCTGTAGTCAATGAACAGCATTCTCACATAGGTATTCCTCTTGTCCAGATGGGTTAGGGCAGTGTGCAGTGTGGTTGAGATTGCATCGTCTGTGGACCTATTTGGGCGGTAAGCAAATTGGAGTGGGTCTAGGGTGTCAGGTAGGGTGGAGGTGATATGGTCCTTGACTAGTCTCTCAAAGCACTTCATGATGACGGAAGTGAGTGCTACGGGGCGGTAGTCGTTTAGCTCAGTTACCTTAGCTTTCTTGGGAACAGGAACAATGGTGGCCCTCTTGAAGCATGTGGGAACAGCAGACTGGTATAGGGATTGATTGAATATGTCCGTAAACACACCGGCCAGCTGGTCTGCGCATGCTCTGAGGGCGCGGCTGGGGATGCCGTCTGGGCCTGCAGCCTTGCGAGGGTTAACACGTTTAAATGTCTTACTCACCTCGGCTGCAGTGAAGGAGAGACCGCAAGTTTTCGTTGCAGGCCGTGTCAGTGGCACTGTATTGTCCTCAAAGCGGGCAAAAAAGTTATTTAGTCTGCCTGGGAGCAGGACATCCTGGTCCGTGACTGGGCTGGATTTCTTCCTGTAGTCCGTGATTGACTGTAGACCCTACCACATGCCTCTTGTGTCTGAGCCGTTGAATTGAGATTCTACTTTGTCTCTGTACTGACGCTTAGCTTGTTTGATAGCCTTGCGGAGGGAATAGCTGCACTGTTTGTATTCGGTCATGTTACCAGACACCTTGCCCTGATTAAAAGCAGTGGTTCGCGCTTTCAGTTTCACACGAATGCTGCCATCAATCCACGGTTTCTGGTTAGGGAATGTTTTAATCGTTGCTATGGGAACGACATCTTCAACGCACGTTCTAATGAACTCGCACACCGAATCAGCGTATTCGTCAATGTTGTTGTCTGACGCAATACGAAACATGTCCCAGTCCACGTGATGGAAGCAGTCTTGGAGTGTGGAGTCAGCTTGGTCGGACCAGCGTTGGACAGACCTCAGCGTGGGAGCCTCTTGTTTTAGTTTCTGTCTGTAGGCAGGGATCAACAAAATGGAGTCGTGGTCAGCTTTTCCGAAAGGGGGGCGGGGCAGGGCCTTATATGCGTCGCGGAAGTTAGAGTAACAATGATCCAAGGTCTTTCCACCCCTGGTTGCGCAATCGATATGCTGATAAAATTTGGGGAGTCTTGTTTTCAGATTAGCCTTGTTAAAATCCCCAGCTACAATGAATGCAGCCTCCGGATAAATGGTTTCCAGTTTGCAAAGAGTCAAATAAAGTTCATTCAGAGCCAACGATGTGTCTGCTTGGGGGGGGATATGATTATAATATAATGTGATTATAATCGAAGAGAATTCTCTTGGTAGATAATGCGGTCTACATTTGATTGTGAGGAATTCTAAATCAGGTGAACAGAAGGATTTGAGTTCCTGTATGTTTCTTTCATCACACCATGTCACGTTAGTCATAAGGCATACGCCCCCGCCCCTCTTTTTACCAGAAATATGTTTTTTCCTGTCTGCGCGATGCGTGGAGAAACCTGTTGGCTGCACCGCTTCGGATAGCGTCTCTCCAGTAAGCCACGTTTCCGTGAAGCAAAGAACGTTACAGTCTCTGATGTCCCTCTGGAATGCTACCCTTGCTCGGATTTCATCAACCTTGTTGTCAAGAGACTGGACATTGGCAAGAAGAATGCTAGGGAATGGTGCACGGTGTGCCCGTCTCCGGAGTCTGACCAGAAGACCGCCTCGTTTCCCTCTTTTTCGGAGTCGTTTTTTTGGGTCGCTGCATGGCATCCACTCCGTTGTCCTGTTTGTAAGGCAGAGCACAGGATCCGCGTCGCGAAAAGCGTATTCTTGGTCGTACTGATGGTGAGTTGACGCTGATCTTATATTCAGTAGTTCTTCTCGACTGTATGTGATGAAACCTAAGATGACCTGGGGTACTAATGTAAGAAATAACACGTAAAAAAACAAAAAACTGCATAGTTTCCTAGGAACGCGAAGCGAGGCGGCCATCTCTGTCGGCGCCGGAAGTAGCGGTCTAATACATGAGTAATACCTGTGTAACACCTGTAATACCTGTGTATTAACTGCAATGACTGCAATGACTGTAATGCAGCTTACCAGACTTGTCCTTCTGGATGGCTCTGTCCTCAAAGTAGCGGAACATCACCTGGAAACGGTCAGAGTCTAGAGCACGCAGCATCCTGGTGAGAGAAGAGGGGAGAGATGGATTGGAAACGGTCAGAGTCTAGAGCACGCAGCATCCTGGTGAGAGAAGAGGGGAGAGATGGATTGGAAACGGTCAGAGTCTAGAGCGCGCAGCATCCTGGTGAGAGAAGAGGGGAGAGATGGATTGGAAACGGTCAGAGTCTAGAGCACGCAGCATCCTGGTGAGAGAAGAGGGGAGAGATGGATTGGAAACGGTCAGAGTCTAGAGCACGCAGCATCCTGGTGAAAGAAGAGGGGAGAGATGGATTGGAAACGGTCAGAGTCTAGAGCACGCAGCATCCTGGTGAGAGAAGAGGGGAGAGATGGATTGGAAACGGTCAGAGTCTAGAGCGCGCAGCATCCTGGTGAGAGAAGAGGGGAGAGATGGATTGGAAACGGTCAGAGTCTAGAGCACGCAGCATCCTGGTGAGAGAAGAGGGGAGAGATTACCTCATGTACTCCAGCCTGTAGACAGACAGTAGGTAGGTCGACATGGCAAAGTCTAGTTTGTTGATGAGAGCAGACACCTCAGGAGGAGGATCTAGCAGGTTTATAATGGTGCTTCTCAGGTCATTCAGCTCCGCCTGAAAACACACACATACACACAAAACCAGGGAACGTCAGCCAAGTGTGTGTGTGTGTGTTTGTAGTAGGACGTGCGTGTATGTCTGTACACGATCTGTATGTGTGTGTGGTTGCGTTTCGTACTGCGGTGACAGTGTCGTTCTTCAGGGCAGAGTTGTACTGTAGTTCAGAGCGTAGGGGTTCTCCACTGGGGAAAGTGAGGAGGGGAGACTTGGTGGCGATCTCACACACTCCCTCATACCACTCCTCTGGCCACAGACCTGCAGAACACACAAAACCCTTAATAAACCTATGCACTTTTACACAGCAGAATGACTGTTAGCCTGATAAACTCACTTTAATCTTACCATCAGATGGGTATAGGCCACCATTTAAACCACGTCGAGTCAATTCTATAGATTGTACACCAATCCTGGTGGTTTACTGTAGTATATGTTAATATAATCTTAAACAGCCACCTGATCCCTCAACAGCGAAGCCCATCACCACAGAGTAGAGCCAGAAGTCTCTGAACAGCTTCTGCAGGCGAGGCTTCGCTTCCTTGATGGGCGGCAGACGCTTTGTCAGCTACACAGAGAGAGGAGACCCAGATCAACACGGAGTGTAGAGATGAAGTAGTGCTGCACAGACACCCGAGACAAATACTGCACAAACTGTTGAAAATACAAAATGTATAGAGGCAACCCACATACCACGGCAATAACAGGAATCAGTACGCCAAGGTTTCCTGCACTGCTTGACGCCTGGAAATAAATAAACGATAGCTAAACAATGTCAACGCAAAACAACTAACACAAGCCTGTTGTCAAGGAACCTTGTAGTCTGGCCTAAGTTATGGTTACTGTGTAAATGGAGTGTACCTTCAGTGCGGGGCCCTTGTCCGAGGCCCTCTCGCTGGCCCTCTTGCCCTCCAGTCCAAGCTGGACAAACAGCTCCAGTAGGTTGACCAGCAGCTCATCTACCATCTGCTCTGCGGCCAGGTTAGCTGCTATGTTTGCTAACGCATTGATCACCGCCAGGGAACAGTGTCTGAAACACACATGAGATTAGCATAGTCGTTTTTAGTATAGTGGGTCATGGAGCTGGCTATGTGCAGTGAGTAGGGGTTCGGCAGTGGGGGACTGTGGGGAACAGGGAAGGCCTGAGGATTTAAACTAAATGTGTTTCTTTTTACAATAATTTGAATGATCTTCTGATTTCATCTCTTCAGTTTGAGTCAGAAAGTGAGTGGGTTAATACTGAAGAGAAAAACATTTCCATCAGGATTTTGCTTTGGTGGTCTCTGGGTAGAACAATCTAACTAGTTCAGCCAGCCATTGGCTAGGCCTTCAGAAGCTGGACAGAAGGCCTTTTGCATTGGGTGGGGCCTACTGGAGTGAATGGGCTGCTTATTCTTTAACATTATTTGATGCTGTGTGTGACTTCTGTCGTCTGTCTATCAGCCGTGTCTATGTGTTTGACCAAAACTGGAGTGCACAGGTATTACGGTCGCTGTCCTTCCAGCACAACGAGCCTGTCACCTTTGATGTGACACTGTTGTTGTCTCTATTGGTGACAGTGGTGTTAGGCTATCATAGGTTGTGTAAACAGTAACCACGTTCACACGCACGCCAATATCCCGTTATTATTTTTTGGAGTTGACGCATATAAACATAATTAAAAACAGTATTAACCCCTCCACACTCTCATTTACAGCAACGACTTGGGGAATAGTTACAGGGGAGTGGAGGCGGGATGAATGAGCCAATTAGAAACGGGGGATGATTAAGTGACCATGATGGTATGAGAGCCAGATTGGGAATTTAGCCAGGACACCGGGGTTAACACCCTTACTCTTATGATAAGTGCCATGGAATCTTTTAGTGACCACAAAGAGTCAGGATACCCGTTTAACGTCCCATCCGAAAGACGGCACCCTACAAATCATATCCCATTTACCATAACCTGGAAAAGCTTGTATCCGGGTCATGAGAAACCCGGATAAGATAGCTGGGATATGTTGATCTTAGACGGGATACCGTGGCATGTAAACATCTTATTCTGTTTACTGTTGTTTTTCGCAGTCTGCTCAGTTTCACATATCACTGGTGTCGTGTGATGATGTTCTCACCGGATAGTCAAACAAATCCCTTCAGAAAGTAGGCTACCTGCGCATGTACCATCCACCATAGTACATCTAGAATAATTGGTTTTGCTGATACTCTGCAGGCTACTGGACGATATAGCCCACTGCAGTGTTTCCCAAACTCGGTCCTGGGGACCCCAAGAGGTGCACGTTTTGGTTTTTGTTGGGAGTACTACACGGCTGTAATGCTAGGGCAAAAACCAAAACGTGCACCAAGTTAGGGGGACGCTGACCTACTGGGTTATGCTACTTTCACACCTAATTTAAATACGTTCTTGCTTATAATTTCCAACATTTGGTAGGCTATTTGTTTGTTACATAGATACATGCAGATTCTCTTCGGTCATAACTTGTTGCCCCAGAAGACTAAATAAAGCAGTGCTCACCAGAATGTCTTACATCAATAGAATGAATGCATTAGTAATCTAGCTGACACCAGTAAAGTTGTCGGTTTCGTTTAGGAAACCGGGGAGAAAAGTCAATAACTCCACAACAGAGGAAAGAATGGACCTGTGCAAAATGTCAACAGTTTGACCGGTTTTAAGGAAATGAAAAGCTGAGAAAATCGATGAAACACGTTTCTGATAAGACAGTTCAGTTCGTCTTGGGTGCATATTTTATGTGGTTGAAATACTGTCTGCTTGCATAACAGTGTCCAAGACAACACGTGACACCCACATTCTCTCAAGAGACGCTGAAAGAAAGCATATTTCTCCACTCCTGTTCCCGAGACTAAATCAACATTTGGTGTATCATTTTACTGCAAGAAATGCATAATTCTGCAGGAGTTAATATTATATTACACTACATGAGAGAGGTTATAGACCTACAGTCAGTGTCCAGATGTCAGTTACGATTCCATTTAAACCTGATGATCTTAAATGAGGAATGTTCTGTTTATTCATGGTTACAGGGATACTAGTGAGCGGGATATCAAAAGTGCATGTAAACAGCTTATCCCGAATAAGACCTTAAGCGGGATATGAGCTACTATCCGAAATACTGTGCGCATGTAAACGTGGTCAATGTGATTTTTTAGTTTTGCCGGTCACATTATTTTATGCTGTGTGTCACATGTCGTGACACACGACTCTGTGTGTGTGCGGCAGCCCGAAGCGCGGCCAGGCCTGTTTGATTCATTCATGATGTCATCAAAAAGCATTGCTCCTCCTTCACTACAACCACAACGGACCAACTACAGAAGATATCATGTTTTCTGTTGTCTTCTTGATTTTTTTGTTTGTTTGATACAACGTATTGGAAGATTTCTGGTCCCTCTGAAGCCCTAGCTCCTATAGTCATGATTGGCTACTGAGGATACGGGGCAAAGGTTTAGGGGCTGAGGACACCTGTATCCGTGGTCCTTGTAGTCCTTGGTGGAGTAGACCATAGAGGAGGCCTTCACACTGATCTGCTGGAACAGGTTCCACACCTCCTGGTAGATATATTGCTGTGAGGTGAGAGAAAACAATGCGTTTGCTGAGGGATGTATTGCAAAGGGGAGAGAGGGAAGAAGGAATGAGTATAAAAAGACAGGATCGAGTGTGTGAGCGCCTCACATTCCCAGTGATGACCATGCATCCCAGCTGATCTATAATGAGTACGTCTAGCTGTGACGGCGGCTGGCAGAACTTCTGCTGTAGGATCTGCAGGATGGGCTCCATGACGCGGGGCGTGTCCCTCAGAGCCACCGCGATGTGACCCAGGGCTCTGATGGTGTGGTCTGGGATCAAGTGGGCCTCTCTGGGGGGAGGGGGGGGGAAGAGGGAGACATACGGTTGGTCAGAGGGGCTGCCAGTCATTGCCACAGAGATGGGGATTGGTTAGAGCTCCTATCAATCACTGCAGGACAGTCTTTCTAGGCAGGTCACCTGAGGTTCACTAGGTAACATTGAGAGTTATTTCTCAGAGGTAGTACAGCCTGCTCATAAGTAAAGCAAGAGGTGATGTTGGGATCAGATAGACTTACTTGTCATTCTCCTGAGAGATGTAGAGACGGTTGGACAGGCTGGCTAGGAAAGCCTCCACTATAACACTGTCCATAGTCAGACCAGCCTTCAGACAGCTGAGAGAAAGGAAAGAAACAGACCGCATATTTGGTGACAGCGGCGAATGAAAGGCGCGAAAGTTGCTCATATTTCTCTTCTCTGAAAACAAAAGTCTTTCCTCACCTGCAGATGTTGTCTATGGAGATGTCTCGGAGCTGTTCGTACATGGAGGGCTGGCTCTTCTTATTAGCGTGAGCACTGAACGTAGACTGGGAGTGCTCATTGGTCACGTGGATCTTGACCTCGCCGGTCCCTGTGGTGTACTGGCTGTGGTACTTGTACAACTTGACTAGGACAGGAGAGGGGACCACCAGGAAGTCTCTGAGAGACATGGTGACAGAGTGGGCCACCACCGGGAACCGCTCACACAGACGACCCAGACCCTACACAAAAACACACCCAGGAACATTCTTATTAGGTATGATTGATTGGCATTGATTGGCATTCTCTTCAACACAATATTGTGAAGACAGATAAAAACAGGAAGCGACTCGGAGGGAACCACTGTCGGCATTGCAGAACCTACCTGTAGACAGCAGATGAGCAGGGGCATGTGAGCGATGATAACTTTACTGGACGTCTTGGACTGCAGCTTCTCCGACAGCTTGGTACACAGGTTCTCAGCTCCTGATCAAAGCAAAACGCATGAACAACAGTCGGTTTGCGTTCATTCCAAATGAATGACCCATTTTTTTCCCCCCGCTTTTCAAGGCATGCGCATGGGGGAGGGGGAGCAGCCTTACCCTGCTCCTCAGTGACGGCCCAGACCATGAGGTCGACGCAGGCAGCGTTCGCCTGGCAGCGTAGCTTCAGAGGACTCAGCTCACTGTGGAGGTGATCTACATCATGTAGGATCCTCTGCAGCTCTGACTGGCTACTACTGAACTGCTCCAGGACAAAGTCATGAACCTCCTTCACATAACCCGTCTGCAGGTCTGGGAACATCACCACACCAACATCAATAACACGCTCGTGGAACAGTCAGAAACAAGTGCAGCAAACAGTCCTCTGAACTGATTCTGAACAATAGCAAATCAGGTCATATCAAGAGGCTTTCTGTATATTAGAGATGGGTTAGGTTAGGCTAAAGGTTAGGGTCAGGTTAAAGGGGCAATCTGCCGTTCAAACAACAACACTGGTTTTGCTAAACAGCTGAGGGACTGGACTGGAGAAATGCAACCACTCTCAAATTCACAAAATGATTTCATGCATGAAATCAAAATGATAATTGTAACCATGTTTTGAGGCTGTATAGTGTTTGCTTACAACCAACTTATCTTTTGAGTTCTGATGGGGTACGACAGTTGAGTTCAGGAGGCACTTATAAGATATGGGTACATATCATTCATGTATAGGTCCAAAAATGGATGTAGCAACTGCAGATTTCCCCCTTTAAAAAGGTTTGTGTGAGAGACCAGTGGGGTTGTTACCTTTCAGGTTGTACAGCGTGTCTCTGAGCATCTTGAAGATGGTCACATACAGAGGATCACTGAAGGTCCTGTAGTGCAGGTGCATACCTGGGTTCAACTACAGGGAGAGAACATAAAAAACATGATGTAACATCTATCTTGAGGGCTCCACAGGAAAGTGCTTTCATTCAAATAGAGGGGAAATGAACCTACCTCCAGAAGTTCCTGCAAGGTGTCATCCAGTGTTTTCAGAAAGGATTCAGCGACAAACTGCTCAACCTGCACAAGACAAACAGAACACTTAGAAATTAATTCTGAAAAAACGATTCCACAGTTCTATCCAACCCAATTCCACAGTTCTATCCAACCCGAATCTACACATGTACTGACCATGTTGAGGAGCTGGCGCAGAATGTCCAGAGGGACGTCAAACTCTCCCTGGGCACTGCCCGTGAACAGAGGAGACACAGAAAAACTAGAACTGATGGTGGAGAAGTAATAGTCTGGGTCCACAGCACTACCATCAGGGAGATAGGAGCCTAGGGGGAAAGAAAGAAAGAGATAGAGAGGGATAGAGAGAGGGTGAGATGGAGTGAGAGAGAGGAAGGGAGGGTGACAGAGAGAGGGATAGAGAGAGGGAGGGAGGGTGAGATGGAGTGATAGAGAGAGGGAGGGATAGAGAGAGGGAGGGTGAGAGAGAGGGATAGAGAGAGTGAGGGAAGGTAAGATGGAGTGATAGAGAGAGGAAGGGAGAGTGAGAGGGAGGGTGAGAGAGAGGGAGGGTGACAGAGAGAGGGATAGAGAGAGGGAGGGAAGGTAAGTTGGAGTGATAGAGAGAGGAAGGGAGAGTGAGAGGGAGGGTGAGAGAGAGGAAGGGTGACAGAGAGAGGGATAGAGAGAGGGAGGGAAGGTAAGATGGAGTGATAGAGAGAGGAAGGGAGAGTGAGAGGGAGGGTGAGAGAGAGGGAGGGTGACAGAGAGAGGGATAGAGAGAGGGAGGGAAGGTAAGATGGAGTGATAGAGAGAGGAAGGGTGAGAGAGAGAGTGATATATAATGAGAAAAGTATCAGTCAAAAAGTGAGACGTGGGCTACTAACTGAAATACTTCCGAAATACACTGCTCAAAAAATAAATAAAGGGAACACTTAAACAACACAATGTAACTCCAAGTCAATCACACTTCTGTGAAATCAAACTGTCCACTTAGGAAGCAACACTGATTGACAATAAATTTCACATGCTGTTGTGCAAATGGAATAGACAACAGGTGGAATTTATAGGCAATTAGCAAGACACCCCCAATAAAGGAGTGGTTCTGCAGGTGGTGACCACAGACCACTTCTCAGTTCCTATGCTTCCTGGCTGATGTTTTGGTCACTTTTGAATGCTGCCGGTGCTTTCACTCTAGTGGTAGCATGAGACGGTGTCTACAACCCACACAAGTGGCTCAGGTAGTGCAGCTCATCCAGGATGGAACATTAATGCGAGCTGTGGCAAGAAGGTTTGCTGTGTCTGTCAGCGTAGTGTCCAGAGCATGGAGGCGCTACCAGGAGACAGGCCAGTACATCAGGAGATGTGGAGGAGGCCGTAGGAGGGCAACAACCCAGCAGCAGGACCACTACCTCTGCATTTGTGCAAGGAGGAGCACTGCCAGAGCCCTGCAAAATGACCTCCAGCAGGCCACAAATGTGCATGTCTGCTCAAACGGTCAGAAACAGACTCCATGAGGGTGGTATGAGGGCCCGACGTCCACAGGTGGGGGTTGTGCTTACAGCCCAACACCGTGCAGGACGTTTGGCATTTGCCAGAGAACACCAATATTGGCAAATTCGCCACTGGCGCCCTGTGCTCTTCACAGATGAAAGCAGGTTCACACTGACCACATGAGTCTGGAGACACCGTGGAGAACGTTCTGCTGCCTGCAACATCCTCCAGCATGACCGGTTTGGCGGTGGGTCAGTCATGGTGTGGGGTGGCATTTCTTTGGGGGGCCGCACAGCCCTCCATGTGCTCGCCAGAGGTAGCCTGACTGCCATTAGGTACAGAGATGAGATCCTCAGACCCTTGTGAGACCATATGCTGGTGCGGTTGGCCCTGGGTTCCTCCTAATACAAGACAATGCTAGACCTCATGTGGCTGGAGTGTGTCAGCAGTTCCTGCAAGAGTAAGGCATTGATGCTATGGACTGGCCTGCCCGTTCCCCAGACCTGAATCCAATTGAGCACATCTGGGACATCATGTCTCGCTCCATCCACCAACGCCACGTTGCACCACAGACTGTCCAAGAGTTGGCGGATGCTTTAGTCCAGGTCTGGGAGGAGATCCCTCAGGAGACCATCCGCCACCTCATCAGGAGCATGCCCAGATGTTGTAGGGAGGTCATACAGGCACGTGGAGGCCACACACACTACTGAGCCTCATTTTGACTTGTTTTAAGGACATTACATCAAAGTTGGATCAGCCTGTAGTGTGGTTTCCCACTTTAATTTTGAGTGTGACTCCATATCCAGACCTCCATGGGTTGATAAATTTGATTTCCATTGATAATTTTTGTGTGATTTTGTTGTCAGCACATTCAACTATGTAAAGAAAAAAGTATTTAAGAATATTTCATAGGATGTGTGATTTTAGTGTTCCCTTTATTTTTTTTAACAGTGTATATTGCTTTTCTTATATTTCCTCACCTTCAAAGTACTGTGCAGACGGATCAACTGGGCAGCTGAGGGTCAGTCCTGCTCGCTCTGGACTGGCCTACAGAAGAAAATAACATTTTCAGACATTTCAAAAACGAGACTCCTTTGACCTCTAGTGGCAGGGTATGGTAGTACAGACGTATTCTCTGTACTGAAATAGAAACAGTAACAGAGGAGCCCTTGAGTCTTATGGTGTCTCCCTGACACACAATGAGCAGTAATGACAGTACTATGGTGAAGCAGTAGTGATGGTAGTAGTGTTGGTATAGTATGGTAATAGTACCTGCTGTGATATGCTGGACACGGAGCTTCCTTTGCGCCTGATGGTGTCTCCCTGACAAACTGTGAGCAGCGAGGCCGGCATGATGGAGCGGAAGTCGTTGAAGGAGCGCCGTCGTGACGGGTCAGCCTCCTCGGCACCGGACAGCAGCGGGGCTCCCGCCCGCGGGAATAGCTTGGACAGCAGGGGCTCCTCTGTGTTGCTATAGCGACCGAAGGCCCGGGCCACGCCCAACAGGCAGGGCACAGTGTACCGGCACAGGTATTCTAGGGAGGAAGGGAGAGGGGTGAGAGAAAGAGACAGACAGGTGAACAGCTGCTTTTTTCATTCTATGCTCTTTCTGTGTCCATCTACGTATATCACAACGTTTGTGAGGAGGACAAGAGAAATGAACTCAACAACTAACCTGGAACATTTTCATTAAACACTGTTGAAAGTGAAATGGTGACATAGAGAGCATGCTGGTACCTTTATCATGGCTCTCTGGGTCCAGGCAGATGTCCAGCAGGACCTGCATTATGTCCATGATGGCCTCCAGGATCTGTCCTCGCAAGGTGTTATCTCGCTGGGCAACGTCAGATAGAAGAGTGCCCAGACAGAAGCAGAAGTTCTCTGCTACCGGCAGGATCTCTGTAGGACAGGAAGATAGACCATCAACCAGTCACAGGATGAATTCATACTGAATGCCGTGAGACAGACAAACGCTTGCATCTCTTTCCTTACCAAGTCCCTTGCTTCCAGAGCTTTCTTCGATCCATTGAACTCTGGGAAGTCCCTTCAGCAGCCCCAACAGGTAGGGGATGATAGCGTCTTTGTGCTGCAATAAAAACATCAAATCGCAAAACACTCGAGCAAAAGCCACTAAACAGCTAAGGGGGGCACACAGGGTGCTGAGATAGTAGCCAGTTATTGGTCTGACAGGGTCAGGGACTCAAGGAACATCCGTCCCATATAAAGCATTATAAAAACACAACCATTAACAGAGTAGGCCTAGCTGCTTCAGTTCAATCTACCTGTAGGTCCGACTCGACCAGGAAGATGCCCAGAGCTATGACCGCATCCCTCCTCCTCTCGTCCAGCTGGAACACCCCTCTGAAATCTACTGGACACATGCATTGTAGCTTCTGGACCTGAAACAGAGATGAACAGCAAACGTGGCTTGTATTTTGCTAACTAGTCAGTCCATCAGTCCTAACCGCTACCAATAGGGGATAAAACTAATTTAGTATCTTGCCCTATATCGCAGTTATTCAACTGGTGGGTCAAATCCTGGATGATGATTGGTAAAAACAGCATTCCAGCCGGTGTCTATTCCACATGTTTCCACCGGCTAAAGCTACGCAGTTAAAATGCCTATTTACTCTGTTCCATCTGACTGTGCAATCCACTTTCTCATCAGCCCAGCCAGGCAATTTATACTCTTGATCACCACAATGAAAAGCATCTAAACATTATCTCACATTTCTTTCAGACTAACATTTAGTTTTCAACAGCAGAGATGTGTATAAACCTAGCTGTCTGTCTCTCCGACATTTGCAACATTGTTTCAATATTCAAATTGATGTCCAGCTGTCCCATAGTAATGAACGAGTCTGGATGAAACAGACAGACAGGCAGCTTTTCTCAGGCAGTCGAAATCATGAATCAGCATAATTTGTATGGATATATCCAAATAAATGTCACTAGAAAACAGCTTAAAAATATGCAAATGCTGCTACTTTGTTGTTATTCTGGCTGCACTGTTTGGGTGACTAAGTTGCCGTAGTTGGCTAGATAGAAAGCAAGGGATAATAACGTTGCCAGTCAGTGTGGCAATAGAACATTTAGAACGAACGAGTGGGTCACGTCCATAGATAAAGAACAAAAAGACTGACCGATAGGGTCGCGTCTCTGGCAACCGAACCGAAAGTAAGAACGACCAGCCGGCTCAGGTAGCAACCCTTGATTTGTGTCGGGACTATATCTTGTGGAAGGATGAAATAGTATAAGTGATAATGCCCTTGAAGCCGGTGTTTGGAGAATAACAACACACGTACCAATATATCCTTCAAACACGGGCTTTTCTGCAATAAAAAAAAAAGTGTAATTGTTGCCAGCAGCACAGTTACAGTCACTAACGTTCTAGATAACATGAAAACAGCTTAACCAGCTCTGCCTGGGTGAGAAAAACAGTGACTGAGGTGTTCTCTCATTTGTGACTGGAAGTAGCTAGCAAGCTAGCCAACTTTAGCCAGTTAGCTTGGGTGCTTGACTGCCGTTGTGAGGTCAGCAGCAGTTACATTACAAAGCACGCTCATCCGTTTTTAGTGTAATTATGGCAAAAGATTATAAAAAATAAAACAAATTATTTGGCTGATAGAATGGTTTTTCTTCTACCTGCCACATTGGCTGGTGGACCAAAAAGTTGGTTTCAGGCTCTAAACTAACTATATTTTGCTATCAAAGCTTGAGTTTTTAAATAAAATATGCTCTGAGAAGAACAACATTGTCAGGCAAGGCATATAGCTAATATGCTGTGATAATGTACAAGTCCTGTCTACTGCACAAACCTCTATCAGGTTGGATGGGAAGTGTTGCTGCACAACTATTTTCACGTCTCTCCAAAGATGTTCGATCGGGTTCAAGTCCGGGCTCTGGCTTGGCAACTCAAGAATATTCAGAGACACTTGTCCTGAAGCCACTCCTGCATTGTCTTGGCTGTGTGCTTAGGGTCGTTGTCCTGTTGGAAGGTGAACCTTCGCCCCAGTCGGAGGCCCTGAGCAGGTTTTCATCAAGGATCTCTCTGTATTTGCTCTGTTCATCTATGCCTCAATCCTGACTAGTCTCTCAATACCTGCCGCTGAAAAACATCCCTACAGCATGATGCTGCCACCATCATGCTTCACCGTAGGGGCGGTACCAGGTTTCCTTCAGAAGTGACACTTTGCATTCAGGCCAACGAGTTCAATCTTGGATTCATCAGACCAGAGAATCCTGTTTCTCATGGTCTGAGAGTCTTTAGGTGCCTTTTACTGAAGAGTAGCTTCTGTCTGGTCACTACCATAAAGGCCTGATTGGTGTAGCGCTGCAGAGATGGTTGTCCTTCTGGAAGGTTCTCCCATCTCCACAGAGGAACTCTAGAGCTCTGGCAGTGACCATCGGGTTTTTTAAATGTTATTTACCCTTTATTTAACTAGGCAAGTCAGTTTTCAATGGCGTCCTAGGAACTGCCTTGTTCAGGGGCAGAACGACAGATTTGTACCGTGTCAGCTCGGGGATTCAAACTTGCAACCTTTCGGTTACTAGCCCAACGCTCTCCCTGACCAAGGCCCTTCTCCGCTGATTGCTCCGTTTGGCCGGGCGGCCAACTCTAGGAAGAGTCTTGGTGGTTCCAAACTTCCTACATTTAAGAATGATGGAGGCCACTGTGTTCTTGAGGACCTTCAATGCTGCAGACATTTTTTGGTACCTTTCCCCAGTTTTGTGCCTTGACGGACAATTCCTTTGACCTCATGGCTTGGTTTTTGCTCTGACATGCACTGTCAACTGTGGGACCTTATATAGACAGCTGTGAGCCTTTCCAAATCATGTCCAATCAATTGAATTTACCACAGGTGGACTCCAAGCAAGTTGCAGAAACATCTCAAGAATGATCAATGGAAACAAAATGCACCTGAGCTCAATTGAGTCTCATAGCAAAGGGTCTGAATACTTATGTAAATAAGCTATTTTCGTATTTTATTTTTAATAAATTAGCAAACATTTCTAAAAATGTTGTTTTCACTTTGCCATTATTGGGTATTTTGTGTCGATTACTAAAGTTTTTATTTAATTGATTTTAGAATATGGGCTGTAACGTAACAAAATGTGGAAAAAGTTAAGGGGTCTGAATACTTTCCTATGGCACTGTATGCATGCAATGCTCTGATGCATGTAGTGCTCAAATCTCTGACACCTGAACTGTGATGTGGACAATTATTGTTTTAGGAAAGTAAAACCCCCCCAAAGTATGCTACATATCGAAACACAAGGAATGGTGTTTTGGTAATTTTTTATATACTGTTTTTAAGGACACGTAAATGTGCCTCATTTGGCCAATATCACTTGTTTATTGTTTGTTTGTTTATTATTGTTTACTTCAGAATCGAATGCATACGGATGTCCGGTAAATTTCTCAAATTGTCTGGTAAATTAAAATCTTCCCAGTCACATTGTTCAGAAACTCTGGTGTGGGGTACAGAGATGAGGTAGTCATTCAAAAAATCCTGTTAAACACCATTGAACACAGAGTGAGTTCATGCAACTTATTATATGGCTTGTAAAGCACATTTTTACTCCTGAACTTATTTAGGCTTGCCATAACAAAGAGACAACTTATTGACCCAAGAGATTTAAGCTTTTCATTTTTAATACATTTGTAAAAATGTAGCCCACAGCCCCAATATCCCACCAGTAATACAGGAAGGATACTAACGTTGCTGCAGATTGCCGAGAATGACCAGTTAGCTGTGTAAACTCGTCAGGCCCCAGAACTACAACCACCACTGGCTACTAGTCAGGCCCCAGAACTACAACCACCACTGGCTACTGGACAGGCCTCAGAACTACAACCACCACTGGCTACTGGTCAGGCCCCAGAACTACAACCACCACTGGCTACTGGTCAAGCCCCAGAACTACAACCACCACTGGCTACTGGTCAGGCCCCAGAACTACAACCACTACTGGCTATTAGTCAGGCCCCAGAACTACAACCACCACTGGCTACTGGACAGGCCCCAGAACTACAACCACCACTGGCTACTGGTCAGGCCCCAGAACTACAACCACCACTGGCTACTGGTCAAGCCCCAGAACTACAACCACCACTGGCTACTGGTCAGGCCCCAGAACTACAACCACTACTGGCTACTGGTCAGGCCCCAGAATTACAACCACTACTGGTCAGGCCCCAGAACTACAACCACCACTGGCTACTGGTCAGGCCCCAGAACTACAACCACCACTGGCTACTGGTCAAGCCCCAGAACTACAACCACTACTGGCTACTGGTCAGGCCCCAGAACTACAACCACTACTGGCTACTGGTCAGGCCCCAGAATTACAACCACTACTGGCTACTGGTCAGGCCCCAGAATTACAACCACTACTGGTCAGGCCCCAGAACTACAACCACTACTGGTCAGGCCCCAGAACTACAACCACTACTGGTCAGGCCCCAGAACTACAACCACTACTGGTCAGGCCCCAGAACTACAACCACTACTGGTCAGGCCCCAGAACTACAACCACTACTGGTCAGGCCCCAGAACTACAACCACTACTGGTCAGGCCCCAGAACTACAACCACCACTGGTCAGGCCCCAGAACTACAACCACCACTGACTACTAGTCAGGACCCAGAACTACAACCACCACTAACTACTGGTCAGGCCCCAGAACTACAACCACTACTGGTCAGGCCCCAGAACTACAACCACCACTGGCTACTGGTCAGGCCCCAGAACTACAACCACCACTGACTACTGGTCAGGCCCCAGAACTACAACCACCACTGACTACTGGTGAGGCCCCAGAACTACAACCCTCACTGACTACTGGTCAAGCCCCAGAACTACAACCACTACTGGTCAGGCCCCAGAACTACAACCACCACTGACTACATTGTCTCCTCATCCTTTAAGGACACACTCATGACCTGGTCAGCTCAAAGACGTTGAATCAACCTTGCACAATTAGTTTTATTGGGGAAAAGAGCTGTATTTATACACTACTAGAGTAGCTGCCTGTTGTATTACGATTGCTAATGTGTGCTTGTTACTATATTTAGGTGGAATTGCCCATTGTTGATATGCTGTAAGTGTGTGAATGAGATTAAAACATGAACACATTGAAAAACTAGTTGGCGTCAGCTATTCAAACAATTCAAAAAAGAATAAAACAATACAAAATGAACAAGGGCTACTTATATTCAAACCAACAGTCTTTATAGGCATGACTGTTGTACACAATTCTAAACAAAAATGCTCATTTTACTAAATTCCTATTTACAGGTGGTTTAACCTCCAGCAACTGTTATAACGGCAGCCATATTGGATTTGAAGCAAAAAAATACAAGGTAATCTGTGATTGGCCCTTTGACTTAATCGCAAGACTAGGGGCTATAGATACAAAATCACTTAAGGAACCTTGGACCCAAAAAGTTTTTATTTCTATGTCTGAGCCCACTTGTTTTCCGTAGAGCCTATTACAATAGCCACAACATCAACACATTTCCAACTGTATGCATTATTTCCAGGCATGACCATACAGCACTGAATGAGTGCAAAAAGTTTACATTTACCATAATGAGTTTATATTTCCGCCTATTGTATCTGTCTGTTTACAGGTATAATGCTATTTATGTGTGTAGGGCAGACAGCTGACTACTTGTATAACAAATTTGAGCAATATTAGAGCTTGTAATATTGGGTTACATAAGTTTGTGGCCACTCCCCCCTCCAGCCTGGCATTATTCTGCACTGTTTGAGTTAAGGGGTGGTGCCATCAATTTAACCACTTTTGCAGTAAAACATTTTTACACAACCATCCATTTCATAGATGGGAGATATGGTTGTGTTTTGTTATACCTTGCCACTATTGATGACTTCCAGTTTTTTAATAGAGTTTGGCTGACAGTTCCTCCCACGCAGCTTTCCTGCCAACCGCTGAATAATTAGCCACGCAATACAACACACCCCAAATCATGTTGTTGGTTTTATATGACTGTGATATGTGAAATAAGGCAAATTACGTCTGTTGAAATCATAAACCGTATGGTTGAAATAAAGAATTCAGCACATTCAAGTAAATAGTAAATCAATCAATGACCAATGTTGACAAATAAATGGGGGCGTTAACTCATTTGACAGGTTTGACAGCTAGCTTGATAACTAATGGCTATACTAACTTCCTCATTCTGATGGAATGACAATCGACCATATCATCGACAGACAGCTAAAAGCGTACCTAGCAAATTGTTTGCTAGTTATTAAACTAGGTTGTCAGTATGGGCTAGTTCGTTTTGCAAGGCACGGTGCTCCGGGTAGGCGGAGTTTGGTCATCTTAGACCTTTCCATTGGTCCTTAAATGCAATCTTCATCCTCCTGGGCACCGGGTCATGCAAAACGAACTAGCCCAATGTGTAAAACTGCCTTGTTGTTGTATCGTGTTCCGATGTAGAATGACAAGCCAAAGCAAGGGCCTTGTTTGAGAATGAATGACTAACAAAGTTAGTAAACTGTTTCCCCAACAGCTGTGTAGCTTATGGAAAACGAGTAGCTAGCTAGTAGCTGGTCTCGATAGCATCGCACATCACTGAGTTAGCCATGTACATATAGCAACAAGGTACACATGTAATGTTAACCGAACCTAATAGCCAACTTAGCTAGCATTAGCTCACTAATGCTTTTAAATCATTCATACTCACCTTATCTATTGGCGCAGGGCGGTGTGCGGCCAAAGAGCGCGCCAAGGACAAGACAGTATTGAAATAAAACCCTCTGGTTCCTGTTGCTTTCGCAGACATTTTTATAATTCAACACAAACAGGTAGTAAGAACATTTTACAGCGCTTACCGCTGCGAAGAGGGCAAGCTAACTAGATAGCGGACACCAACAACTACGGCGAGCACGTGAGTTCATACGGCGCAGTACAAGGTCATTAGAAAAATGCGTTGTTAATGGTAAGCAATGATCAAGGTTTTGAAGTCAAACAATTTGAGAACTCGAATGTTTCTCAAATCATGTCTGCTGAGAACCAGAAATTGAAGAATTATATAAGATTAATTAAATGTCAAATGTTCCAGTTGGGTTGACAATGAATAGGGGATCATAAACAATAGGTTTGAAAGCTCATGTGGTCACACAAACATCTTGATGTGGGAGGATGCAGCTTTAGGACCTTGACGATAACTACTCCTGTTATCTTATTCTATGGTATTATGGTCTGCAAACAATACTTCAGCTGTAAGATGCCCAAAACACTTTAAAAATCACCCTGTCATAAGAGGCAAAACAGACTCAATCATCTTGTATACAATCCTTTACACTCTTTAATGCACACATGGCATATTCAAAATCCCAAACGCAAATGTTACAAATGTCTCTCAGGCACTACAATCTGCAATGGCTGTGCATGGTCTTTCAATAAAACATGCTTACATAAGATCTAGTCTTTGAGCATAAAAAATAGATGCATCTTACATTGGGCAGACCATGACAGTGGCAAATGTATTGTTTCATTAAAAATGTCTATTAGGTTTTGCAAAAGATACATCTAGACATCTTAAATAAAAATTGGTGTCCCCAAACCCTCCACTAACACTACCAAGAAAATGTGTGTGAACTAATTGTAAATCCAAGGGCATTTAAACCTACTCGATAACTGCCAGGTAACATTACCAGGCAATATCTCATCACGTTGAATTACTCAAGGCTGCATTACAAAGATGATCTGGTAAGCTATACTGTCAACTAGTACCAGTAGATTTGATAAACATCTCAGCAAGGCATCATTACAATGTGTTACTGTCTATATCAAATTAACACTTTAAAAACAATGATTAAGTGTTATTGTATCATACTGTAACTCAGTGAGGAAAAACTGACCCAGCTAAGACATGCAACATGAATCATTTAAATTTTAGACATTAGTAGCACTAGAGATGTTACACCAGATTTCTAAAACCATCATAAACTACATTTGCAGGCACAAACAATCATTATGTAAATATATTTCTGATGTTTCACATTTAAAACTGCAAAGTCCCTCACCATCTCAATCTTGGTCAGTTTTTATGTAATTCACTTGAAAAGTTTTGGTTCATTCTGCAGAATGTCTGAGTATACTGTACAACATGTTCATCTCTGTAGTCGACAGACACCAAAAAACATAGAGATCCTATTAAAAATACTACTTCATTAGGATTCTCATTCTTAATTCTATGCCAAAACAGGGTTATGACAACCATAGAATAAGAATGAGTAGTAATTCAAAACTGAGTTCTTATTTTAACAATTAATATTATACTACTACATACAGTGCTGTGAAAAAGTATTTGCTCCCTTTCTAATTTTACTGAATGATATCAGGTCTTCAACCAAAACCTAATACAAGATAAAGGGAACCTGAATGAACAAATAACAATCACTTACTTATTTCATGAACAAAATTATGCTGCAACACTGAATGCCTCTCTGTGAAAAAGTAATTGCCCCCTTACACTCAATAACTAACTGGTTGTGCCAGCTTTAGCTGCAATGACTTCAACCAAACATTTCCTGTAGTTCTTGATCAGTCTCTCACGTCGCTGTGGGGGAATTTTGTCCCACTCTTCCATGCAGAACTGCTTTAAAACCTCTATGGGATCGGTGTCCCTAAACTGGGACGGTTGTTGCTAACGTGAGCTAATGTGACTAGAATGACAACAGCCAACTTTCCAGGACATAGACATGTCTTATATGGGCAGAAAACTTATTAAATTATTGTTAATCTAACTGCAGTGTCCAATTTACAGTAGCTATTACAGTAAAAAAAAAAAAAAAAAAGTAGTATGCTATTTATTGAGTGCACAACAACAAAACACTTATCACAGCAACTGGTTTGATACATTCACCTCTGAAGGTAAATAAATGTACTTACATTCAGTAATCTTGCTCTGATTTGTCATACTGAAGGTCCAAGAGATAAAATGTAGCATAGTTTTGTTTGCTAAAATCAATTTTTATATTCAAATGTTGGAACTGGGTTCTACAGTTTGAACCCCTGCTGCCTCTGGTGGCCAAAATCAAAATTACACCTAGACTCCTATGATTGACCGTTGATGTAAGGTTCTTACTGTGGAATGCCTGGTTTGGTTTTTGCTAGGCATATACAGACCCATGACCTCCAAAAAGTTGACAAGTTTGCCATAAAGCACCTGGAAGCACCTGGATGATCATCAAGACTCGCGGAAGCAGGGCCAGTCCTTGCTGTTCTGCCGCCCTAGGCGAGACCAAAAAATGCTGCCCCTCTCAAAATTAGAAGTCCCAGTAAGCAAAATGTTAAATAAATAAAATAAGTATATATTTCTTGTTATTTGTAAACTCAGGTTCCCTTTTGGTTGAAGATCTGATAACATTCAGTATTAAAAAAAATATGCAAAAATAGAGAAACTCAGAAAGGGGGCAAATACTTTTTCAAGGCACTGTACAAATAGTAGCTCTCTACCATAAAGATATCTCTGAATATAATGATATATAAGGCATTGTGTTGCAATTGCACTCAGGTATGTAAAGCAGCTAAATTGCAGACCTGCATTAAACCTGGAAAACAACACCCATGTGACACGTGAACAGGCATGTCTGTTGTAGTGCCATCATGTGTATGAACGACGGCCTCCACATCTCTACCAGACCCATTTCACTGGGTCACACCATCGTGTTAAATATAGAACATGGTCTTTGGAGTTAAAAGCCTTTGATCCTCCACCAGGCCATTTGATTTACATCACATTATATTGGGTTTTAGCTATAAGTATTGTTTCATCTTTGATTAATGTACAACATAAGATGTTAATAATAGCAATTAGTGAACTGAAGCACTGTCGGTCTAAGACACTGCTCTGGAATGATAGTGTTCCCATTATTCCAGTCATATAGGCCAAATCCCTCACCCTACCCATGTGCCCTTGCTCACTCCCCCCTGTGGATATAAAGAAGAACAAAGGATGTAGGTATAAACAATATGATAGTAGTATCCCCAATAGGATCATAGGCGAAGTGCACTCATCCCCAGATTGAAATGGCTGCATTTCATTCCAACTGACTAAAGCAAACAATGGCAGGGGATAGAGACCAACTTTTTTGTAATGAAATATAAACAGCCATGTCAGATCTGTAAGGAAGTCATGGATAACCTAAGGAAAGGGCAGAGGGATTGGGTTTGGAATCAGGCCATAGCCCCGCCTTGCCGGGGGTTCTCCACTCCGCTGGTTGCCACGGAAACGTGATCTCAGTCCGTCTTCCAGACTTTGTTAAGGACCTTCACCACCTCCTCGTAGATTATGAAGACGATGGCTACGTCCATACACACCCTGCCCAGCCTGGGGACTGTACCCTTATAGAACCTGGGGAGAGAGGAAATAATGAAGGAAGGAGGCAAAGAGCAGACAGGATCAATACAATTATATCTGATACAAATCGATGAAAATGAGACAGGAGGTCAAAGTTAGTGTGTACAGAGACACTTACGCTTTAGGTCCCTCATGCTTCATGATCTTGACGGCACAGTCCAGGGTGCTTTTGTACTTGTGAGCCTCCAGACCCTGTTAGTAGAGAGAGGGACAGGGTTTAACTAACAAAACAATAGTATAGTAAAAAGTATAGTAAAAGAGATTCAATTCACTGCAAGTGACCAGGTCATTAATAATGGTGGTGTGTACCTGCATCCTGGTTTTGATGACATCCAGAGGAGTGTTTCCAAACACACTGACAGCTCCAGCGAAGGCTCCGAATGCTCCCGTGACCAGAGGGTTAATGGCCTTGTTAGGATCTTCACCTAGGGAACAGAGAGAGAGACAGAGCAGTGAGACACTCTGGATAAACACACACACACACACAGGAGAGAAGGATTCAAACTCAGTTGATCTCACACACACACACACACACCTTTGTACCAGTTCCTTAGAGATGTCATGACGTAGAAGCGGATGGCCTGGTTGGATCCCTGTTTCAGTACCGTGGCTGTCAGACCCTGGTACGTCCCCCTCAGGCCTAGAGGAGACATAGATAACACAACACATCAACACACAGGTCGGGCTGCCTTCTGAGAATTCGTAGGCGAGCAAGTGAAACTACACTGCCATCCGTTATATTGGCAAACATGCAATTATTGGAGAAAAAAAAATAGATGGCCTACGAGAAAGATTAAACTACCAATGGGACATTAAACTGTATTATCTTATGTTTCATCGAGTCGTGGCTGAACGACGACATGAAAATCATACACTGGATCGAAAGGATAGAACAGCAGCCTCTGGTAAGACAAGGAGTGGCTGCCTATGTATATTTGTAAACAACAGCTTTTGCACAATATCTAAGGAAGTCTCAAGGTTTTGCTCGCCTGAGGTAGAGTATCTCATGATTAGCTGTAGACCACACTATCTACCTAGAGTTTCTCTGTATTTTCCGCAGCTGTCTGCATAACACCACAGACCGATGCTGGAACTAAGACCGCACTCAATGAGCTGTATACCGCCATAAGCAAACAAGAAAACGCTCATCCAGGTGATGCTCCTAGTGACCAGGGACTTTAATGCAGGGAAACCTAAATCCATTTGACCAAATTTCCACCTGCATGTTAAATGTGCAACCAGAGGAATATAATTTAAAAAATAATAATTTAAGAAAACTCTAGACCACCTTCACTCCACACACAGAGACAAGTACAAAGCTCTCCCTCCATTTGGCAAATCTGACTGTAATTCTATCCTCCTGATACCTGCTTACAAGCAAAAATTAAAGCAGGAAGCACCAGTGATCGGATGAAGTAGATGATAAGATAAAGGACTGTTTTGCTAGCACAGGCTGGAATATGTTCCAGGATTCTTCCAATGGCATTGAGGATTAAACCACATCAGTCACTCGCTTCATCAATAAGTGCATTGATGACGTCGTCCCCACAGTGCCTGTACGTACATGCCCCAACCAGAAGCCATGGATTACAGGCAACATCCGCACTGAGCTAAAGAGTAGAGATGCCGATTTCAAGGAGCGGGACTCTAACCCGGAAGCATATAAGAAACCCCACTATGCCCTCAGACGAACCATAAAAAAGGCAAAGCGTCAATACAGGACTAAGATCGACTCGTACTACACTGGCTCCGACACTCATTGCAGGACTTGCAGACTATTACAGACTACAAAGGGGAGCACAGCAGAGACCTGCCCAGTGACACGAGCCTACCAGATGAGCTAAACTACTTCTATGCTTGCTTCAAGGCAAGTAACACTGAAACATGCATAAGAGCATCAGCTGTTCCAGATGACTGTGTGATCACGCTCTCCGCAGCCAATGTGTATAAGACGTTTAAACAGGTCAACATTCACAAGGGCAGACGGATTACCAGGACATGTACTCAGTGCATGCGCTGACCAACTGGCAAGTATCTTCCCTGACATTTTCAACCTCTCCCTGTCCGAGTCTGTAATACCAACATGTTTCAAGCAGACCACCATAGTGCCTCTGCCCAAGACCACTAAGGTAACCTGCCTAAACAACAACCGACCCGTAGCACTCACGTCTGTAGCCATGAAGTGCTTCGGAAGGCTGGTCATGGCTCACATCAACACCATTATCCCAGAAACCCAAGACCCAATCAATTTGCATACCGCCCTAACAGATCAACAGATGATGCCATCTCTATTGCACTCCACGCTGCCCTCACCCACCGAGATAAGAGCCATACCTATGTGAGAATGCTGATAATTGACTACAGCTCAACGTTCAACACCATAGTCCCCTCCAAGCTCGTCACCAAGTTTAGGACCCTGAGACTGAACACCTCCCTCTGCAACTGGATCCTGGACTTCCTGACGGGTCAACCCCAGGTGGTGATGGTAGGCAACAACATCTGCCACGCTGATCCTCAACATGGGGGCCCCACAGGGGTGTGTGCTTAGTCCCCTTCTGTACTCCCTGTTCACCCACAACTGTGTGGCCAAGCTCGACTCCAACATTTATCAAGTTTGCTAAGGACACAACAGTGATAGGCCTGATCACCGGCGATGACGAGACAGCCTACAGGGACAGCCTACAGTACCTGGCAGTGTGGTTCCAGGATAACAACCTCTTCCTCAACGTCAGTAATACCAAGGAGCTGATTGAGGACTACAGCAAAGGGGGGAGGGGGGAAAATCGGCAGGGCTGGAATGGAGCGGGTCAAGAGTTTAAAATGGTCCACACACACTCGCAGTCGTGACGAACCCCTAAAGAGGTTGAAAAGATGTGTAATGGGCACTCAAATCCTCAAGTTCTAGAGCTGCACCATTGAAAGCATCTTGACTGGCTGCATCACTGCAACACCCACGAACGCATGGCGCTACAGAGGATGGTGCGGACAGCCCAGTACATCACTGGAGCTGAGCTCCCTACCATCCAGGACCTCTATTTCAGGCGGTGTGAAAGGAATGCCCAGATTATTATTATTATTTTAACTTCGGCTACCCAAGCCATAGACTGTTATCTTTGGTTCCGTACGGCAAGCGGTACCAGAGCATCAAGTCTGACACCAACAGGCTCCTGAACAGCTTCTTTCCCCAAGCCATAAGACAGCTAACAAAATGGCTATACGGACTATCTGCATTGATCCTTTTATTTTTACACCGACTCTGCACACTCACAGGACTCTACATACTCACTCACACACTGACACTCCAACAGCTACATGATGGGTCTGTAGACACCACACCCTCTCTTCTTTCTGTGGTTCAGGTGGCAGCAATGTTCACTCAAAAAAATGAGGCACTGAGCACAAACTTGAACGTTGTGAAAATTGTGTGCAACTTCCAGCACGCATTTACTGTGAACACTGAGGCTGTACCTGCTTTAACTGGCCAAGTAGGCTACTGTGACTATTTGATAATAATGTAGGTCTACCAGAGTGGCCTATCATTAAAACAATGGAGAAAATGCATCCATAACAATTTAACATGGAAATAGCTGTTCTATCATTCAACCTACAGTAGCAGCCAATGTGCACACGTGGCTACATAAAGCTCTTGCTTTGATCTCAAAACAAGCTCATCTACTCACGACCGTTCATGCTGTAAACACAGTCCAGTTTAAAGTAAATAGCACAGATCCATATATGGCAATGGTCTAATTGCACAGATCCATATATGGCAATGGTCTAATTGCACAGATCCATATATGTCAATGGTCTAATTGCATATATGCCTACTGCAGCTCTGATTGTTTATGCCACACCGGTCTGTTTAGAGTCGTGCATGTCAATGCAACAGAATCCTACTCCGATGCGTTCTGCCTACAACAAAATCTCTTGTATTGTTCGTTTTGTTTTGGTATGTTGCATTGAAAGTGGCTAATATTGCAATGATTTCATCACAATTGCCACAGTAAAGGAAAACATTGATAGGGTTAACAGGGAAAACTCTAGAACAGTGGTCACAAAACTTTTCCTTGTCAAGATCACTGAGTCAAAACGCAAGCCAAGATCTACCGCTCAGATTTCTTTTTAAACATGACTTAAAGAAACGTAAGCCTGTGCATCATTAACCAATTAAAAACAGTACTGTAGCAATGAGGTTTGTGCAGTAAGCTATAGGCCCAATACATTGTCACCACATATTGGCTTTGCTTGAATTGCCCTGCCAATGCATTGCTGTTCGGGCCATTTTTTGGAGGTAGGCTATATGATCACACCGGTAATAGATCCTTTGATGTATTACTTGTGAGTCACAGCTGAGTGAGCATACATTTAAATAATTTGCTTTTTATTTTACTGGGCTGATGGTGCCTGCATCTAATGGTCAGTCTCAGTGCAGAGAGAACGCAGCAGACTGAGGGTCCCCCTCTCAACATCCCTCCGCTGACACTGACCAAAAAGGCAAACAGTCTTCCAGCTGATGGCGAAACTCGAGTCGCACCACATCATTTTTTGCCTCATGCACAAATTCAAGTTGCTACTCCTATGAACAGAGAAAGTTAAATATTCCTTGAGCCGCTAATAATAAACAACAACGCAAGTCTATAGATACATTTTCCTACTCATTCATTTATGCTGCAGTGCTTGTTGTAGCGATGAGTTGAAATAGGAAGAACGCACATTTTATAGCTTATAAAATTGTTGAATACAAAGTGTTGACAGTGCTGAATAAGAACTTAAACACGAACACACTCATAAAAACAGCAGCTCTTTGCTGTATTCGTTGACAGCCTCTCTCTAGTCACGGTTTTAAACGTTTTGAAATCTCACAGTATCAACTTTGTTGTAGCCTTTCATGCCTGCTACGTTACTGCAGATACTGTAATCTGAGATTACCAGCAGTAGGCCTATAGAAGACTTGATTAGCTCTCCGGGCCCGCCTGGAAGGCAGAGTTTGTACCTTCAGACACATGAAATGGTTCAAAATGGCAACAGTTCACCTGATTTGGGTGCGCCTACAAACAGCCTTCAGACAACAAAAAGAAATAGGAACAGGAATAGCTTTATGTTTGGGTTTTTTACAGAAATGTTTGCCGATCGACTAGGAATGCCTTGGAGATCGACCGGTTGGTGACCACTGCTCTAGTAAGTTGAGTGAAGTTCAATCTCGTGCTTCTCTCTGTGGGCTGATATTTATTCTGTGCAGCAGTCCTGGGGGAGCTGCGAGGCAGTCTCGGTGGAACATTGGGTGGCAGTAAACTCACAGTGTCTGTCTCGTTTCCTTACCTTCTGTTCTGACGATCTCCCTGACTCCATGGAAGAATCCCCGGTACTTTGGGTTGGCTGACGATTGGTCATGGATAAACTTTACCTGAAATGACAAGAGGACAACACAGATTCAAGTTATATGCAGACCTTTGTTTTTTCAAACTAGTAACGTCACACACCGATACATGCAGATAACGGTTTAAGATTTCCGGTTTAAGAAGTGATTTAAGACACACACACCTTGACCGTCTCCATGGGGCAGACCACCACCACAGCCTCAGCCACTCCAGCCCCCAGCCCACAGAGAAGACCCCGGGTACTGTCCAGCTTCCCACTCTCATCACGCATCTTATTACTGAGGAACTCAAAAACACCAAACCTGATAGAGAGAGAGAGAGGATGTCAGGGACATATTGAAAATGGACCGAGACAGAGGATGAGGCAGAGAGGGACAGTGTGATGTGTGTGTGTACCTGACAGCTGCTTTGGGTATGGAGCCATAGAGCAGAGAGCTGAGCCCTCTGTATAGACCTCTCACCCCATGACCGTCTACCGTCTGCTTCACACAGTCAACTACAGGAAGGGTAAGGAAGAGACGGAGAGAGAATCAGATTGAGAGAGGACACAAAAACATATAGTCAACTGCAGATATTTCAAATCACTTTTGAGTTGTTTTTTTTGCATGGTGTTTTGTGCATGTTACCTGTGGGACATTCAACGGTATTTTAGCAAGTAACTTAGTGCATTGTACGGGTACAGGAAACTGTTAGTGAGAGTCATGGTGCTAGCAGCCACAGTTAAGTCCAGGAGAGTGAACTCTCAGTACTGACTGACTAACATGTTGTTTCAGACAGACTCCAGGCCAAAGTTCAGTGACTCTGAACATACAGATAACACGGCTAGGCTGAACACACACACACACACGCACACACAGAGGAAGCTCTGAAGTTCTCAGGAAAGGCGCTGGAACTCACTAGCAGTGTAGTGGTGTGGGGGCTGTGCTGGGGGCTCGGCAAAGTGGGTCTGATTATATCCTGCCTGGTTGGCCCTGTCCGGGGGTATAGTCGGACAGGGCCACAGTGTCTCCCGACCCCTCCTGTTTCAGCCTTCAGTAATTATGCTGCAATAGTTTGTGTCGGGGGGCTAGGGTCAGTCTGTTATATCTGGAGTATTTCTCCTGTGTGAATTTAAGAGCTCTCTCTCTCTCAAAAGCCAACTGACATTTACTCCTGAGGTGCTGACCTGTTGCACCCTCTACCACAATGTGATTATTATTATTATTATTATTATTATTATTATTATTATTATTAGACCCTGCTGGTCATCTATGAACGTTTGAACATCTTGGCCATGTACTGTTATAATCTCCACCCGGCACAGCCAGAAGAGGACTGGCCACCCCTCAGAGCCTGGTTCCTCCCTTTCTAGGGAGTTTTTCCTAGGCACTGTGCTTCTACATCGGCATTGCTTGCCGTTTGGGGTTTTAGGCTGGGTTTCTGTATAGAACTTTGACATCGGCTGATGTAAAAAGGGCTTTATAAATAAATTTGATTGATAGAGCCGCTGTTTTAATACACAAACATTTCCACTTTGGAACTCTCCTATTGATTTACAGATCCCTTGCTCAAGGCTTTTTATTAATCTGACATGTAAGGCCTCATGCAAACAGCTGCTGACACCCACACAGTATTCAAAAGCATGTTGTGTCTCAACGATGGCGGGCACAACACAAAAACCTCAGATGATGTAAATAAAATATGGTCTAAGCTACAAAATATGCAAATATGAGAAGAGTAAGTTATTGCGTTAATTCCTATTTAAAAAAATAAATGATTAAACAGTTTGACAACCCTGTTTTTTTTAGCTTTTAAATTATAACAAACTCAACCGTTTATCTTTTCCAGTGATGAAGACATGGATGTCTCATGGTAGGGTGGGCTATGCAAAATGGGTCAACTGAATGTTTTGGCATTCGGGTCCAAAAAGTCACTTTAACCTTCTTTCCTGGGTAAACATGTATGGAAAGTTTTTGTTTAAAACAAATGGGATGCTGTCAAAAAAACAAATATTTCCGTCTCCTGTTTAGGAGCAACTGTTGGCAAGATGTATCAGTGCACCTGGTATGGAACCAAGAGGATCCTTAAACTTCTTAGGGGTGAGATCCCGCTAACGGGATCGATAGGACAACAGCCAGTGAAAGTGCAGGGCGCCAAATTCAAAACAACAGAAATCCCATAATTAAAATTCCTCAAACATAGAAGTATTTCACACCATTTTAAAGATATACTTCTTGTTAATCCCACCACAGTGTCCGATTTCAAATAGGCTTTACGGCGAAAGCACCACAAACAATTATGTTAGGTCAGAGCCAAGTCACAGAAAAACACAGCCATTTTTCCAGCCAAAGAGAGGAGTCACAAAAATCAATGTTTGTATGTTTTGTTCGATAAAGTTCATATTTATATCAAAAGATCGCAGTATACATTGGCGCGTTACGTTCAGTAGTTCCAAAAACATCTGGTGATTTTGCAGAGCCACATCAATTTACAGAAATTCTCATAATAAATGTTGATGAAAATACAAGTGTTATGCATGGAACTTTAGATACACTTCTCCTTAACGCAACCGCTGTCAGATTTCAAAAAAGCTTTACGGAAAAAGCAAACCATGCAATAATCTGGAGTACAGAGCTCAGAGACCAAAGAGTTTTCCCTGTTAACCAAAGATATCCGCCATATTGTGCAGTCAACAGAAGTCAGAAATAACATTATAAATATTCACTTACCTTTGATGATCTTCATCAGAATGCACTCCCATGAATCCCAGTTCCACAATAAATGTTTGTTTTGTTCGATAATGTCCATCATTTATGTCCAAATAGCTACTTTTAGTTAGCGCGTTCTATAAACAAATCCAAAACTCACGAAGCACGTTCACTAGTTGCAGACGAAAAGTCAAAAAGTTCTGTTACAGTCCGTAGAAACATGTCAAACGATGTATAGAATCAATCTTTAGGATGTTTTTAACATAAATCTTCAATAAATGTTCCAACCGGAAAATTCCTTTGTCTTCAGAAAAGCAATGGAACGCGAGCTAACTCTCTCACGAAAGAAATGTCATGAGCTTGTGGCAATCTGCCAGACCACTGACTCAAAGAGCCCTTATGAGCCCCTCCTTTACAGTAGAAGCCTCAAACAAGTTTCTAAAGACTGTTGACATCTAGTGGAAGGAAGTGCATTATGACCAACATCCCACTATATCTTCAATAGGGAATGAGTTGAAAAACGACCAACCTCAGATTTCCCACTTCATGGTTGGATTTTTTCACAGGTTTTTGCCTACCATATGATTTCTGTTATACTCACAGACATCATTCAAACAGTTTTAGAAACTTCAGTGTTTTCTGTCCAAATATACGCATATATTAGCAACTGGGACTGAGTGGCAGGCAGTTTACTCTGGGCACCTTATTCATCCAAGCTACTCAATACTGCCCCCAGCCATAAGAAGTTAACAGCTTCTACCCCCAAGCCATGAGACTGCAAACAAGACAGAAAATTAGCTAATCAAACAGCTACCAGGACTACCTGCATTGACCCTTTTTTGCACTAACTCTATGCACACACACTGGACTCTACTCACGCATACTAAAACTGACAACCCAATACACACACTACATACGCTCACATGCATACGGATGCCACACACACACACACACACGCTTTAACACTCACCACATACAATATACTGCTGCAACCTAGTCACTTTACCCCTACTATGTACAGTACCAGTCAAAGGTTTGGACACACCTACGCATTGAAGAGTTTCTTTATTTGTGCTATTTTTTACATTCTAGTATAATAGTGAAGACATCAAAGCTATGAAATAACACATATGGAATCATGTAGTAATCAAACAAGTGTTAAACAAATCAAAATATACTACAACATTCTGCAGCGATACGACATTCCATCTGGTTTGCACTCAGTGGGATAATCAATTGTTTTTCAACAGGACAATGACCCAACACACCTCCAGGCTGTGTAAGGGCTATTTGACCAAGAAGGAGAGTGATGGAGTGCTGCATAAGATGACCTGGCCTCCAATCACCCGACTTCACCCCAACTGAGATGGTTAGGGATGAGTTGGACCGCAGAGTGAAAGAAAAGCAGCCAACAAGTGCTCAGCATGTGGGAACTCCATCAAGACTGTTGGAAAGCATTCCTCATGATGCTGGTTGAGAGAATGCCAAGAGTGTGCAAAGTTGTCATCAAGGCACTTTAAAGAATTTAAAATCTATTTTGATTTGTTTAACACTTTTTTGGTTACTACATTATTCCATATGTGTTATTTCACAGTTTTTGATGTCTTCACTATTATTCTACAATGTCGAAAATAGTACAAATAAAGAAAAACCCTTGAATGAGTAGGTGTGTCCTAACTTTTGACTGGTACTGTACATACTACCTCAATTACCTCGTACCCATGCACATCGACTCGGTACTGGAACTCCCTGTATATAGCCAAAAATGTATTTTTATTCATTGAATTTATTCCTCACGTCACTTTCTATTTAAATGAATACAATCTTTAACTCTGCATTGTTGGAAAAGGACCCGTAAGTACGCATTTCACTATTAGTGTGTCAAATAACACTTGATTTGAGATACCCACCGATGCCTTTATATCTGGGAGAGTTGGCCTTCTCATCCAACTGCAGCTGAGTCTTCACATACTCTGTAGGGAATGTAATACAGATCTCTATTCCTCCAGCAATACCACCTAGAGAGAGAAAGGGAGAGACAGAAAAGTTATGGTCGTTAGGCGGATCTCTATTCCCTCTGCTCCATCTGGAACAACAGACAAGTTCAGTTAAAGGCTTGTGTCTTCTCTGCTGTGGCTGAATAGATGGCATCATTTTATGTATAACGTTATTACTACATTCACAAATAAAATACAATAAAGTATCATCAGTGTCTCAAAAACATATTTATTTTAATATTTTTTAAGTCCTCTTAATCAGTTTCTCTGTAACTGTAGTTTTATCGGTAACCTCCTGGTTCCACCTTAACAGCCGGAGCTCCACACATCTGCAGTTGAACCGCTAACAGAAAAGAGGGCTCTGATTGGCTGAGCTGGGATTCTGTCCACAGGATACGCCCCTCTGCTCTGATCAGTGGGGGTGTGATTCCACTGACAGAGAGAGTTAAGACGTCAGCATGTTTCAGTTCGGAACTCAGTTAGCCGAACGAGTTTGCTCGCATTACTCCCTTAAAATACCTTTGTTTGAAAAACGCGAAAAAGTACTGCTTGTCCATTTTGAGACGCCGTAGCCAGTATACACTTAATATATAACTAATCCAAGAGAACTCAAGAAATCTGTCATTTATTTTGACGTGTTTGCCGAATAGATCTTTCGCGCAGTTTTACATCTAACTAAGATGTTTGGTGAATGAAAACGAGTCGTCTCTCGTTGAATAACAACAAACTTTATTGAAGAATCCCTACTGTTAACTAATCACCGACGAAGGGGCGTAGACTTCGGCTCCAAACTTCGGCTTGCCTCCAGAAAAAAAAGTGGTGAGCCCGAACAGCCGAAAAACCCTCACCGAAGTCCATACGAACAAAGACGTCACAAAATATGCACGAACTCAACCGAACTGTTTTGGCTGAGAAGCATGTGGACGCCTCTCTCACACAGTCGTCATAAACCGATAGAGTTTGTTGCTGGCAACAAACAAACATAGCATGCTCAACCACTGATCTCTAACCAGTTAACTGAACAATCCCCATTTGAAAATATGTTTGATTTGAAGTGGGGAAAGCTGACCCTAATGTGTGTGTGGGAAACGTCCTGGTTGAGTCTAAACATCAACCCCATGCTGATGCTTCTGAAATAGACATTTGTTGAGGCTCTGGACTTCAGCATGCCTTTCAACTCTCCACACAAGCATGCAGGGTGGTCAGTCCCACACAGGAATAGTCATGCAACACTTCATTATCCACAAGCACACACACACAATTAGTCCCTCTTAGTAGTGGCATGTGGGTAAAAAAATAATATACATTTCTTTTAATCACTTTTAATCACCCCCCCCCCCCCCCCCATCTCATTCCATAATCATGGGCATTAATATGGAGTTGTTTCCCCTTTTGCTGTTATAACAGCATCCACTCTTCTGAAAGGCTTTCCACTAGATGTTGGAACATTGTTGCGGGGACTTGCTTCCATTCAGCCACAAGAGCATTAGTGAGGTCGGGCACTGATGTTGGACGATTAGGCCTGGCTTGCAGTCGGCGTTCCAATTCATCTCAAAAGTGTTCGATAGGGTTGAGGTCAGAGCTCTGTGCAGCTCAGTCAAGTTCTTTCACACCGATCTTGACAAACCATTTCTGTATGGACCTCGCTTTGTAAACAGGAAAGGGCCTTCCCCAAACTGTTGCCACAAAGTTGGAAGCACAGAATCATCTAGAATGTCAATGTATGCTGTAGCGTTAAGATTTCCCTTCACTGAATCTAAGGGGCTTTGCCAGAACCATGAACAAACAGCCCCAGACCATTATTCCTCCTCCACCAAACTTTACAGTTGGCACTATGCATTGGGGCAGGTGGTGTTCCCATGGCGTTTGCCAATCCAAGATTCATCCGTCAGACTGCCAGATGGTTTAGCGTGATTCGTCACTCCAGAGAGCGCGCTTCCACTGCTCCAGAGTCTAATGGCGGCGAGCTTTACACCACTCCAGCCAACGCTTGGCATTGCACATGGTGATCTTAGGCTTGTGTGCGGCTGTTCGGCCATGGATACCCATTTTATAAAGCTCCAGAGGAACAGTTCTTGTGCCGACGTTACTTCCAGAGGAAATTTGGAACTCGGTAGTGAGTGCTGCAACCGAGGACAGGCTATTTTTACACGCGTCAGCATTCGGCAGTCCCATTCTGTGAGCTTGTGTGGCCTACCACTTCGCAGCTGAGCCGTTGTTGCTCCTAGACATTTCCATTTCACAATAACTGACTTGTTGGAAAGGTGGCATCCTATTAAGGTGCCACGTTGAAAGTCACGGAGCTCTTCAGTAAGGACATTCTACTGGCAATGTCTATGGAGACTGCATGGCGGTGTCCTCGATTTCTATATACCTGTCAGCAACAGGTGTGGCTGAAATAGCTGAATCCTCTAATTTGAAGGGGTGTCCACATACACTATATATGCAAAAGTACAGTGCCTTGCGAAAGTATTCGGCCCCCTTGAACTTTGCGACCTTTTGCCACATTTCAGGCTTCAAACATAAAGATATAAAACTGTATTTTTTTGTGAAGAATCAACAACAAGTGGGACACAATCATGAAGTGGAACGACATTTATTGGATATTTCAAACTTTTTTAACAAATCAAAAACTGAAAAATTGGGCGTGCAAAATTATTCAGCCCCTTTACTTTCAGTGCAGCAAACTCTCTCCAGAAGTTCAGTGAGGATCTCTGAATGATCCAATGTTGACCTAAATGACTAATAATGATAAATACAATCCACCTGTGTGTAATCAAGTCTCCGTATAAATGCACCTGCACTGTGATAGTCTCAGAGGTCCGTTAAAAGCGCAGAGAGCATCATGAAGAACAAGGAACACACCAGGTAGGTCCGAGATACTGTTGTGAAGAAGTTTAAAGCTGGATTTGGATACAAAAAGATTTCCCAAGCTTTAAACATCCCAAGGAGCACTGTGCAAGCGATAATATTGAAATGGAAGGAGTATCAGACCACTGCAAATCTACCAAGACCTGGCCGTCCCTCTAAACTTTCAGCTCATACAAGGAGAAGACTGATCAGAGATGCAGCCAAGAGGCCCATGATCACTCTGGATGAACTGCAGAGATCTACAGCTGAGGTGGGAGACTCTGTCCATAGGACAACAATCAGTCGTATATTGCACAAATATTGCACAAATGCTCTCCATCCAACCTCACTGAGCTCGAGCTGTTTTGCAAGGAGGAATGGGAAAAAATGTCAGTCTCTCGATGTGCAAAACTGATAGAGACATACCCCAAGCGACTTACAGCTGTAATCGCAGCAAAAGGTGGCGCTACAAAGTATTAACTTAAGGGGGCTGAATAATTTTGCACGCCCACTTTTTCAGTTTTTGATTTGTTAAAAAGTTTGAAATATCCAATAAATGTCGTTCCACTTCATGATTGTGTCCCACTTGTTGTTGATTCTTCACAAAAAAATACAGTTTTATCTTTATGTTTGAAGCCTGAAATGTGGCAAAAGGTCGCAAAGTTCAAGGGGGCCGAATACTTTCGCAAGGCACTGTATATCACGGTCGCAAGGCATAGGAACGAAGGCCAAGGAAATAAGACACAGTGTTAGAATAAATTCAACCACACCTTTGTTTCATCACAAAACTGGAGTGCAACCTCTGTCTGTTGAAGTCCACAAAGCATATTGCATGTAACAAATAGCTACATGACCTACAGCACCCTAACCCTAGACATCCAGATTGCCTCCCACAATTTTCAAATGTTCCGGCTTAACAAGTCTGCATGTAACAGAAAACTTTAGTTTGGCATAGAGGAACTATGTCACTTCCTTAACCGCTTGAATAAAAAACAAACTAGTAGCTAGCAAGATGGAGATGAGTGGTTCTTTTTAATGAGTGCATTTCGCAAGTGGCTAGTTTACAAAAACTAGCTTCACCTACAACCACTTTCTGGCATGTGTACCTCGTGATTTGTTGGGAGAGTTGTCTGTCTGAAGTGGGCCCAGCCCAGAATTATTTTTCTTCCCCTTTTCAAAAAGCTGCCTAAAGAGTCCGTTTTTTTCTCACAAATAGGCTCATGTTCATTATCTTGTTATTACACAATAGGCTAGAAATTCTGCCCAGTGCACGGCTCTTCCTGTCATAACGCTAGATGTTTTATAATTAGACATGTCCAATTGTTTCCTCATAACAGGCCAGTCATTCATTCCCTACTCTACTATTCTAAGGAAGCAGTGAAGGAAGCAGGTGTCAGCTGAATTATAAAAAGGCACACAACCTGAGAGATAAGAAGCAAGCCAAACGACTGCATGTTTCACAAGATATAACTTAATCTGGGTAGATGAGGGTGTGTAGAGTGCCATAGTAATGCTCAACAACATTACTAATTCATTTTACAACACATTTTATTAGGTCTCAGAGTGCTTTGCATTCTATGGGGGGTAATCAAGTTCAAAAAGTGGACTGAAGAGTGAACATTGAAGGTAAATTATAACCCCCCGACCCGCCAGCATGCGCCCCCGGTCTGATGAAAGGGTGTTGTATAAACCAGCTGCATGTGTGCCGTGTGTGAAGCAGTGTGTCTGTGCAGGAGTGTGTGTGTGTGTGTGTGTGTACAGTGTGGGCAGGAGTGTGTCTGTGTGTGTGCTCTCTGAACTGCAGAAGTGTGTGCAGTTTGTGCTGTGTCATCATGGCTCATGGATTCAGGCAAACAACACTGTACTGCACTGCAGGCCTCAGCCTCCTGTCAAGCACTCACACTACTGGGTGAATCTCACTGGTAGTGTAATAGGTTCCCTGTCATCTCCTTTCCTTCATCTGGTTTGATTGTGAAAGCACTTCCTGGTAGACATCCATCATATTGCTCTCATCTATCCTGTGAGCGCAAATGAGTAGGCCCCGATAGCTTACAATTTACTCCAGGTGAAAGCGTAGTTGCTTGACAAGGATAGGCTGATAGACATGGGAAAACAGGCCTGAAACATGTGCCAGAGAACTGAGACAGACAAATGGTTTATATCTCCTGATAGGAGAGGATAGTTCTACTATATCAAGGAATTGGAATGGATCAGTGTTCACTTGTTACTCTTGCAAGAAGCAAGATACAGAAGCAATTTACGCAAACAAATGAGTTATCAACCATGAATGCCCTCAATAATGCGGCGCCATGCATTGTCCCAAAAGAGACAAACTAAGTAGCGCAACTGCATTCAAGGATGCACGTGCAGCAACGGTTCCATCTAAGGACCTTACTCGTCAGGCTGCATGCAAACCTTGACACGCCTTACTAGGGCTACAAACCTCTACACTGCTTTGGAACACAAGGACATGGTTGGCTTGGATTTTGTACCTCTGTAGCCTAGCTTTACAGTGTCCGGCACATCCCACTCAGTGCTGTGAGAGGAGTCTGCCAAACTCCCATTCATAAGCCATGATGACCACACTCTGCTGGACTAAGGGAAAGGGGGCTTTGGTATGATCATGGGGTCCGGAATTACCAGAGAAAAGGACCATGACACATCTAATTAACTCTACACACCCTGGAACTGACGACTAGAGCAAAGCATGTGTCCTTGTAGAACAGGAGTGATCTGTATTGAAACCCAGACAAAAAAAACGACCATGATTTGGAGGATTTTAACAAAATGTTAATCATAGAATGGTCCTTTGGAGGAAGGATTGTTGACACATTTTAATCTAACAGCATAATTGAGAAATAACCTATGTTATTAACCTAAGTTTTAGCCATACCAAAGCCTCCATAATATTTTGTGTGTAGATGCTACAAAGCAAACAAGATTGTCATATGAAGCTTTACGGCTTGCTCTGTAATAGTAGTAGTAGTTCTTACATGAATTTGAATGTTTCAAAATATAAAAACATGAATATTGAAAATAAACCATAATTGAGTCAGCAAATCTTTCAATACATTGTCATAGTAGGCAATGTAACCAATCAAAGCCCTCCTTTTATCATTGCCCACTCTGGAACTTTAATATGCCCATAGACCAGCGTTTCCCAAACTCGGTCATGGGGACACATTTTGTTTTTTGCCCTAGCCCTACCCAGCTAATTCAAATAATCAAAGCTGGATGATGACTTGAATCAGCTGTGTAGTGCTAGGGAAAAAACCAAAACTCCTTGGGGTCCCCATGACCGAGTTTGGGAAACGCTGCCAAAAAGTATATTATGTTCAACAATATATTTTAAAAAATTGCCAAGTCAAACATTTTATATATTCATGTTTATTTGACTATACTAATACAGTTATGTAAGAACGTTTCTATTGAAATCAGTATACTACTCATATTACAGAGCAAGCGGTAAAGCTTCATATGACACACATTTTAGCTTTGTTGCGCCAACATGGAGTCTTAAAGGAGGCCTGGGTATGGCCAAAATGTAATAAATATGCCAACTTTTATTATGTATTTCTTTATTATGCTTTTAGATACAAAATGTCAAATATATGTCAACAATCCTTCTTCCAAAGCACCATGCTATGGAATACATTTTGTGAAAATCCCCCAAATCATGGTATTTTTTGTCAAGGTTTCAAGAAGAATAACAGATCACTCACACAGACAAGTTGAATCAAAGGTTAAAAGGGCAAATTGATAGTTCAACAGATGCAGCCAGTTCTCCTGAACTATAGTCAAAATGAGGTGTGCACTTTGGGAGTGCACAATTTGAAGACAATCCAGGCATAGACATTGCAGACAATTTTTTTCTTCCAAACAATTTAATACTGCCTTGTATTCCTAAAGTCTCATATGCATTCAATAATGATCATATTGCAGCTCCATGTGTGCGAGCACACACACACACACACACACACACACACACACACAGAAGGCAGGCTGCAGATTCATGCCACTCCTCAAGTTCCACAGTGCATGAAGACAGTACATCGCACTCAAAGGGTGACTAGTTACTTTTGAATCACAAACCTCCCCCATCAGTCACAAAAAACAAGGCATATGACCAGATACACAATATCTCATGCCAAAGCACATTGGATACTTACTTGGCACTGGTGCCGTTTTAGAGGTGGTTTGGACACCCTGTCGAGCACAGGACATAATTGTGTTGCTATATTGTGATCAAATGTGCCTTACTCCCTAGCAACGGACACGTAGTTCATGAAGAAATTAAGAAAAAAGGCTGAATAGATTAGTAGACTTAAATAATTATTTACTACACTAACAAAGTTCACGTTGCCTCCCATGGCAAGCTCTATACAGTAGGCAGGCAATCGTGTTGAAATATCTTGCTACAAACTGACTGCCACTACAAAAGTAAAAAGAAAGTCCTGTATAATATATTGTATTGTCACAGTGACAATGATTTGCATTGTTACAACGTAACAAGACGCTATAATGAACGCTGCCTGAATTGTGAAGCAATATCAGCCTACACAAGGAAAGATGAATGAATGTATCCTTACCTGCTAGAATGGCTTTGCCAGGGTGGGTGAGTTTGGCTTTTCCTGACTGGGCGGCAGCGGCCAAACAGTGGGGTCTGTGGAATGGACTCACGAATGTGGGATTCCTGGACATATTGGCAACAAACGGCCCCCAAAACAACCAAAAACTTGTTCACTTCTAGGACGACACTCTTTATCCCTCCAGATCGTCAGCCTCCGTGCACTCCGGCGCTTTGTGCACAAATTGCGCCTCGATCACACCTACAGCGTTTGATGTGCGATCACTTACAAAGGCGATGCTGATAATTGAAAACCGCACAGCTCAAAAGCTAATGTGTCCTCCACTTTTGACAGTTGAAGTTCACTCGTGCATTGCAAGTGTTCACAGGGCGGGGCTTTCACCCTTCCACGTAAAAAGAGAACGTCTCCATATTTTTCACAAACAAACCAGATTTAAGGTGGAACGGGAAATTCCCTCAGCTGCTTTGATTAGCCTAGTAGTTCACGGTGCCATAGTCCAGACAGAGTAACTGCAGCCTCGCCTAAAGAAATATATCAGTCAGTAGTCTCGTGTTATTCATAGCGGCCCCATAGCCCTTGTTGGCCTCAACCACCACATTTATAAAACGTTTCCGACATTGACCTCTTCAAACAACCTGTAAATTTCTTAGGGTGGCCTGGTATGTAGGTATAAACAAAAATATTCACCAATGTGACCCTCACATTGGGCTTTAAAAAATATATATATATTATTTAACTAGGAAAGTCAGTTAAGAACAAATTATTATTTACAATGACGGCCTACTCCGGTCATACCCGGACGACACTGGGACTATGGGACTCCAAATCAGGTAACTATAGTGACGCCTATTGTTCTGAAGTTCAGTGCCTTAGACCGCTGCGCCACTCGGGAGCTTTACACAAATTATTGGCAGCCTTCTACACTAACACGTCATTGGACCCTATATTAGGTAAGCTTACTACACCCCCCCCCCCCCCCCCCCCCCCCCCCATTTATGTAGCCTACAACAACAGTAGTGACGACTTCTTATCTTTCTTATCCTATTATTTGTCACTAAACAATGCTATTTTCGTCATAGGCTGCGCAGTCGCTAGTGGCCACTATGGATCTCCAGTGGATGCGGTTTCCACTAGTTACCATGGCCACAAAGTCAAAGATGGCTATATCACAGATACACAATTGTTCTATAAATGTGAAGCATCCGCTTAGCGTTTCCACTCACTAACAAATATGGTAGGGAGAGGAAGCCCACTGGCCGGCAGTGGGAGAATACGGAACGAGATGGATTTAGGCCGAAATTCTGCACATTTTCTCATCGATGAAACATTTGATCTCAATACAGTTCTGTTCCCAAAACTATAATATGTTATGAACAGAGTGGACTACGTTTTGTAGACTTTACCCTTTGCAAAAGTTTTTTTTTAATCTCGTTGTTTAGAAGTGCAAATGCGTACTTCACAGAAGAGGCGTACCCTAACGAAATCTGCAGTTGATGCGGCTGACCAAATAAATTGTAGGTTGCAAAAAGTCTGAAGATTGCAAAAGAGCCAGTGTCCCTCCCAAGCCCTCTGAGATGCAATTTTACTATGAATAAATTTAATTCACTGAATATATTGCTTTATTGGCAAATGCTGGAATGAATTTGACAAATTATGTAGCTAAAACATTCTGCTGCAGTCATTCATGCCCTCGCCCCAGTGAATTGCGCATGCTCATTGTGTCTCCTTCACTGTGCCCTATCTTTGCCAAGCAGATTCTTCATGCTAGTTGGTGGGAGAGAACTAAAGTACGCTAGCTTTGACAGGGTGAAGGAAGAACAGTGCTCAGACGCTTCACAACATAACATCGGTATGGACAATCTAGCTAATATAAAGCACAATGGTTTATTTGTTATAATGCTGTTTATTGCATGGAATAATCATGGAAAATGCATGTCACTAACTAGCGCGTTTGTCCAAGGTTAGCCACTGCACCAACAAGCCGGCTACAAGGGACTATTCCAATGTCCATCTGTTGAGTAATGTGGTTGGCTAGCAAGCCAACTAGGTAGTTCAGAGCACTGGCTAGTGCCGTAGCAAATGTTACATAATGTTGTTTGCCAATGTCGTACCGTCTAATCCCAAGTATAATTTTGTGTTGAAACTCAATATATAAATTACATTGCAATGACTTAACATACTAATTACTTAGATGTTGGCTAATTTACTGATGAAGTCAAGCCACCCCAACGCAGATGTAGCTAGTTACCTAGCCAGCATTCCAACTAGGACAATTTGGCTAGCCTTGCTAAAGACCACTCTCCAAACTGTCCTTTGTCCGAAATTGACGGTGCACAATACATGTTAAGCCCGATATTGGGGCACAAAGGTATTATTTTATGCCGATGGCCCTCACCTTCAAGATACTAGCTTTCAGCTGAAGCTAGCTAACGTTAGCTATCATTGACTGCTCATTTTGAAAGATAATCCACTGTTCCTATAATAACTGATTTGCCTAGTTAAATAAAGGTCAAATAAAAAAATCAGGAGTGGATTAACCAGTCTCATTGTTATGTAGTTGGCAGGATAATACAATTTTATAGCGTTGAACATTAGCTAACTAGAATAGCAAATTCTATTTTTTTCAATATTATAAATACATTGACTGATTATTTGTTACCTGATCATTAATGAATAGAAATGCTTTGCGACATTTAAAGGTATCTCAAAATACACATGAATAGAAATGTCTCTGTAAAATCAACTAGTTAGCCATCGACAAAATGTTGTAATGAATAATGTGGATATTTAGCAAGTTGAGGTGACTAAACTGCTTGAAGTAACATTGGATTGTAATCTGTCATGGTCAAAACTAGAGATTAAACGATACGAACATTTCATATCACGATTATAGTGACCAAAATGATCAGTTATCAGCATTATCGCGGTATTGTTCAAATGTGCTGGAAATGTTCAAAGTACTGATATACACACTGAAATAATTTCACCAAGTGTTATATTGAAAACCAACAAATACAATTAGCAGAACTATGCACTTTGCACAAACATTAAAATAATAACATTAAAGATGGCACCATGTGGCCATGAGGTAAATTTCTCTTGTGCAGGTTTAAATGAACACAACCTTAAGTAAGCAAATGGGATAAACAACAAATACAATTAGCAGCACTATGCACTTTGTGTGCATAAACATTTAAAATAGTAACATTAAAGATGGCTGCACGCCCACTCTGTAAACAAGGGATTAGCAAATGTATTATTAGTGTTACATTATAATAATTATTATTACAGTGTCGAAATTCTGTGTTGCATTTGAGTATATGCAATGACTCATGCACAATTTACAAATACAATTGAGTCTTAAGAAGACAGTGATAGTAATTGCAATGAGCCCAACAATTGACATAAATACAGGAGTCTTGTATAAGAGTCTAGTGTTTCTCCTGTTGGAACACTTTTACAACCAAGTCGACAACTGCCGGATTTTAAATGAACAAAATATGTTGGTTGGGTGACTAAACGACAACGTGTTATCCTGTGCAATGGACGAATAGTGTGCAGACACACGTCGCATACAGCAGCAGAACAACGTGTAGTGTTTTTACAAAAGTAGTTAACACTGAAAGCTTCAGTTTACATTATTGACAAGCTATTAGCAAGTTAGACAAAGCATTACATTTTCCCCCATTACGAAGTCCCCACATGCGTTGAGCTAAACGTTAAATTACCTTTCATTCGCTATAAGGTAACGTTAGTGGGTGTTGGTTACGAAGATGAGATTTGAAGTGTTGCCCCCTTTCGCAGCGTTTTTTTGTCGTTGCATGTTCTGCAGACAGAGTGACCATCGTCGATTAAGCTTCCTTCAGCACTCTTGTAAAACTCAAAATACGACCACACTTCAGACGTTGACCTCTTATTAGAAGGCTGAAAAATCTCCCGATCGCTGTCACTGCCTTCCGCCACGTTTCCACATAAAATAAAACCCATGCTGCGCCTGCGTTCGACTGTTGCTAACTTTGGTTGATGCTGGACAGTATTTACCGTGCGTTTTAACGATAATAAAAATTAGAAACAGTAATACTAACCGTTGGGAATTTTATCGTGAAACCGGTAACCGTTTCATCCCTAGTCAAAACATACAACAGTACCTAAAATGGGGAGAAGTCTGTCCATAATAAAGCGCTGCTCTGCCTTCTGTTAGGTTCTACATTTTCAGAGTAAATAACTCATGGACACTAGAGAAGGTCAACCCAGTTGAATTCTTCTCAAGGGGTCGTTTCAGCTGTAATTCAGACAAAGACAGGTTCCTACCATCACAAGTATATATTCTCCACTTCAGACACCCCCCTTCTCTCCAATCCTTACATCTTATGGTTCCACAGGAAGAGGGTAATGGAAGAGGGTAATGTTGTACTGTTTTATCTTTTGTTTTATGTGTGATGTATGTACCTTAATGTGTTTGGAACCCAGGAAGAGTAGCTGCTAGGATCCTTAATAAACACAAATACACTTGTTTTCTTAGTTTGGTTTTGTGATGCCTGCAAATATTGTTACAATATGTGTCTATACCCAGTCCCGTCAAGCCATAACAAGGGTCTAGGTCTGCAAATACTGCAGCCTGTTCTGTCAAGAAAATGCATACCACCTCTGACTTTTCCAAATCAGTCCTGAGGGAATCGTGTCGGCTGTTTGCAATATTCTAGAAAATCACACTCCACTGACTAACCACCTGATCTATGTGAACTGAGTCAAATATTGCATTGGGACACAGGCCTACATGTGTTGAATGTCCTGTCTTCTCTCTTCTCCAGGTGCAATGGCTGTTCCTCCTTCATATTCAGACCTGGGCAAGACTGCCAAGGACATATTCAGCAAGGGCTATGGTGAGTTAATAGTAAAAATGTTTGCACACCTGAACAGTAAGGCTAAGGAGGAGAAGCCACAATTCCACACAACACATGACCGCCAGGGAGTTGGCTAAAGCAGTGAAGAACAGATCAAGTTACTGTTTATAGCCTGGTCTTGCCAGAATTTGAAACGCAGAAGTCAACTGGGAATCAGTCAATGTGATGTAATACATTTTAAAATTGCACTTGGCTGGCGAGGTTATGGTTTGTTAGAAAGCAAAGCAAACCATATGTGTAATTGAATGCATCATAAACCAATTGTCATTCATGCTTTCTCAGAAGTCTTTGACTGTATCGCGGCCATATGTGTTTTATGACTCTACGAGTCTGCTCAGATGTAACATTAACTCATCAACCTCTTGTTTAACCATCCAGGCTTCGGCATTGTGAAGCTGGACCTGAAGACTAAGTCTCAGAGTGGAGTGGTGAGTCTTCTGTTACTGTCCTTTTCCCCTTTATCCTCTGTCCCACCTGCTCTGCTCTGCCTCACTTTATCCTCTGTCCCACCTGCTCTGCTCTTTCTCACTTTATCCTCTGTCCCACCTGCTCTGCTCTGCCTCACTTTATCCTCTGTCCCACCTGCTCTGCTCTGCCTCACTTTATCCTCTGTCCCACCTGCTCTGCTCTGCCTCACTTTATCCTCTGTCCCACCTGCTCTGCTCCGCCTCAGCTTCTCTCTCTCTCTAATCCTGTCTATGGTTCTGTAATAACACAACCATTCTATAGGTTGTGTGTAAGGCCTGGTGTGTGTGTGTCTCCCTATCTGCCATCCTAACCCCTGCTCTGTCCCGCTGCCTCCTGGATTGCTCTCTACTGTAGATGGTAAGACTCTCTCCCACAGTGTACTGATGTCTGTACTGTATACAGCATGATCCGTGATATGTTTTATTTCACCTTTATTTAACCAGGTAGGCAAGTTGAGAACAAGTTCTCATTTACAATTGCGACCTGGCCGAGATAAAGCAAAGCAGTTCGACACGAACAACAACACAGAGTTACACATGGAGTAAAACAAACATACAGTCAATAATACAGTAGAAAAATGAGTCTATATATAATGTGAGCAAATGAGGTGAGATAAGGGAGGTAAAGGCAAAAAAGGCCTTGGTGGCGAAGTAAATACAATATAGCAAGTAAAAAAATATATATGTGAGATGTGCCGGGAGATTCAGACGGTCTGATCTCACTGTTCAAATTATGTCCCGCTGATGGTAATGTCGGTCTGTTTGCATCTTCATCACTGTCCAGTGAATATGATAATTATTTTTGTCTCCATCCAAATGATCTATCCTTCCTCTCTCCCAGGGATCCAGTCACCCACCATCCTTACCTTGCATCCCTGATTTTCTTGACCTTTATTTTCCTCGCATACTTTTCTTCTCACCTGTAATGTTTTCTGTGTCTCTCCTCACATAATGCATGATTCTGTCAGGATGTCTTCTGCAGTCAGCACAAAACTGCCCGTTTCAACGATCTGCTCTTCTAGATGTCTCTTTCTCCCGTTCTCTCACTCGCACACTCATTACTCATTCCCTCAGTCCTTTCAAACTCTTTGACCTCAACTCTCTCTCCCCTCACACCGTCGCTTGTCTCACACATTGTCCCACTCTCTTTTTGTTTCCTCTCTCTCACCCTCTCAGGAGTTCAACACATCAGGTTCCAGTAACACAGACACGGGGAAGGCAGCAGGTAACCTGGAGACCAAGTACAAGATGAAGGAGCTGGGCCTGAGCTTCAACCAGAAGTGGAACACCGACAACACCCTGGCTACAGAGGTCACTGTGGAGGACCAGCTGGCTCAGGGACTCAAAGTGGCCCTGGACACATCCTTCGTACCAAACACAGGGTGAGAGAGAGACGTCAATCTGATATGTATGGACAAAACATTAAGAACACCTGCTCTTTCCATGACGTAGACTAACCAGGTGAATCAAGGTGAAGGCTATGATCTCTTATTGATGTCACCTGTTAAATCCACTTCAATCAGTGTGAATTAAGTGGAAGAGACCGGTTAAAGAAGGATTTTTAAGCCTTGAGACAATCGTCACATGGATTGTTTATGTGTGCCATTCAGAGGGTGAATGGGCAAGATAAAATATTGAGGTGCCTTTGAACAAGGTATGGTTGTAAGTGCCAGCCGCACCGGTTGGAGTGTGTCAAGAACTGCAGCGCTGCTGGGTTTTTCACACTCAACAGTTTCCTGTGTGTATAAAGAATGGTCCATCACCCAAAGGACATCCAGCTAACTTGATAAAACCGTGGGAAGCGTTGGATACAACATGGGCCAGCATCTGTGTGGAACACATTCGACAGCTTTTAGAGTCCATGCCCTGAATTGAGGCTGTTCTGAGGGCAAAAGGGGGTGCAACTCAATATTGGGAAGGTGTTCCTAATGTTTGGTGTACTCAGCGTATATATGCCATTTACAGGTGTTAACGTTTTCGGTGGGCAATAAAAAATCTCAGGGTGAGGGGATAACATTGCCTAATAAAGTAGCATGTCTATTCGATTAAATAAATTCCCAAATAATGTTGTGCATTCTATGCAAGATAAATATTTCTACATTTTTGGGGGGCACTGAGCAAATGACAGGTCTGCTGAGTGCGAACCTGAACATTGTGAAAATTCTGTGCAACTTCCAGGGCGCATGTTTACTGTGAAAGCAGGATGTACCCGCTTTAAGTTAGTTTTAACAGTGGTCAAGTAGGCTACTGTGGCTATTTGATCATAATGGGGAAAAACTATGGAGAAAATGCATTGCATAACATTTTATCATGGAAATAGCTGTTCTATCATTTAGCCTACAGTAGCAGCCAATGTGGAGTGTTCAATGTAGGCCTACATACCATGAGACTTATCCAATTGTCCTTCAGACAAGGAGGTGACTGAAAATGTTGTTGTGGTGTTAGATGCAAAAAAAATACTTTACAAAATAAAATGCTACATTATTCCCATACCATTATTACTGAGAATCAGATAAATCATGCTACTCCCCTATTGCTGTCTACAAATGATCTACAGTACCAGTCAAAAGTTTGGACACACCTACCCATTCCAGAGTTTTTCTTAATTTTTACTGTTTTCTACATTCTACATAGAATAATAGTGAAGACATCTAAACTATGAAATAACACATATGGAATCATGTAGTAACTGATAAAGTGTTAAACAAATCCAAATATATTTTAGATTCTTCAGGGTAGCCACCCTTTGCCTTGATGACAGTTTTGCACACTCTTGGCACTCTCTCATTCTCTTTGATAATGATTAATTATTACAATAATGGAGCTGGTCAACAACCCACCGTAGGTGATTCGTTGAGAGCCTAATGATTCTGAGTTGGGGCTTGCCTTATATTGCCCAACCTGGTTACATTTCCATAATCCACCACAACTGTCTCAATGTGGGCGGCAGGGTAGCCTAGTGGTTAGAGGTTTGGACTAGTAACTGAAAGGTTGCAAGTTCAAATCCCCGAGCTGACAAGGTACAAATCTGTCGTTCTGCCCCTGAACAGGCAGTTAGCCTAGGAACAGTGGGTTATCATTGAAAATAAGAATTTGTTCTTAACTGCCTAGTTAAATAAAGGAAAAATATATATGAAAAATGTGTCGAACCAACCCATATCTACTAGATGAGGTGGCCATATATTCTGAGTCCTCCTGCGAGGTCTCCTGCGAGACCTAAGAACAGTTTATTCTTAGAAAGAGGATAAGGAGAGACTGTTCGGAATAGAGATACCTCGTTCCGAACGTGCAAGTTTCAGAGTACAGAGGGTGGGGGGTAAGAACACGAGATGTGCACAGAATTAGGTACAGAGTTATGTGAAAACAGCACAACCAGAGTACAACCAGAGTAACACTCCTATCAAGCCTTAAGGTAATGCAAAGACCATTTTTCTTCTCTCACAAACATTGATGGAGTATACTAACGGGGAAAGTTCTAGAAAGTTGAGTGAAGTTCAATCTCGCGCTTCTATGCGCAGGCTGATATTTCTTCTGTAAAGCAGTACGTTGGTCCCAGCTTTCCATCGCAACCACATTTATATCGCTACTCCTACAATTGCGCATGGCATCGTAAAAAAAACAAAACACTTACAACTGGAGTTTCAAGCATTGTTTAGACCAGTGTTTCCTATCTGGTAGGGGGTGATTTTTATTTGTCCCTCCAAGTGTTACGTTACAGCCTTTTTCTAAAACGGATTCAATCGTTCCTCCCCCCCCCCCCCCCCCCCCCCCCTCATCCATCTACACACAATACCCCATAATGACAAAGCAAAAAACAGTTTTTTAAATTTAGCTCTACGGACAATTCGTTCAACCTTGTGGCTTGCTTTTTGCTCTGACATGCACTGTCAACTGTGGGATCTTTATATAGACAGGTGTGTGCCTTTCCAAATCATGTCCAATCAATTTCATTTTTCACTGGTGGACTCCAATCAAGTTGTAGAAACATCACCAGAACTGAGCTTTTCAGTCCTTCTACATAAAAATGATGGGGGACCCCTTTAGTGATGGTAAATTCATCAGGGACCCTCTCATAATCAGAACACAACTCAAGTGACATAAATATAGCATACAAGGAGTTCTAATAGTGCATGGCCAGACGAACCCAAGTCACGGGTCCCTCGGAAGGAATATTTAAAGGCTCATCTCTTGGCAAATTTCCTGCTTTTTCAACACATTTTGTCATGAGGCAGAGAGAGCATTGCAGTTTTAAAGCTTAAATTACCGTGCATTTATGTCAAAGAAAATCACTTTTGGGGAATCCAAGAAGTATTGAGTTGAAAAATGTATAATTGGTGGAGTAGTGTGGATACCAATATCCCTGTGAGCCTGCCAGGCACATGTTCCATGGATCCCTTGGCCAAAATTATATATGAAGAGACCTGGCCACGGACCTCCTGCAATACCCTACTTTGAAAACCCCTGTCCTAAACAAGGGGACTGTAATTGGTCGAACTCACAATTTAATACATGCCCAAAATGACCTAAAAGCATGATGTTCATGACGTTTTTACATGAAAGGCGAGGTTAACTAAAATATGACTTGACAAAAAGATATGAAAGGATTTAGGATTTATTTATTGACGATGCTATCACCTTTTTTTTAGAAAATCAAGGATCAGATATGAAAGGATATTTGTTGGCTGTCTAATTTGCTCTTTCTCTTCTCCATCTGTACTCAGCAAGAAGAGTGGCAAGCTGAAGACTGGCTACAAGCGTGACTTCCTTAATGTGGGCTGTGATGTTGACTTCGAGGGTCCCATAATCCACGCAGCAGCCGTGGTGGGCTATGACGGCTGGCTTGCCGGGTACCAGATGGCCTTCGATATGGCCAAGTCCAAACTGGCCCAGAACAACTTCGCCCTGGGATACAAGGCTGGAGACTTCCAGCTCCACACCAACGTGTGAGTATCTCAGTGCAGTGTGTCATGGCTAAAAACACTGGTTTTGTTTTTGTGAATCATCATAAATGTAGAAATGTGTTAGATGATACAAGTTTGGTAACTGTTGCCCTGTGTCTCTCTAATAGAAAATGAATCCATAGAATGGCATGGAACCTCATGTTAGGTCAAAATGACACAACGACAAGATTCCAGTTTAACGTTTACTCAGCCATATTAGCGCAGTACATGGTTGCCATTGCACTTAGGCCGTGTTCATCAACGAGACTCCTGCGCAGGCGCACTAATAAGGGTGATAGCGCCGTAATAACAGAAATATCGGGAAACTTAAAACATAAACGTAACACCTCTAACCCTAGCAATTTGACTGGTTAACTCATGGGTTCACCCATAATGCCACCATTGACATGAATGGGGAAGGCCCGTTCTATGCATTCTTTCTCAGTAATAATGTCATGGAGCAGGGAGGTATTCATTCATTTTAGGATGGTTTCTTACTGTATCTTGCCCCCTCTCTCTTTCAGGAACAATGGAGAGAGGTTGTCTAGGAGTGTGAACTAGTGCTTGATTTGGGCATGTCTATCTGTTCTCTCTCCTCTTTCAGTAATGATGGGACTGAGTTTGGAGGTTCTATCTACCAGAAGGTGGATGACAAGCTGGAGACGGCGGTCACTCTGGCCTGGACGGCCGGCAGCAACAACACACGCTTCGGCATCGCAGCCAAATACGCCCTGGACAAAGATGCTTCCCTGTCTGTGAGTAACACACACACACTCTGTCTCTTAGTCTCAACCCAGGCTCTTGCTGTAGCCCCACCCCTAGCAGGGATGCAGCTCTTTGCAATTCATTCAGTTTTGCTCACCAGAACACGTTCAATGACTGCCTGTGTCTCCCCCTGCAGGCCAAAGTGAACAACGCCAGCCTGATTGGAGTCGGCTACACCCAGACCCTCAGGCCAGGTGAGTCACAATCACGATTGTGATCTAATGACTGATTGATTTGATTACAATTCATGATATCCTCTGAGCAAGGTCTCTGAGCACAACTGTCATTTTAGGTCGAGCTATACTGCTTTACATCTCCAGTAAATTCCTCTCCTCTGTAGGTGTGAAGGTGACTCTGTCAGCCCTGATCGACGGGAAGAACTTCAACACCGGCGGCCACAAAGTGGGCCTGGGCTTTGAGCTGGAGGCATAGAGCGGCAGGGAACAAGACCCAACAACCAAGAGAAGAGCCCAGAACCAATCACCCCCATTCCCAACCCCACACACCCTACCACAGCCCTTATCCAAAACCATCATCCTGTAGACACTCCATTCCCACCTCTCTCTCACACACCACAGTCCCTTTACACTCACACACATTGAGTGTTTTGGCAGTAATAGTCAAACCTGTGGCCGTCATGTCCATCTTGACTAAAGTGGCTAAAATACATGAATGAATACCGAGACCGAGAGAGGCATTCTGTAATGTCATGGCCGTTATAGTCTAGCCTTTTGGTTTAGTTGGTTAGTTATCACTACCGGTCATCTAGTTTGAAATTGAGTGTTTCAGTCTGAGTGCATAAAGGCAAGCACTGGGGATGGATACCTCCCCTTTTAGCTGACGTTGTACAGAAACACTGGCTAAGTTTTTTTTTGTGTAAATCTTCTGACTGGTTACTGAAGTGGCACTAATATTTCAGTAGGAGTTTGGCTGTAGTAGTCCTCGGTAAACGTGTCGCTCGGCGTGAACTTACATACGTTTATTTTCCCCTTCGTATTTCATTGTAAGCATGTCTGAATGAATACCGGGTGTAGGACCGAAGGCTTCGTAAGGATGGAAGCCGGATGCATTTGAAGCCCGGTGTTCTCTTGGTTTAAAAAGAATGCCGTCTGTTTCTTTTGTATTGGTTTGAGTATAAAATGTTTCGGTGTATTTTGGTTGTGCTGTGTTCAGTTGTGGACCATGTTGTCCGTTTAAACCCAGTGTGATCGTAGGGTGTTTGTGATTTTGGATGGGCACAACTTCAATTGTATGCCACTTCAGCCAATTTTCTTTCAATTCCTGACTTGACCGAACTGAGATTTTAAGTGAGCCCAACCCTGAGAGGGAACCAACCATTTCACCACCGCTACAGTCTGCTGTTACTGTAACTACACTGAAGACGGGAGTCTGCAAGAGAGTTTAAGGAAGATTCTACATTACGCATACAGCGCTAGAAACGGAAGGACCTATTAGGATTATTGTCGGCTGAATGCAGTTCTACATGTCCCAAAACGCAATATATCTTCATCTCCTTGTCTTTGCTCTGAGGCCACTCTTCTTTAGAGGACAGCTGGTAGGTGAAAGCAATATGGTGAAATCTTCCCAGTAGGTGAGAAAAGATGGCATTTCTACAGTGTTGCTTATATCTATCTACTCTTAAGATCTGTGGTCACATGAAGAGGGATGTGGATGTTGTTGCTCATGCTGCTTTAGACTACACTCCTTCCTGGCTGTCATTGGTGACCTTGGGAGCCAAACGACCCTCCCTGTATGTCCCACTCTCTGTACATAGTATACATATTCTCCTCCCGAGTTTCACTCGTACGGTGAGACATTTGAAGGGATGCTGTTGTGTAGGCTCGGTCCCTCCTTTACCAAGTCATAAACCATGACTCCATGTATCTTTTGTTTTCTTTCCAATTTTGTCATAATTATGAATCTTTTTGAATTGGTTGTGTTCGAGACACAGCATCTCGTTTTTTCCCCCCAACCTCAAGTAATGGAATTGTAATTAAAAAAAGCTTGTCTTGATGATGTCTTTTATTTCTCAATGTTATTTTGAGAATATTTGTGGTCCATTAACACCTTAGTGAGAATGGTAGTGATAGAGAGTTGAGATTATAGATAACAACGTGATGAGTAGAGGCACGGTGTTTCTGAGATTGTACCATACCAGCCTGCTTATTCCAGTATTTGGTTCAGTTTGAATATGTATTTTTTATTTTAAATGATTTCTGGGGCTTCAGAACAAGCATTATGTCCCAAACCCCTTGGTCGCTGTCAACCAGATAGATGAATAGTTCAGAAAGCATGATACAGTTTAATCCAATATAGGTTGTTAGCAAAATACAACTACTTCATCACATTTTCCTGTGCTGCTCTTGGCCCTGTCTTTGTCATTGCCACAACCAGACTCATTTGGTACGATTACTAATATCTTCCTCTATTGCGGTGTTATTCAACTCTTAACCTACGAGGTCTGGAGCTTGCTGGTTTTTTGTTTAGCCCTGATAACTAATTGCACACATCTGTTGTCTCAGGTCTAAATCAGTTCCTGATCAGAAGGGAACATTGAACAAATGAAGTGGAACTGGCTTCGGGGTCCAGAGTTGAGTTTGAAGGCTCTATTGGGAGCGGGTCTGTGTATTACTGTCAGTAGTTTGCCTAACAGCATCATGGGGGAATGAGCAGTGGTGCTTCACCATGACCACAACTCCTGATTTTGACTCCTCTTCAGATGTGCAGGCTATGATATTAGCCCTACCTATCCTATCTCATACCTAAATGGTAATTATCTAGAAACCAAGGGGCTCATTCCTGGATGGTGCTAAGTTACAGAACGTAGAAAAGACGATTATCTGACATGATTAGCCTTCATCGTGGAGATACTCCTCATTCTCAGACATACGTCAATGTTTTTCCCCCAATGGTGGGCTCTGACGAGTAACGTGGGCTTTGTTTGCTTGATGGATCACAAGAAACACCAAAAGTCTTTAGGCTCCAAAAGACTATGGGCCAAAACAGTTATTGGAACTGACACTGTCCAGTATCTTTTCTCAGGACACGTCTTTCTCTGTCCCTGTCTTCTGTCATCTCAACATCCCTCTGTAGGTCTCTCATAGCAGGTTGACCTTCGCCACAACCTGTTTACAGCCTGTCCGGGCATACACCCGGCCCCATACCACGGGGTAGTACTCTATCTCCCCTGCCAGCCTCTCAATGTTGGTACGGTCCGGGTAGAACCCCTCCCTCATCATCTCATCCAGGAAGCACTCTGTCACGTGACCTTTCTCCAGCAGGGTCAGAGGTATGAGTTCAGCTTCTGCCCACAGTGGGTGGAGCATCTCCAGCGTGTTCCGCAACAACGGGGTCAGCTCCTTGACGAAGTTGCCATGGTACTCAGACACGGTCATCATGGAGTCGCTGGAGGAGTTGTGCAGCAGGTGCTTAGTGATGTGATTGTGTCCTTGGTTGCTAAGGAACAGGTAGACTGCGTTAAGGTATTCGTTGGAGAGTTTTGATTGCACCAGATCCCGCAGCGCATCAAGCAGCTCTGGGTGAAGGTGCTCTGCTTCGTCAAAGATGAATACTGGAATTTTCTCCTCCTCCTCTGCTCTCAGCACTGTCTCCGACACTAAGATTGTCAGCGCTCGGGCGCATCGCCAGGCGTCATCCTCCAGGGGGCAGTGGTGCAACACAAAGTACTGGAGAACCAGGGGCTCCCCCACTACTGAGCGGAAGTGCCCAGCTAGGAGTCTCCCTACGTGGCTCTTTCCCACGCCGCTGGTTCCATGTAAGGAGAGGACCAGGGGTTTATTGTGGACGTAGGTAGAGAGGTAGTCTCTGAGTTGGGCTAACAGAGCCTCCATCGCCCCCTGCTGGCCAAACACCTCCCTGCACAGAGTCTTCTCTAATCCCTCCAGGTCATACCTCAGGACATGGTCGTCAAGGTTTTCTATGGCATTATACACCTGTATGGAGGGAGGGAGGGATAAAGTACAGAATGAGACATTAAAACACAGACACAGACAAAGAGGAAGATGAAGATCAACCTCACACACATACACATTACCTGGAGGAAGAGGATGGTGCAGAGGAGGAAGAGGCAGTTCTTTGCTCGGCTGTGTTCCTTTATGACAGGGGCCCTGCACCCCCCTCCACTGGGGAACATGACCCGCCGCGACTTCTTCTTCTTCTTCTTTTGGAGGAGCGAGGAGAAGGTCGTGGTGGTGCTGGAGGGGGTCAACCCCTCAAAGGTGAAGATTTTGGGGCTGGTGCGAACAGGGGCCCCAGTGAAGAGACCAGCCCCTACCACTGGCCCTACTACACCCAGCCCGGCTAACTCCAGCCGTCGTTTCTTCATGGTCAGGTATTTCTGTCTAATGCGAACCACAGCACGTAGAGAGGATGAGAACTGGTACAAACTCTCAGCGCCTGTCCACGACCCCCTCTTTTCACTCTCTCCTTCGCTTTCTCCTTTCTCTTCGCCCATCTCTCCATCTGTCTGGGACCCAGACAGTCTGTCATAAACATCTTGGTCGCCCATCTGAGAGAGAGAGAGAGGCTTTAATCATTCAATTACAGTCACAGTGAATTACGATCCGTTTTCTTTTTTTAAGAGGGCGGAAAAGATACCTAGCCAAGAAGGGATGCCAACTATTGAAGAATGTACTTATAGATGCAATTAACATGCTATATGATACCACTAATGTATTGGTTATGGTGTTAGATTTACTATAGTTGTAAAGTTACATGGAAAAACCCAGAGGGTTACAGCTTAGCCACTGAAACTGAATTACCTGTCACTGAACAAATAGACCGGTAAAAAATATCCAATATTACACATGCTCAGATATGTCAGTATCAGATAGTACCTGGTAAAATGACCTGGGTATGTAATTGTGTCAATATATTTGACAAATATCCTTGTTGAGGTATTGCAACTCAACAAGGATATTGTGTCATCCTTTCAGGCCGTATATTTATGTGCAAACAGTCGCATCTGACTGTAGTCAAACTTGGCATGTAGTGCTACCCTCAGCCATTTCCTCTATTCAGATATAGGCTCAGATCCTAAGAAGTAGCAGACTGTGAGAACTCATTTCATGTAATGTGACTCAACACATGAACAATCATCTACGAAGGTTTCAGAGCTGATTGACAGATAACGATTACGGGAATAGAAGTGAAGCCATTAACCATATTTCGCAGTTGCGGCAAGAGTTCTGAGGCAAGATTTCAGCCCACCCCAACACTTTCTGATAAGGAGATCAGAGACTTGAACGTTCTCCAACAGAACATACTTTTTTCAGCATCCCAAAACACACAAATTAGTACAATCATATTTTGGCCTGTGTGTCTCGAGAGAAAGTGTTTGGAGGCCTATAGTCCACTACTGGTTGTGCAGCACCTTGTGTGGCTGATTAAGTACATTCTTTGCCACAATATAGTAATAACACGTATGTTATTTCAAATCATTATAGTGCATTTATTTAATCATTACAAATTGTTGTAGTTTTGTAGTTTTACAGAAACACACAACTATTATGACAAGGGGTTAATCACAGGCACTTGGTCCTCACATATTTTTCAGATGTTCCAGCTGAAATAGGAAACCTCTACTCTCCACCAAACAAGCAGAGGTTTTTCCACACAGTGGATCGCACAATGATGTTCACTCAAAGTTAGACATCATTACTTACTTTAGTTTATTGTGTGTTATGATGGCCTCCTGAGTGACGCAGTGGTCTGAGGCACTGCATCGCAGTGCTAGAGGCGTTATTATAGTCCCGTTTCATACCCGGGCTGTACCATAACCGGCCGTGGCCAGGAGTACCAAAGGACGGTACACAATTGGCCCAGCGTCGTATAGGAGGGTTTGGCCAGGGGGGGTTTACTTGGCTCATCGCGCCCTAGCAGCTCCTTGTGGCTGGCCGGGTGCCTGTAGGTTGACCCCGGTCGCCAGTTGAAAGGAATTTCCTCCGACAGATTGGTGCGGCTGGCTTCCGGGTTAAACTGGCGGGTGTTAAGGGGCACGGTTAGGTCGGTGGATCACATGACTCCACCTTCGCTTCTCCCGAGCCCGTTGGGGATTTGCAGCGATGAGACAATATCAAAAAGGGTGGTCAAATTAAAATACAAAAATAAAGTGTGTTAGGATGTGAACAAAACATATTTTGAGAGAGAATGAGGTCATGAATTAAACTAATTTGCTTACTCTACAGTGCATTCATAAAGTATTCAGACCTGTCAACTTGTTCTACATTTCGTTACATTGCAGCTTTATTCTAAAATTGATTAAATAAAAAAAATCCTCATCAATCTACACACAATACCCTATAATGGCAAAGCAAAAACAGGTTTTTAGAATTTTTAGCAAATGTATTAAAAAAATATATACAGAAATACCTTATTTACATACAGTTGAAGTCTGAAGTTTACATACCTTAGCCAAATACATTTAAACTCCGTTTTTCACAATTCCTGACATTTAATCCTAGTAAAGATTCCCTATCTTAGGTCAGTTAGGATCACCAGTTTATTTTAAGAATGTGAAATGTCAGAATAATAGCAGAGAGAATGATTTATTCCAGCTTTTATCACATTCCCAGTGGGTCAGGCATTTACATACACTCAATTAGTATTTGGTAGCATTGCCTTTAAATAGTTTAACTTGGGTCAAATGTTTTGGGTAGCCTTCCATAAGCTTCCCACAATAAGTTGGGAGAATTTTGTCCCATTCCTCCTGACAGAGCTGGTGTAACAGAGTCAGGTTTGTAGGCCTCCTTGCTCGCACACGCTTTTTCAGTTCTGAATATGTCGTTCTGCCCCTGAACAGGCAGTTAACCCACTAGGCCGTCATTGAAAATAAGAATTTGTTCTTAACTGACTTGCCTAGTAAACTAAAAAAAATAAAATGTTGGTTGTGAACCACTTGACAACGTGGAAGACTTTGCCTACCTCAGCAGCCATCCTCTAGTAAATCCTGTGAAGCGTTAGCCTTATCAGTCATCTGTACTTATCTTGGCACCAGTCTCAACCACCAACCTTGTGCAGGCCTGGCAGAAACAGAGGAATTAGCACATGCCACAAGACAAATAAAAACATTTAAAGAGAGTGAATGTTGAAAGTAACTGCTCCGAAAGCATGTACAGGTAGTCTAGCTCATCTGACTAGCTAGTTTACATTGGCACTGCTGTCAGGAAGTGTTACACACTGTGTCAGTGTCAGCCATTCTCTGCCCAAGTACAATAGGATTAGACTACACCTTAATGTGTCCGGCAGCCGGGGTTGGGTAAGTTAATTTCTAAATGTAATCCGTTAGTTACCTGTCCAAAATTGTAATCAGTAACATAACATTTGGATTACCCAAACTCGGTAATGTAATCTGATTACTTTCCCCATAAGAGGTATATAGAAGAAAACAACAGTGGTCTCTGACTTGTGGTCAGACTCGTTCAGGTGGAACAAACTTAAACTTGTACCCTTTTTCAATACTGAATCGAATGTCATGAAAACACATAAAGGTTTAAAAGTAATCAAATAAATAATCATGTAATTTCTCAAAAGTATCTATTCTAATTACAATCTTTTTTGCTGGTAATGTAACACATTACAGTTACTCCCCAACCCTGCCTGCGGAGAGGTAAAGTCATAAAAAGCCCTTTTTATCACTTAGATTTGCTCCCCTCCAGCATCCTACCTCCTCTGTCCTCTCTTGCCTCCTTTTGAAAAAGTTCAAAGTCAATCAAGGGGAGTCGGTGAGGAGAGTGAACGTGGAAGCACTTCCTTCTCTACATTTGCACATTATTAGGCAACTTACGTTTACAGGGGTGGATCCTAAAACAAATGTGTAAATTGCTCAAAACAAATTAAGTTACTTGTGTAAGACATTTTATAGATATAACAATAAGTAGCATATTGTTTTAAAACAGTAGGATATACACGAGTATCCTCAATGAAAGGTGGCTATCAAGTAAGGGAGGACACTATTCTGCTTGTCTAATGAATTGACACACTCCTCGACCACTTGACCTCTTATTGGTTTTCCGGGTCATGGAGGAGAGAGGACGAAGGATGGTCTTTTACCCAAAAGAGAATCTCCCCATCTTAACCCCCTCCTTTACCAGCCTGGTCTCAGACTAGAAGTAACCTAGTAAACGTAAATCCGGGACACTCAAATTTAATGGTATGGTTACATAAGACTACTTAAGACAAAACAAAAAGGCTGTGGGTGTATAACACGGACATCTAGAAACCCAAAGGTTGCGAGTTTGAATCTCATCATTGCAAACTTTAGTATTCTAGCAACTTTGCACTTACTTACTACTATCATGACGTTGGCCTGGGGGTAGGTTTATGACAGTCATAAATACCCCTTTCCCCCTTTTTTCTCTCTACCCTACTGATGTTACATTTGCAAAACCTTTGGTTAACATAGAGATTCTGGGAACATCAGAAGGTGGGGGGAAATGAACTATATTCTGGTAATCCGACCAATTGAACATATGCGGTGGTACTTAATGAATATGATGTCAGTTCGGTTGTCATCTGAGACATTCTCATCAATGATAAGATGAAATCTACAGTGGAAAGTCTACACATCAGAGTTATCGGATTCACATGGAATTGTTGTTCAATTTAAATGTTTGAATATGAAATTATTCATGATGGGATGAAATGTGATTTTAACTTCTAAAATGTGAGATTTGGGTTTTCATAAGTTAGGGCTATGCTCAATCAGTGGCCCGCACCTGTGAAGGGACATGGACTATAAAACTTTTCAAACACGCCCTCCTCTCCCGTCCTATATAAAGCCTTGATGACAATGTGACCTGTTCCGAGGATGTGAGGATGACGGTCCGATGTAAGAATGGTTCAGATAATAACTACAGAAAAAAAGCCAACATCAGCGTGAGCTTTGGTTGTGATTTGTATGAACTTTGAACTCTTATTCACTACAGAAGTGATACCTCCTAGCCGTTGAGTTAGCAACAGCAGCTGCAAACGCAGGTTAGGAAGGAACAGACAGAGTATACCGTCTACCACACAACGACGTTACTACAACGTATTCAATTTACCAGCAGAGATATTCTTCAAAGGACAAAGGACTCGGTTGGGCAACACGGCCTTCCATCTACCACCAACCTACTGAAGCGCAGCTCAGAGTAAATATTTATTGCATTTTCCTTTTCCAAATGGGCGGTAATTTAGAATGCATAAGATATTGTATTCACGTTAGCACAGCTTCGCCCTTTGTTCCTCAGTTTTCCCTCTCTTCCACTCAAACCCAGCCCCTTTTCTTTTGTGTAACAAGCTGTCATATCTGTTCTGCCCGTTAGGGACGTTTTCCTTTATGATGTAATTTGTAATCAAGTTATGATTAATTATGTGTATGTGTAATTATGTGTGATTAGTTAGGTATTTAGTAAATAAATAAACCCAATTTTGTATTGCTGATTCAACTTGTTAGCCAGGGTTCGTGCAGATAACCAAGAATTTACAACTTTCAGATGAGACTGAATTAAGGTGACGATTAATATTGACTGCTATTGATGTAAAATATTACTAGGTCTTTAAGAGTTTATTCGGAAGATAACAGCTCTATAAATATTATTTTGTGGTGCCCCGACTCTCTAGTTAATTACATTTACATGATTAGCTCAATCGGGAAATATTAATAACGAGACATTATTTTATAGAATAGCATGTCATATCACTTAATCCGGCATAGCCAAAGACACAACACTACTTTTTAGCTACTTTGCAACTACTTAGCATGTTAACTAACCCTAATCTTAAACCTCAAAACTCAACCCCTGAAAAAAAATCCCATTGGCTATTTGCAACCATTTTACATCTAAACTCTTTTGACACCAACTGTGACCCATGTCTGAACACACTCCTCAACTAACCCATAGGCTGAGAACATCCCCCCCCCCCCCCCCCCCCCCCCCCCCCCCCGCTACCGTGGCTGTAGCTGAAGTATTACTCATACACTTAATTGTTTTATTTCACATTTTTTTAACCAGGTAGGCCAGTTGAGAACAAGTTCTCATTTACAACTGCGACCTGGCCAAGATAAAGCAAAGCAGTGCGACAAAAACAACAGAGTTACAAACAAACGTACAGTCAATAACACAATAGAAAAATCAATGTACAGTGTGTACAAATGTAGAAGATTAGGGAGGTAAGGCAATAAATAGGCCATAGAGGAGAAATGATTACAATTTAGCATTAACACTGGAGTGTTAGATGTGCAGATGATGATGTGCAATTAGAGATACTGGGGTGCAAAATAGCAAGAAGAAAATAATAAGGATGAGGAAGTTTGGTGTGCTATTTACAGATTGGCTGTGTACAGGTACAGTGATCGTTAAGCTGCTCTCATAGCTGATGCTTAAAGTAAAAGAGGGAGATATAAGTTTCCAGCTTCAGTGATTTTTGCAATTCATTCTAGTCATTGGCTGCAGCGAACTGGGAGGAAAGGCGGCCAAAGGAAATGTTGGCTTTGGGGATGACCAGTGAAATATACCTGCTGGAGCACGTGCTACAGGTGGGTGTTGCTTTGGTGACCAGTGAGCTGAGATAAGGTGGGGTTTTACCTAGCAAAGATGACCTGGAGCCAGTGGGTTTGGAGACGAATATGTAGCGAGGACCAGCCAACGAGAGCATACAAGTCACAGTGGTTGGTAGTATATGGGGCTTTGGTGACAAAACGGATGGCACTGTGATAATAGACTACATCCAGTTTGCTGAGTAAAGTGTTGGAGCTATTTTGTAAATGACATCGCCGAAGTCGAGGATCGGTAGGATAGTCAGTTTTGCGAGGGTATGTTTGGCAGCATGGGTGAAGGAGGCTTTGTTGTGAAATAGGAAGCCGATTCTAGATTTAATTTTGGATTGGAGATGCTTAATGTAAGTCTGGAAGGAGAGATTACAGTCTAGCCAGACACCTAGGTATTTGTAGTTGTCCACATATTCTAAGTCAGACTCCTCCAGAGAAGTGATGCTAGTCAGGCGAGCGGGTGCGGGCAGCAATCGGTTGAAGAACATGCATTTAGTTTTACTAGCATTTAAAAGCAGTTGGAGGCCACGGAAGGAGTGTTGTATGGCATTGAAGCTGGTTTGGAGGTTTGTTAACACAGTGTCCAAAGAAGGTCCAGATGTATACAGAACGGTGTCGCCTGCTAGGAGGTGGATCAGAGAATCACCAGCAGCAAGAGCGACATCATTGATATGTTCAGAGAAAAGAGTCAGCCCGAGAATTGAACCCTGTGGCACCCCATAGAGACTGCCAGAGGTCCGGACAACAGGCCCTCCGATTTGACACACTGAACTCTATCTGAGAAGTAGTTGGTGGACCATGCGAGGCAGTCATTTGAGAAACCAAGGCTATTGAGTCTGCCGATAAGAATGCAGTGATTGAAAAGCCTTGGCCAGGTTGATGAAGACGGCTGCACAGTACTGTATTTTATTGATGGCGGTTAAGATATAGTTTAGGACCTTGAGCGTGGCTGAGGTGCACCCATTACCAGCTCGGAAGCCAGATTGCATCGTGGAGAAGGTATGGTGGGATTTGAAATGGTCGTTGATCTGTTTGTTAAATTGGCTTTCGAAGATTTTAGAAAGGCAGGGCAGGATGGATATAGGTCTATAACAGTTTGGGTCTAGAGTGTCACCTCCTTTGAAGAGGGGGATGACTGCGCCAGCTTTCCAATCTTTGGGGATCTCAGACGATACGAAAGAGAGGTTGAACAGGCTAGTAATAGGGCTTGCAACAATTGTGGTGGAAAATTTTAGAAAGAGAGGGTCCAGATTGTCTAGCCCAGCTGATTTGTAGGGATCCAGATTTTGCAGCTATCTGGATTTGGGTGAAGGAGAAGCGGGGGGGGGGGGGGGGGGGACTTGGGCAAGTCCCACATTTTTTGTTTGAAAAGCTAGCCTTCGCTTTCCTAACTGACTGTGTATATTGGTTCCTGACTTCCCTGAAAAGTTGCATATCGCAGGGGCTATTCGATGCTAATGCAGAACGCCACAGGATGTTTTTGTGCTGGTCAAGGGCAATCAAGTCTGGGGTGAACCAAGGGCTATATCTGTTCTTAGTTCTACATTTTTTGAATGGGGCATGCTTATTTAAGATGGTGAGGAAAGCACTTTTAAAGAGCAACAAGGCATCCTGTACTGATGGGATGAGGTCAATATCCTTCCAGGATACCCGGGCCAGGACGAATAGAAAGCCCTGCTCGCTGATGTGTTTTAGGGAGCGTTTGACAGTGATGGGGGATGGTCAATTGACCGCGGACCCATTACGGACGCAGGCAATGAGGCAGTGATCGCTGAGATCTTGGTTGAAGACGGCAGAGGTGTATTTAGAGGGCAAGTTGGTCAGGAGGATATCTAAGAGGGTGCTCATGGTTACGTATTTGGGGTTGTACATGGTAGGTTCCTTGATAATTTGTGTTAGATTAAGGGCACTTAGCTTAGATTGTAGGACGTCCGGGGTGTTAAGCATATCCCAGTTTAGGTCACCTAACAGTACGAACTCTGAAGATAGATGGGGGGCAGTGAACTCACATATGGTGTCCAGGGCACAGCTGGGGGCTGAGAGGGGTCTATAACAAGCGGCAACGGTGAGAGACTTGTTTCTGGAAAAGTGGATTTTTTTAACTAGAAGCTTGAATTGTTTGGGCGCAGACCTGGATAGTATGAGAAATCTGCAGACTATATCTGCAGTAGATTGCAACTCCATCCCCTTTGGCAGTTCTATCTTGTCGGAAAATGTTGTAGTTGGGGATGGAAATTTCAGGATATTTGGTGGCCTTCCTAAGCCAGGATTCATACACGGCTAGGACATCAGGGTTGGCGGAGTGTGCTAAAGCAGTGAATAATACAAACTTAGGGAGGAGGCTTCTGATGTTAACATGCATGAAACCAAGGCTTTTACGGTTACAGAAGTCAACAAAAGAGAGCGCCTGGGGAATGGGAGTGGTGCTGGAGGCTGCAGGGCCTGGGTTAACATCTACATCACCAGAGGAACAGAGGAGGAGTAGGATAAGGGTACGGCTAAAGGCTATAAGAACTGGTCGTCTAGTGCGTTCAGAACAGAGAGTAAAAGGAGCAGATTTCTGGGCCTGGAAGAATATAATGTACAGACAAGGGTACGGTAGGATGTGACTACAGTGGAGGTAAACCTAGGCATTGAGTGACTAGGAGAGAGGTTTTGTCTCTAGAGGAACCAGTTAAGCCAGGTGAGGCCACCGCATGTGGGGGGTGGGACAAATGAGCTATCTAAGGCATATTGGGCTGGGCTGGGGGCTCTACAGTGAAATAAGACAATAATAAACAGCAATAGACAAGGCTTATTGACATTAGGGAGGGGCATGTGTAGCCAAGTGATCATAGGGTCCAGAGAGTAGCAATAGGAGAGTCAGGGAGCCGATTCAGTAGTTGCTACTACGCGGCGATTCAGACAGCTAGCGGGCTGGGGCTAGCAGGTGGGGCTTTGGCGATGTCGCAATGGAAGAGCCATTGTGGCTTCAGTCTTGTCCTGCACTGGATGTAGCCCCTGTTTGTCTATCCTGTGACCTAAGTGACACTCGACTGAAAAAATGCACACTTGTCCCTGTTTACTCTTAACCCACGCCCTTGCAGCCTCTTTAACACCGCTTCTACGTTCTGTAAGTGGTCCTCAGCCAATTTCCCTGTGATAAGAATGCCACCTAGAAAGCACACAACCCCAGGTAAACCCTGCAGGACCTGGTCCATAATACGTTGGAATATAGCTGGAGCGTTTGATACTCCATAAGGCAGTCTATTCATCTGGTATAAACCCTTCAATGTGTTTATAGTCAGGAAATGCTTTCTCTTGATCTTCCTCCACTTGCTGGTAGGCCTGTGTAAGGTCTAACTTTGTGAACTGTTTACCCCCCGGCTAGAGTAGCAAACAAGTCCTGGGTCTTTGGTAAGGGGTACTGTTCCACATCCACCCATGCATTTACAGTTCCCTTGTAATCACGACATATTCTGACACCCCCGTTTGTCTTTGGAATGCAAACCAGAGCTAGAAAAACACTCCTTGTTTTTCTAGCTCTGTAAGCTGTTTGTCTACTGCCACTCTGAGTGCATAAGGCACAGGTCTAGCCTTACAAAACTTTGGAACAGCTTTCTCTGACACTTGAATTTTGGCTTTAACTCCCTTTACCACACCCAGTTGATCACTAAATACTGCAGCATATTTATCGCACAGCTGTGCAACTGGGTCTGACACATAGTTCACTCTTGACCAGTCTAATTTGAGCTGTTGAATCCAGTTCCTCCCCATTAGCATAGGACCCTTCCCCTTTGACACTAATAGAGGTGGTGGTAACACCTGAGCACCACATTTCACTTTAACCTCCAGCTGTCCCAATAACTGAATCGGCTGAGCTGAGTAAGTCCTCAAAACAACATCACATGGTTGCAGTTTATGCTTCTTAAATCTGCTGTTGTACAGCTTCTCTGAGACAATAGACACGGCAGCCCCAGTATCCACCTCCATCTTCATCTTTTCCAGTTACATCTCACCATGACCATGAAAGGTTTCACATACTCACGATCACTACACACAATAAAAAGTTCCAAGTCCTTTTCTGACTGGTGATTTCTGACTGTGCTGGAGCCTGCAGGCAATAGCAGTTCTGCCTCCTCAACTTGATCTGTTGTCAAGTAGCGTGTCTCCTTCACTGGATTAGAGTGCGCTGTTTGAGAGCGTTGCTTAGAGAACGTGCTGTTCCCAGCAGATACTCTCCCCATTGCAAGCCCTTTCAAGATGTCCAGTCTTCTGGCACGCTCTGCATTGGAACTCCTTGTAACGGCAGGTCTGCTGTGAATGTCCCGTCCCCAAACAGCAAAAACAGGGCTTTGATGTCTCCCCGCTTTGGTCTGACATCCACTGTTTCTCCCTGTCGGATCCGGTGTTGTGCCGAAAAGCTCCCCCCTGCCCTGTTTTGCACTCAATTCTTCATTGCTGCAACTTGCTTGCTAGTTGAGATTCCTGATCATGTTCGGCTGCGTTTCATTTCATTTTTTTATGTCTGTTTGATAGCGGGGGACTAGTAATGTCTGCCGTTTTCGGTTTGGCTATTTGTTTCAAATGTATTAGTCTATAAATAAATATTTTTGCCAAAATTCATAATTTCTCATGTCTTATTCGATCAGTAGTTGTTCAGAAATGTTTATTGCTTGTCTACATTTTACTCCCTCTATGTTAAGTATAACACACATACATTAATTATTCATTTCGGTTGCCTATCCTGACGTGAAGTCTGTTCTATAGAAAGTATTTGACTAGCCACAAAATTAAGGAAATTAGAAGGGGGGGGGGGGGATTTCGGCAAGGCTATTTTCTTGCCTGCAAAAATTCTCCCCTTCCTTCTATCGCGGGATTGCAAGGCCTGGCATACTTCTGAATAATTTTGGTAGATCCTGTTGAACAGTAGTGTGTGCCAGAGAAAGTATTTGACTCTAGCCACAAAATTAAGGAAATTAGAAGCGGCGGGGATTTCAGCAAGACCATTTTCTTGCCTGCCTAAATTCTCCCCCCCTTCTATTTTGGTATTTTATTAGGATCCCCATTAGCTGTTGCAAAAGCAGCAGCTACTCTTCCTGGGGTCCACACAAAACATGAAACATAATACAGAATGACTTAATACAGAACATCATTAGACAAGAACAACTCAAGGACAGAACTATATACATTATTTTAAAATGCACATGTAGCCTACATATTAATGCATACACACAAACTATCTAGGTCAAATAGTGGAGAGGTGTTGTGCTGCGAGGTGTTGCTTTATCTGTTTTTTGAAACCAGGTTTGCTGTTTATTTGAGCAATATGAGAAGGAAGTTCAATACAATAAGGCAGGGGTGTCAAAGTCAAATGGACGGAGGGCCAAATAAAAAAATCAGCTACAAGACGAGGGCCGGACTGTTCGAATGTTCATTGAAAATTTTTTAAATGACGCATATAGTCTAGTGAACCTAATTGAACCTACTGAAAACCTAACAAATATATTACAATATGATCAGATAAATAAAGCAATATTTTCTTATGGCTCTGTCAGTAATCTTTAATTTTCAACAGACACAAAAGACAAATTTCCTTTATATAAATATCCCCATAACATGAACATTAAATGAAAGAAACCGGTATTCAAGGCACCATCAGTAGACTATATTTTCTATTTTAGCAAAAGTGGGCTAAATTTACTTCAAAGAAAAAACAATAATAGCAATTTTCTATCATCCACTCAACTGAAATATTTTTAAAATATAATTGGATTGAAATACAAAAAAATAAAGTGCAAAAATCTATTAATCAAAAACAACACTTTGTTTAAGGAGAAGTAACATGCAGTGAAAACAAATATTAAATTTTAACTTTTAAACTTGAACTGAGTAAAAACTCTAAATATGTGATTGCACAGTAATGTTCACTTGTTTGAGGTTGAGGGTGATACTTGGTGGTGTCCCATCTTTTCCACAAGTTCATCAATGTTCGGGGTAAGGCTCTGAGCTGAAGAAATCCTCAGAATTGAGTGGAGGTGTTCAGCAGTAAGTCGACTTCTGTGTGATGTTTTGTTCAGGTTCATCAAAGAAAACAGTTGTTCACACAGGTATGTGCTGCCAAACATAGACAACGTTTGAGCAGCCTGGATGCGCAGCTGGGGCATTGTGCCGGGGAGGAAACGGGCGAACTCCGCAGCACCCACTGCCGCATATTTTGCCCTCAGTGCATCATTGCATTGGAGGTCAATCAACTCCATTTGGAGGTTTGGTGGTGAGCTTTCCACGTCAACAGCAAATGGGTTACCGAGCAGTTCCAACCTGCTTTTTTGTGCTTCAAAGTCAGCAAATCGGCGTCGAAAGTCAGCGGCAAGCATACCTATTTTATCAGCCAACTGTGTGCTCGGGAACGCACTGGTAGAGAGCTTCTCTTTCATGGTCTGGCAGCTGGGAAAGTGGCTCAAATTTTCTTTCCGCATCTGCGTCTCCCACAGAGTCAGTTTGGTTTTAAATGCCTTCACTGTACTGTACATATCAGAGATGACACGATCCCGACCCTGCAGCTGCAAGTTTATTGCATTCAGATGACTCGTAATGTCACACAGAAAAGCCATTTCACACAGAAACATTTCGTCTCGGAGTTGTGTTGTGTCTTTCCCTTTGCTGTCCAAGAACAGACAAATCTCCTCACGAAGCTCGAAACATCTTTGAAGCACCTTTCCCTGGCTTAGCCATCGCACCTCTGTGTGATAAGGCAAATCACCATGCTCCGTTTCTAACTCCGTCAGAAATGCCTTGAACTGGCGGTGATTCAAACCTTTGGCTCTGATAAAGTTAACTGTGCGCGTGATGATGCTCATTACATGCTCCATTTTCAAGGCTTTACCGCACAACGCTTCCTGGTGTATGATACAATGATAAGCTGTCAGCTCACCTGTCGCGTTTTCCTCTTGCATCTTTTCCCGTATCTTCGCCACCAGTCCGCTCCTGTGTCCACACATCGCAGGTGCTCCGTCGGTTGTCAAACCCACGAGTTTTTCCCAAGGCAGCTCCATCTCATTTACACATCTTGACACCTCTTCATACAAATCATGCCCCGTAGTTGTGCCATGCATAGGACGTAAAGCCAAAAACTCCTCTGTCACGCTTAGGTTGGAGTCCACTCCGCGGATGAAAATTGACAACTGGGCAATGTCAGAAATGTCGGTGCTCTCATCCACAGCCAAGGAATATGCAATAAAATCTTTTCCCTTTTTCACAAGCTGCTCTTTTAGATTGATGGACAACTGGTCTACTCTCTCGGCAATGGTGTTTCTGCTCAGACTCACATTTAAAAAGAGTTGCCTTTTTTCTGGGCAAACTTTGTCACAAACTTTAATCATGCAGTTTTTGATGAAATCCCCCTCCGTAAATGGCCGGGCTGATTTAGCGATCTCTTCTGCCAAAATAAAACTGGCCTTGACAGCAGCCTGGCCTTGTGATTTGGCTTTTTTGAACAGAGCCTGTCGAGATTTGAGGCCTCGTTTTAATTCCTCTGCCTTTTGTAGCCTTTGTTCCATGTCCATATTCTTGTTTTTGTCCGCGTGTTTCGTTTCATAATGTCGTCTCAGATTATACTCTTTCAGTACCGCCACACTTTCTCCACACAGAAGACACACAGGTTTTCCAGCTACCTTCGTGAACATATACTCCGACTCCCACCTTGTTTGAAACCCCCGGTTCTCAGTATCCACCTTCCGTTTTGCCATTTTTGATGGGTATCTGAAAGTTAATTTTACTGTGATGCTGACGACTGCTGTGCCAATAAATATTGAAATGAAGCAGCCTACTGCTCGGTGCGTCACCTTTGCATTGTGGGAAATGTAGTATTGGTGCGTGTAAAAGATCTGCGGGCTGCCGGCTTGCTGCGGGCCGGTTCTAATAATAAATCAAGATCATCCCAGGGGCCGTAAAAAACCTTCTTGCGGGCCGGATGTGGCCCGCGGGCCTTGACTCTGACATATGTGCAATAAGGGCTCTATATAATACTGTACGTTTTCTTGAATTTGTTCTGGATTTGGGGACTATGAAAAGACCCCTGTCGGCATGTCTGGTGGGATAAGTGTGCGTGTCAGAGCTGTGTGTAAGTTGACTAAGCAAACAATTTGGGATTTTCAACACATTAATGCTTCTTATAAAAAGAAGAAGTGATGCAGTCAGTCTCTCCTCAACTCTTAGCCAAGAGAGACTGGCATGCATAGTATTTATATCAGCCCTCTGATTACAATTAAGAGCAAAATGTTTCGCTCTGTTCTGGGCCAGCTGCAGCTAACTAGGTCTTTCCTTGCAGCACTGGACCACATGACTGGACAATAATCAAGATTAGACAAAACTAGATCCTGAAGAACTTGCTTTTTTTGGAGTGTGGTGACAAAAAAGCAGAGCATCTCTTTATTACAGCTAGACCTCTCCCCATCTTTGCAACCATTGAATCTATATGTTTTGACCATGACAGTTTACAATCTAAGGTAACACCAAGTCATTTAGTCTCCTCAACTTGTTCAACAGCCACACCATTCATTACCAGATTCAGCTGAGGTTTAGCACTTAAGGAATGATTTGTACCAAATACAATGCTCTTAGTTTTAGAGATGTTCAGGACCAGTTTATTACTGGCCACCCATTCCAAAACAGACTGCAACTCTTTGAGTTGACTTCATTAGCTGTGGTTGCTGATGTGTATATGGTTGAATCATCAGCATACATGGACACACACTGCCAGTGGCAGGTCATTGGTAAAAAAATAGAAAATAGTAGAGGGCCTAGAGAGCTGCCCTGCGGTACACTACACTTTACATGTTTGACATTAGAGACGCTTCCATTAAAGAAAACCATTTGAGTTCTATTAGATAGATAGCTCTGAATCCAAGAGATGGCAGAGGTTGAAAAGCTCTAGCACTTAAGTTTTTTCAACAACAGGTTATGATCAATAATATCAAAGGCTGCACTGAAATCTAACAGTACAGCTCCCATAATCTTCTTATAATCAATTTCTTTCAACCAATCAGTCATTTGTGTCAGTGCAGTACATGTTGAGTGCCCTTCTCTATAAGCATGCTGAAAGTCTGTTGTTAACTTGTTTACAGAGAAATAGCATTGTATTTGGTCAAACACAATTGTTCCAACAGTTTGCTAAGAGCTGGCAGCAAGCTTATAGGTCTGCTGTTAGAACCAGTAAAGGCTGCTTTACCACTCTTGGGTAACGGAATTACTTTGGCTTCCCTCCAGGCCTGAGGACAAAGACTTTCTTCTAGGCTCAGATATAGCTTGGGACTGCAAGGGCTGGCACACTTCATAATCCTTTTTGGTGACCTATCATACCCGATGATGTGATGTGTGCCACAGGAAGTATTAGACTCTAGTCACAAAGGGAAGTGGTTATTTCAGCAAAAATAGTTTTCTACTCTTCTCTTTACCCATCCCTTAGTCCCCCATTCCATCGTGTTTTTCACTCTTATGGCTTTTCCTAAAAAAAAAAGTATGCTTTCTCTGTTTTAGTTTTTAAGAATGTAGGTTCAGTAGTAATAATAAAAAAAATAACAATAAATCAAAAGTTTGTACTCTGGGCGAAAAAGAACGTTCAAATATACAGTTGAAGTCAGAAGTTTACATACACCTTAGCCAAATACATTTAAGCTCAGTTTTTCACAGTTCCTGACATTTAATCCTAGAAAAAATTCCCTGCATTTAGGTCAGTTAGGATCAACACTTTATTTTAAGAATGTGAAATGTCAGAATAATAGTATAGAGAATGATTTATTTCAGCTAATATTTCTTTCATCACATTCCCAGTGGGTCAGAAGTTTACATACACACAATTAGTATTTGGTAGCATTGCTTATAAATTGCTTAACTTGAGTCAAACGTTTCGAGTAGCCTTCCACAAGCTTCCCACAATAAGTTGGGTGAATTTTGGCCCATTACTCCTGACAGAGCTGGTGTAACTGAGTCAGGTTTGTAGGCCTCCTTGCTCACACACACTTTTTCAGTTCTGCCCACACATTTTCTATAGGATTGAGGTCAGGGCTTTGTGATGGCCACTCCAATACCTTGACTTTGTTGTCCTTAAGCCATTTTGGCACAACTTTGGAAGCATGCTTGGGGTCATTGTCCATTTGGAAGACCCATTTGCGACCAAGTTTTAACTTCCTGACTGATGTCTTGAGATGTTGCTTCAATACATCCACATAATTTTCCTGCCTCATGATGCCATCTCTTTTGTGAAGTGCACCAGTTCCTCCTGCAGCAAATCCCAACCACAACATGATGCTGCCTCCCCCCGTGCTTCACGGTTGGGATGGTGTTCTTCGGCTTGCAAGCCTTCCCCTTTTTCATTTTTGTTTCATCAGACCAGAGGATATTTCTCTAAAAGGTACGATCTCTGTCCCAATGTGCAGTTGCAAACCGTTGTCTGGCTTTTGATGGCGGTTTTGGAGCAGTGGCTTCTTCCTTGCTGAGTGGCCTTTCAGGTTATTTCGATATAGGACTTGTTTTACTGTGGATATATATTTTTGTACTTGTTTCCTTCAGCATCTTCACAGGGTCCTTTGCTGTTCTGGGATTGATTTGCGCTTTTCACACCAAAGTACGTTCATCTCTAGGAGACAGAATGCGTCTCCTTCCTGAGCGGTATGACGGCTGCGTGGTCCCATGGTGTTTATACTTGCGTACTATTGTTTGTACAGATGAACGTGGTACCATTTGGAAAATTGCTCCTAAAAATGAACCAGACTTGTGAGGTGTTGGCTGATTTCTTTTGATTTCCCCATGATGTCAAGCAAAGAGGCACTGGGTATGAAGGTAGGCCTTGAAATACATCCACAGGTACACCTCCAATTGACTCAAATGATGTCAATTAGCCCATCAGAAGCTTCTATAGCCATGACATCATTTTCTGAGTCAATTTAGTGTATGTTAACTTCTGACCCACTGGAATTGTGATACAGTGAATAAGACAAATAATCTGTCTGTAAACAATTGTTGGATAAACTACTTGTGTCATGCACAAAGTATATGTCCTAACTGACTTGCCAAAACTATAGTTTGTTAACAAGAAATTTGTGGAGTGGTTGTAAAACGAGTTTTAATGACTCCAACCTAAGTGTATGTAAACTTCCAACTTCAACTGTATGTATTGCAAATTCGTTACATATTGCACAAATTGCAATTCATAACATATCATTAGAATTGTAATTCTTAACATATCATACGAAATAGATGATTGACATCAACAAACGAATACATACCCAGCAATTTCTCCAGTGTTTTTTCAACATCGAGAGTGTGTCAAACTTAAAACTTGTCCAGTGTCTATAGGAGTCCACACTTTTCACTATTAAATTAACACACTGCAGAGTAAACCATTCTTCTGCCTGGACTTTCGAGTGAATTGTAGTGACCACTCATGACGCTATTTGTTCGTTAAATAAAGTCCCCGTGTGCAATCTAAGTGTCACATGATCTGTCACATGATCTCAGTATATATATATATATATACGCCTGTTCTGAAAGGCCCCAGAGACTGCAACACCACTAAGCAAGGGGCACCACGAAGACCAAGGAGCTCTCCAAACAGGTTAGGGACAAAGTTGTGGAGAAGTGCAGATCAGGGTTGGGTTATAACAAATATCAAAAACTTTGAACATCCCACAGAACACCATTCAATCCATTATTTAAAAAATGAAATAATATGACACCACAACAAACCTGCCAAGAGAGGTCCGCCCACCAAAACTCACGGACCAGGCAAGGAGGGCAATAACCAGAGAGGCAACAAAGAGACCAAAGATAACCCTGAAGGAGCTGCAAAGCTCCACAGCGGAGACTGGAGTATCTGTCCATAGGACCACTTGAAGCTGTACACTCCACAGAGCTGGGCTTTACAGAAGAGTGGCCAGAAAAAAGCCATTGCTTAAAGATAAAAATAAGCAAACACGTTTAGTATTCGCCAAAAGGCATGTGGGAGACTCCCCAAACATATGGAAGAAGGTACTCTGGTCAGATGAGGCTAAATTTAGCTTTTTGGCCATCAAGGAAAACGCTATGTCTGGCGCAAACCCAACACCTCTCATCACCCCTAGAATACCATCCCACAGTGAAGCATGGTCATGGCAGCATCATGCTGTGGGGATGTTTTTCATCGGCAGGGACTGGGAAACTGGTCAGAATTGAAGGAATGATGGATGGCGCTAAATACAGGGACATTCTTGAGGGAAACCTGTTTCAGTCTTCCAGAAATTTGAGACGGGGATGGAGGTTCACCTTCAATGACCCTAAGCATACTGCTAAAGCAACACTTGAGTGGTTTAAGGGGAAACATTTAACTGTCTTGGAATGGCCTAGTCAAAGCCCAGACCTCAATCCAATTGAAAATCTGTGGTATGACTTCAAGATTGCTGTACACCAGCTGAACCCATCCAACTTGAAGGAGCTGGAGCAGTTTTGCCTTGAAGGAGCTGGTTATGCATGCTCAAGTTTTTTTGTCTTATTTCTTGTTTGTTTCACATTAAAAAATATTTTGCCAAGTGATAGGCATGTAGTGTAAATCAAATGATATGAACTCCCCCAAAAAAATCAATTTTAATTCCAGGTTGTAAGGCAACAAAATAGGAAAAATGCCAAGGAGGGTAAATACTTTCGCAAGCCACTGTAAACTGAAACAGACTTTTCAATAACGGGGGCAATAAGTAACATATTGGATTAGTTTAGAAAAATATATGTTATGTGTATTTGAGTAGCATAACATTAATTCATCAATTAATGTACATGCAAAAACATACATATTGAAACAAACAATACAATTCCAAAAATCTGCCTGCAATAAAGCATGCTGAGAAACATGATAATGGTGGGCGTGGTTTACCTTTAACGCTGGTTATTAACACCAACACTAGGGTTGTTTTACACCAATGAGTGTTATTTTAACACTTATAGAGTTCATTTAACACCTGAATCAACACTAGAAATGTTACACTGAAAAATCAACACTAGGTTACACCGGCCAATTTGCTGCGTACCATACAAAACATAACATATACTAAATGGAGTGAGATAGATTTACTTTTGATATGTTACGTCTACCCCCGAGTCCAGGTTGCCTTCACATGTACAGGTAGCGAGCGGCCTGAGAGGTGATGTCTCCATTCCACACATTGTACAGCAGGGCTCTCTAACCTTGTTCCTGGAGACCTACCCTCCTGTAGGTTTTCGCCCCCCAGTTGTAACTAACCAAATTCAGTTTATCAATGAGATAATTATTAGAATCAGGTGTGCTAGATTAGGGTTGGAGTGAAAATCAACAGGAGGTAGCTCTCCAGGAACAGCTTTGGAGAGCCCTGTTCTAGAGCCTTTCCCTGGCTGCATTCCAGAAGCTTTCTGTCCCTCTCCCAGACCCTCGCTGCTCTCTGCTGACTACATTTCCTTCCTAGCTCACACACACACACACTGAAATAGAGAGTAGCATAAATGTTCCTCTGTGTCTTGTGTAACATATAGGTTTTCTTGTGTAAGGCAGAAACCAGAAGTTTGTGGCTTGTTTTTTGAATGATTCTAAAACACACTAGATCTCACTTCACACTTCACAACCTGTTTCCATTGCTGAATATAGATTTTCAAGTTCTGGTTCTGTGTTTTAGGTGGAAGCTTTTCTAACCCTGATAGTGAGAGAGAGAGAGAGAGAGAGAGAGAGAGAGAGAGAGTGTGTGTGTGAAGCTGGCCAGAGGCCTAGAAACACTTCTGCAAATACCTCACCCAGAAAACCATGTAAGCAAGGAAGGGGAGGAATAGGAGAGGGAAGAGGAGGAGAATAGAATGCAGAAAGAGAAATTCTGGAAAACCAGTCTGCTTACCTTGAACGTATGGGTAATACCAAGCCTCCTATAGACTGAGTTCTTCACTAGGCTCGCTCCATGAGTTTTGTGGGGAGAGAACAGTAAACTCCTTCTGTGGAACTCTATCACTGAATAGTGAGCTGGTTTCAGATCAACTACAATACCACTCCTATCTCTCTATCTCACCCTCCCAATTCCTGCTTCTGGCCTTTGCAGACTCCTCCTCTTCCTTCCTCTTTTTCTCTCTCTTTCACTCTCTCTCTCTCTCTCTCTCTTTTTGTCTTTCCACCCACTATCTCCCCCTCCGGCTCTTCCATTCATGTTGTTGAGATGAGAGTGAAAATCAAGCTATTGTGACTCTCCTCCTAGTCATGCACCTAATGACCTTTACTCCCAGCCTGCAGTCATGGATAACTTTGTTTAATTAATTTGTTTACTTTGTTAGAGGTCCTCTGCTGGGTGGTGGGATAAATGTTTGCATATTTTATGTTATTTGCCTCACAGCAAATATGAGAAGAGGAGACCGACACCCAAGCAGTAGGAAAACTATTAGGGCCTTCATAACGTAAGATCTATGTGAACGTGATGATTGGTAGCCAAGAGCTCAAGGAGAGAATTTGTCATATAATAACCAATCGTAACAATAATGGAGTATATGACATAGATAGTTGGTAGCAGAGAGCCCATGGAAAGAAGGTCAATACGAGTCAGTCAGTGACCATGTTCTTATGAATGGTTGTCATGGTTGTGAACAAGGACAACCTTTAATACAATATGGGCTCTCCCCTTGAGTTATTTTCTGCTATTGTCGTTGTCTGCTAAGTCGTTTCTGTGTAAATAAAACGATAACAAAAACGTCACAGGATTAGGTTCCCTCCAAATCCATTTCATACAATAGGTTACATTCCACAAAAGTTTGAGTTGTTGTCCTGTGATTGAAATAGCTTTGCACTAGCCCCAGGCAACATACCTTTTAACACCACGCCTATTGTCTACCTCTCCTCATCCTTCAGAATGCCTTTGTGTTAATGTCCCAAATGAACATGATGCTGCTAAAGAGAACAATTCAGGAAACAAAGTGATATTAATTCTGAGAGGGTGCGAGTGTCTTATTAGCAAGTTTGGGTAGTAGTAGAATGTCTGTGTGTTATTAAAGGTCCAATGCAGCCATTTTTTTTTAAATCTCAATGTCAAATCATTTCTGAGTACTTTACTGTGATTGTTTTCAATCAGAATGGTGAAAAGAAACAGAAATAGCTTCTTACCAAGAGCAATTTTTCTAGCAAGAATTTGCTAGAACTGTCTGGGAAACCTGAAAACAGCTGTTACTGGCAGAGAGGTTTGGAACTCTCTTTCTTAATGGTCTATTAATGGTGACGTCACCAGGCAGGCCAAAAGTCCATCCCACAGAAACAGGCTGAAATTTCAGGCGGTCTTTTCAGACTAAAAGGGCAATATCACCATTTTCACAATTTCACAGTATTATTCCAAACTCATAGTATGGGGAAATAAGTCAAATCAAATGTTTGACTGCACTGGGCCTTTAATGAGTGTACGTTAATGAGTTTAGATTAAGAATATTGCAAATCTCTTTTTTTGTAAGTAACCACTGAGTTAACCTTGTCTTGCCTTCACTATAATATCTTAAGGATCAGAGAAAATGTTAATCTCCTTCAAGGTTGGGGTCAATTTAGTTTTCAATTCAGGAAGTGAGTTATAATGATAATGATATTGAAATATCTTCCTAGAAAATGTACCACACTCTGTCTGTACGTGTCTGTCACATGGAAATAACCACAACCCAAGCTACTGTAGCATTGTTCTCTCAATGGCAAATGTCATATTTCTGGGCTTGACTCTATGACTCACAGTTTATAGTTTACTTTCTTTAACCTGACAGCTTAATTGACCATCTTTTCTTTCCCTTTACACAAAAGTCACACAGAAGTGACTGAGCAGACTGTGTGGGTGGTAAATAAAGTATCATTTAAAAGGAGGCCCTTTCTAGGAAGTCTTAATTTTGACAATCATGAACCTTTGAGGAACTTGTAAAACAACACTGTTACAAATGCACGGAGGCTTGTTGTGCAATTAAACTGAACATCTTTACTTCAGACCAACATGTTAGCAACTCATACAAACTCGTTTGACACCCACCAGTGGAGGTCGATGCCGTTTAAGATGAAATGAGGTAAAAAAAATGATCATGGCTTTATTTCTATTACAGCATATTAGATGACTGCCATTCATATTCCATTCATCCAGTTCAATGCAACATCGATAGGTTCACAACGTATGTGCACAGGTCAAAAGATATTTGAGTAATTAAGGTGACAAACATTGACACATTCAATACCACCTTGCACACACTTGCCTGCATCTAGCTGATATAGGGTGTACTCATTAGTCCAACAGTTGCAAACGAGAGTTTCTATTGGACAAATTCAGGTATGTTTATCCCCATTTTGTTACGTTTGCTTCCGTTTAAGATTTTTTTTTTTTTACAGAATCGGTGGAATGAATACACCATGATCACACGCAAACACAGTTCACTTTCATAGCAGCCACATACAAACAGCATGATCCCTGTGATCGTTGTATAATTCCTTCTCCCATCTACGCTCTCTCCTCCTCTCACCTTTTCCCTTCGCTTGTGGACTTCAGTGCACAACACATCAGCTGTCTGTGACCAGGCAAAAAAAAAATTTCCAGGCCAAACCTTCATATCATAACCGCTAACCGCTACACACAGCCTAAATCGTTGTCACCATATTAGCTAACGTCATAGTCAACATAGCTACTAGAACTAATTAGTTAGTAAACCCAAGCAGTTTAGCAGTTACACTGGTGGGCCCCAGTGGCAATAAATTTATAAAACCAAAAGCTTACCTTGACTTGGAAGAGTTTCAGTGTTGGATAGCCATAGCCAGCAAGCTACCTTAAATAGAATCCCTCTCTGTTTCAGCCAGGTGTTTGATTAGGCTAAATTTGCTAGCTGCATTCACTAGTTTCATAAGGGAAAGTGAAAAAAGATATAACTAAATAGCTCTCTCTTTCTTTCTTGCTTATCCTTCATTTCTGAAGAAATGTATTTGTTCAAAACTGTTCAATTATTGTCTTTCTCTCTCTTTGAGTCAACTACTCACCACAGTTTTGAAAAAAAATGTTTCTTCAGAAATGAAGGAGAAGCAAGAAAGAGAGAGCGGATTGTCATTTTTTTCAGTTTCACATACTTAGCTAGCAAATGCAGCTAGCTAGTTTAGCCTACTCAAATACCCTGCTCAAACAGAGGGATGTTATGTTAGCTAGCTGGCTATGACTATACAAAACACATCATTGGAACTCTTCCAGGTCAAGGTACGCTTTTGGTTTTTACTCATTTATTGCCACCGGGAACTGCTTACTGACTGTACACTGTAACAATACTACATGACTGTAGCGAGTTTAGTAACGTGTTAGTTCTATTAGCTATGTTGACTATGACGTTACTTTAGCTAATATGTTGACAACGATGTAGGCTGTGTGTAGCATGATATGGTTTGGCTTGGAAAGATTTTTTCACCTGGTCACATACAGCTGATACGTACAGTTTCATTAAACAGTACACGCAAAACACCAATCTCAGCGTCAACAGTGAAGAGGTGACTCCGGGATGCTGGCCTTCTAGGCAGAGTTCCTCTGTCTGTGTTATTTTTCCCCTCTTAATATTTTATTCTTATTGGCCAGTCTGAGATACGGCTTTTTCTTTACAACTCTGCCTAGAAGGCCAGCATCTCGGAGTCGCCTCTTCACTGTTGACGTTGAGAAGGAAGTTTTGCGGGTACTATTTAATGAAACTGCCAGTTGAGGGCTTGTGAGGCATCTGTTCTAAAACTAGACACTCAAATGTACTTGTCCTCTTGCTCAGTTGTGCACCGGGGCCTCCCACTCCTCTTTCTATTCTGGTTAGAGCCAGTTTGCGCTGTTCTGTGAAGGGAGTAGTACACAGCGTTGTACGAGATCTTCAGTTTCTTGGCAATTTCTTGCATGGAATAGCCTTCATTTCTCAGAACAAGAATAGACTGATGAGTTTCAGAAGAAAGTTATTTGTTTCTGGCCATTTTGAGCCTGTAAACGAACCCACAAATGCTGATGCTCCAGATACTCAACTAGTCAAAAGGGCAGTTTTATTGCATCTTTAATCAGAACAACAGTTTTCAGCTGTGGTAACATAATTTCCAAAGGGTTTTCTAATGATCAATTAGCCTTTTAAACTGACAAACTTGGATTAGCTAACACAACGAGCCATTGGAACACAGAAGTGATGGTTTCTGATAATGGTCCTCTGTATGCCCATATAGATATTCCATAAAAAATCTGCCGTTTCCAGCTACAATAGTCATTTACAACATTAACAATGTCTACACTGTATCTTTGATCAATTTGATGTTATTTTTATGGGGAAAAAAGTGATTTTCTTTAAAAAACAAGGACATTTCTAATTGACCCCAACATTTTGAATGGTAGTGTACAACTGGAAGGCTTGAAACCAGCCAGCTACCATATACAACTGGAAGGATCGAAACCAGCCAGCTACCATATACAACTGGAAGGATTGAAACCAGCCAGTGATTCCATGGTACAGGTTGACACACCACCCGAAGCTTGGAATTGTGCATGGTGATCTTAGGCTTGTGTCCGGCTGCTCGGCCATGGAAATCCATTTCATGAAGCTCCCAACAAACAGTTATTGGGCTGGTGTTGCTTCCAGCGGCAGTTAGGAACTCGGTAGTGAGTGTTGCAACCGTGGATAGACAATTTTGCTCCTTGTTGCTCCTAGACGTTTCCACTTCACAATAACAGCACTAACAGTTGATCGAGGAAGCTCTAGCAGGGCAGACATTTTACAAACTGACTTGTTGGAAAGTTGGCACCCTATGATGGTGCCACGTTGAAAGTCACAGAGCTTTTCAGTAAGGCCATTCAACTGCCAATGTTTGTCTATGGAGATTGCATGGCTGTGTGCTCGATTTGATACACCTGTCAGCAACGGCTGTGGCTGAAATAGGCGCATCCACTAATATGAAGGGGTGTCCACATACTTTTGTATATATAGTGTATTATTGTGACAGTCAGATACTGCACTGACAGAGACAAAATAACTTGTCTCACTGCAGATCACTCAGGTTCCTTCCTTCTCTCTCTCTCTCGCTCTCTCTTGCACTCGTTCTTGCTCTCTCCTCCAGCAGTGTATTTCACACCCCACTTTCCAGTCCTCCACCAATCAAACACACACACATCATTTTGGTAAGTCTTCAGAGAGTGTATACCAGTGATGTTGAACTATTAATGGTGTCATGGCTGCTTGTAGTGATGTACACACTCGAAGGGTATGTGTGTATGTACATGGTCCAAACAGAGGATGAAAGGCTGATGACTCAGAAGAACACAGAGCAGAAGATCAAGACTGGGGATTGTGGCGATGTGTGTGTGGTGTAAATGGTAACAGAAAAAGGCAACTGGCTGGCTGGTTGTCTCCCTCTCTCTCGATGCATGAAATAAAACAGTGTTTGTTGGAAGAGAAATCCCTAAAGCAACCTTATCACATTACAAAGGAGAGGGGGAGAGGAGAGGATACGACAGGATGAGAGGGGAGAGGAGAGGATAAGACAGGATGAGAGGGGAGAGGAGAGGATAAGACAGGATGAGACGGGAGAGGAGAGGATAAGACAGGATGAGAGGGGAGAGGAGAGGATAAGACAGGATGAGAGTGGAGAGGAGAGGATAAGAAAGGATGAGAGGGGAGAGGAGAGGATAAGACAGGATGAGAGGGGAGAGGAGAGGATAAGAAAGGATGAGAGGGGAGAGGAGAGGATAAGACAGGATGAGACGGGAGAGGAGAGGATAAGACAGGATGAGAGGGGAGAGGAGAGAATAAGACAGGATGAGAGGGGAGAGGAGAGATGGTGAAGTGTGATTCATCACTCCAGAGAATGCATTTCCACTGCTCCAGAGTCCAATGGCTGCGAGCTTTACACCACTCTAGCTGATGCTTTACATTGTGCATGGTGATCTTAGGCTTGTGTGCCTGCGGCTGCTTGGCCATGGAAAACCATTTCATGAAGCTCCCGACGAACAGTTATTGTGCTGAGATGGCTTCCAGAGACAGTTTAGAACTCGATAGTGAGTGCTGCAACTGAGGACAGACGATTTTTACAGGCTATGCGCTTCAGCATTCAATTCAATATTTGTGTGGCCTACCACTTCGCATCTGAGACGTTGTGGTTCCTAGTAGTTTCCTCTTCACAATAACAGCTCTTACAGTTGACCGGGGGGCAGCTCTAGCAAGGCAGAAATTTGACAAAACTTTGACAAACTGTGACAGTGCCGTGTTAAAAGTCACTGAGCTCTTCAGTAAGGCCATTCAACTGCCAATGTTTGTGTATGGAGATGGCATGGCTGTGTGCTCGATTTAATACACCTGTCAGCAACGGGTGTGGCTGAAACAGCCAAATCCACTCATTTGAATGATATTCACATACTTTTGTATATATGGTGTGTCTCTACACTGAGTGTACAAAACATTAAGAACTCTTGCTCTTTCCATGACAGACTGACCAGGTGAAAGATATGATCCTTTGTTGATGTCACTTGTTAAATCCACTTCAAATCAGTGTAGATGAAGGGGAGACGGGTTAAAGAAGGGCGTTTAAACCTTGAGACATGGATTGCGTATGTGTGCAAGACAAGATGAGCAAGACAAAATATCTAAGTGCCTTTGAACGGGGTATGGTCGTAGGTGCCAGGCACACCGGTTTGTGTGTCAAGAACTGCAACACTGCCGGGTTTTTCACGCTCGACAGTTGACCTTGCGTGTCGGGAATGGTCCACCATCCCAAGGACATCCAGCCAACTTAACACAACTGAGGGAAGCATTGGAGTGGAATGCGTGACACCTTGTAGCGTCCGTGCCCCAACAAATTGAGGCTGTTCTGAGGGCAAAAATGGGTGCCAAAAATGGGTGCAACTCAATATAGGAGAGTGTTCCTAATGTTTTGTATGCTCAGTGTGTGGAAGATAGTGCTGCTCTATTGTCCAAGTCAAATTTCCCCTCAGGGACAGTAAAGTATATCGTGTTCTTCTCTATAACATGGAATACAAAGTATGACACCAGATCCAACGTTTAATTTTGTTCCCTAACAACCTACTTAAAGCAACAGCATTCAATACTCAACTGAGCTAGAACTGCACATTACTGAACAAACACCCTCACCCAGAGTACAAATAGTAAGATCATTTATTGAGCTTTAACAACATGAATACAAAACACAGTGAAAACTTAAACTGCTAAAATAAAAGGTGGTATGCAGCTGTGTACCGTTTGAATGTCTATGTTGACCTGGACACCATGCTCTTAACAATGTTGATGCTAAACTAGTGGAAAGCTGTGCCTGAACAGAACATACTGGAAGGCTTTTAGCAATGCAACACAAACAAACAGGAACGTAAACAAGGAACACAAACAGCTCCTAATGGTCAGTATAGAGGCAATAGAGTGCTTTTTCATGCTTGAACGAGGTGGGTTATTAGTGAAGAATATGGTGATCGCATACATACAGGTAGGTGCATGGAAACAGGAGTGAAACTGATGTAGACTGTATTTGTAGAGTATTGTACTGCATTACAGGGATTTACATATATCTGCTAGGCACTTGTTCGAAGATTCTTATTACTTGCCCCAAATGTTTTTATTTGCTATTTACATGCAGAAGTGCCATTTCCCCTACACATAGGGGAGGAATCAAAGATCAGTACTGGAATTTTTTGTATTTTCAAAAAAATACAAGGCTGGCTAAACTTGCCTGATTATAAATACGATAAATTGTCTGTCTTTCACTTAAACAATCGGGAGGAACCAGAAAGATCCGTTTTAGGCTACTGGAATTATTTGCAGTTTGGTTATTTTCACACAACATCAACAAACAAAACAAATTCACCTGCCCAATGGGGAAACCTCAGTGCAGGCTCAACTTGCGTGACTGCTAAAGTCTCTTGCCCAAGGAAATAGGGCAACCCTTGATGTCAAACCCTGGTATTATATATTCTAGATTGTACAGATGCACATCTCAGTTGTGTAGGAATGCCAAAGCATCAGCCACATAAGGTCTGACACAGGTCATTCGTAAATTGAGAAATTAAACAGTTCAACACTTGACTTAAATCTCGGATCTTCAGTTCTGACACGTTAAAATGATCAAAATGAAGAAAAAAAAACCCCAGCAGAAACCCCATTCTCACGATAGGACAGAGTCATGACATTTCATGAGATCAGATGAATCAGATGTTGGACAAAACAAATGACAAAAGTGCAGAGAACCAGCTGGTAGTGAACTTCCCACTGATCCAGAACACCTTCTAAACAACTCATGTAAACGGTAGTAACACACATACCTGTACATACAAAAATGGACTGATTTTAAATTTGGAAAAGCCTGCATATTCAAACATGAGAGGTAATTTCTTTCATTACTGTCCGGTTTACTCACTTCCTTATTCCCATGAATCTCTCCTCCTTTAAGGACGTAAATAAGCAGGTCAACCCCCAAAAATGATGTAACGAGGAAGAAGAGCACACCTCTTTCAAATCAATCATTTTTTTAATTCAGCAAAGTGGGCGCCTTAAAGCAGAGATATACACCTAACGTCTGACCTCTTCATCTACAAATAGTGTCTAAGGAGCCAGGGTCCTTTTGCAAAGCACAAACACAGGCACACACAAAGGCACAAAAACGCACGCACGCACTCTCACACACTTCAATAATGTCATTTTTGTGGGTCACTTCCGGCATCCCTTCCTCTCTCCACTTCCTAGTTGTGTCCTCTCTACTTCCCCCTTTTGGACCGCCCCCTGCGGCCTCTGCCTATGGCGGAGGGTCCTGGGGCGGGAGTGGCTGCTGCGCCGATGTTGATGCTTCCTTCCTGAATCTCAGTCCTGGTCTCTGGAGGAAGACCTTCTATCTGCTGCTGAGTCTCCAGGTAAAACATGACATCTCTCAGCTGCTCCTGGAGCTCGGCTATCACCCCGTCCTTACGCTCGCCTGGAGGAGGGAGATAGGATGGACTTGTCATTTAGATAATATTGTCATCCATTACACTCCCAGATAAAGATTATGTCCACAAAGTAGGGCTCTAGTCTCCCTCTGACTCACCCGTCTCTCTCGCCTTGCGTTCCTCCTCGGCCAGCTGGGCCTGTAGTTGAACCTGATTGGCTCTCAGACAGCGGTTCATTTCCTGTTCCTCCTTCAGCTCATGACCAAGCTTTGTCACACGGGTCGATAGCTGACCACACCTGGGGAGGGGGGGGGGGGGGGGCACGACATACAGCATGAATATGTACCTACCACCTACAGGTAGATGGTGCTACCAAGACACACAGATTCTCAATAACAACTTCTTTCCTTTCTCCCTACTACTTTATAGAGAGAATAATGATGTACAGCATGACTATGTACCTGCAATCCACAAGCAGATTCTAGTGATTCTAAAATCCTACTGTGTCAGGATGATTGATTGACAGCTGCAGTGTGAAAGGCTCCACCTACTTCTTGTCCATGCTCTGCTTGTCCTTGGCCAGCTCTCCCAGCCGACGCTCCAGGTTATCACAGCGATCTATGGTCTCCTTAAACTTGGCCTTCATGTTGTTGATCTAAAACACACACAGGGCATGAGCGTACGCACACACCAAGCATACATGAATGTCCACACTGTATCAGGCACTTAGGTGAATGGACAGATAGACATGCAGCATTGATTCCTACCTCCTCCGCTGTGTCCTTCTCCAGGTGAACTATCTTATTCTCCCAGTAAATGCGCTGGGACTCCAGTTGACTCGTTAGCAGGTAAGAATACTGCAGGAAGAGGAAAGATCATTCTGGGGGAGACAAATCTTCTTTAACATGTGTGTTAACTAACAATAGGTCACACTTTTTGTGCCACATTATATAACACATCAAACTGTAAGTTGATGTCATTACATTAGAATGAAAAATAGGGTGTCACACACACAAACTATCCTTGTGGGATTCCCATTCAAAATCGTATTTTCCCTAACACTTAACCTAACCCCTAAACCAGTGGTTCTCAAACTAGAGGTTGCCTGATATGACTAGTGTAGTTGAAGGAAAATTACCAAAATTATACACCAAAAAAAAATATTATATCGTCTTAGTATCTCAAAAGCATTGTAATGTGGTTAACCTTAAAAATCGAAATGAAAACTATTCAGCGTGCCCTTAGATCAGGGAAAAAGGCTTGACTCATTCCCATGATGAAAGGCTAGACCCGCTAGGATATGAAACCACACACTATTACAGAGGCTTTGATAATACCGGCCTCAATTGATATGGTGAAAACAATATGTGGGGAGGCAGAGGCACAGAAAATCACATCGATACCTTTGTCAGATATCACTGTTAAACTAGGAATTGATGCTATTGATAGCAAGCAAGAAATAACTGACTGAACGACTCAAACTGCCCAGCTTACGTTCTCCAAATGAACGTTAGCTTTGAGGGCCGAGATGCCCATGCATTGACTTTTGTTCGGGGGATGCTATTCACCAGGACATATTGTTCTGTCTCAGCATGAAATAGGGCACAGAGGATGATCCGTGTGTTGCATGGCTATATTGACGAATACTGATTCCATGGGATCAAACGGTGGGCTTTTTCACAGATGGAGCTCCATCTATGGCGGGAAGGCGGGCAGGCCTGTGTCTCCTTCTGCCATATGGACGCATTGTATGACGCACCGAGAGCAACTGGCGGGAAAAAAGAAGAGCACAGAACTCGGAGATACACTGCAGCAGGTAACTTTGATTTGTAAACTAAGAATTCTTATTAGAGAGTCTTTCAAAAGCGAACCATGTGCCCCCTTCCCTCGGCTGTGCAGGTTTCCAACAGAAAACAGCATCAGTAAGTGTCCCACAGCAGTGATGACTGCTCACCTCCAACGCTTGGAAGAGCACTTTGGGACCTACTTTCCAATCCGTTTGACTGTGATCCTGGCTCAGTCGACATGGCGGTAAGTGAAATCGAACAGCTGATCGAGCTGTCATTGTGACTGAATGCTGCAGACAACGCATTCACGGGTCACCACGGAGGAGTTTTGGTTCCTGACTCAAAGTGAATACCCAGCCATCTCCCTTAGAGTAGGACGGTAACAGTAACTGTCAACCACGCCCCCTGACTTTGAGAAGCTCTGACTCGACATGCATCAAGCACACCCACCTCATCAGTGGTGGTGAGATAAGAGACATTATGTCAGACTCATTTGAAATTGACTGTCATAGCCATAGACCATCAGAAATACTGTTCAATTGACTGCCATAGTCCCAAATTAAAAAAAAGTTAACATTGGCTGTTGATTACATACTTTTTTCCCACATGGTTGTGTTCGCAATAATTTTCAGATAACAAAATGGGGTCGTGGGCCCCCCCAAAAAGTTTGGCTCACCTAAAATAGCCTTTTTCCTTGTGGGAACCGGCAAAATGCCCCCCCCCCCCCCCCCCCTTGTCCGATATTTCCTTGTTTTACTGTCCTTGTGAGGACTTCTCGTCCCCACAAGGATAGTAAAACCAGAAGCACACACACACACCTCTAATTGCAGAGCATCTATCTTCTCCTCATGGCAGGTTTCTCCTTCACACCCGTACTGAACCATCTTCCCATCAGTCTTACTGGCCACCAGCCTGTGAACGTAGTTATCTACAACACGCACGCACAATCAGTTAAGCACCTTTGCAATGCTACACACAGCGTTTTATACACATTGGCGTTTAAAAACACAGAAGTCTGAACTCCCCACAGTCTGCTGTACCTCCAGCATAGTCCCAGACACGGTGGTTAGTGAGCTGCATGGCGTACGTGTGTTGCGTCTCTTCAAAGTGTTTGTAGGCATGACGACTGACGTAGCGACCACAGCCAATATGACCACAGATCAGACAGATCCACAGGTTCTGGAGAGGGAGGGGCGTAGGAGGGAAAACATGAACCAGGGGGAGGGGCGTAGGAGGGAAAACATGAACCAGGGGGAGGGGCGTAGGAGGGAAAACATGAACCAGGGGGAGGGGCGTAGGAGGGAAAACATGAACCAGGGGGAAGGGCGTAGGAGGGAAAACATGAACCAGGGGGAGGGGCGTAGGAGGGAAAACATGAACCAGGGGGAGGGGGGTAATAGGGAAAACATGAACCTTGCTAATTTTTTTTACACCAATAGCAACTGTAAATGACAGGAGTACCTTTAGAGGTATGTAAATGTATGTCGTTTTAGTATGTAAATAAGGTTTACTTCCTGTACGCCACATTCAAAGCACTTGTTCTCCTCTACAGGCTCTGGGGTCTGGCAGTACCGACACACAGGACACCTGGAACAGAACAGTCAACACCTTTAAACACACATCAAAACTACCAGCTACCACTTTTTTTTGTTTCCATGCTAAAACACAATGCCATATTGTTCAAATGTGGTGTCAAAAAAGGACCCATTCAAAACACAGGGATAAAACAGCAGCACATGACGGTGATTCACTGGCCAGAGAGAGAGGAAGGATGGAGAAAGAAACACAAGGCCATGTTGTGAGTAGGGCCTGGATGATACCAGTATCGCGATACTCGTTAGTATCCCGGCAAGGAAACAAAACACGAAAACAGCCCTAATGTTGGGTTTTAATTTTTGCCATGGGAAAAAAATATTGCGATACTGGTATCGTCCCGGCCCTAGTTGAATCAGGCCCAAGTACTCACGAGGCGTCCTCCCAGCGTTGCAGACACAGGCTGTGGAAGCTGTGGTTACAGAGTGTGGTGAGAACCCCGTTCACTGACTCGTCCATCCTCTCCAGACACACGGTACACTTAGGAAGCTCTGTCAGCTCCATCACTGGAAGACTGGCGCCCTGAGGGTGGGAGGGAGGGAAAGGTTATTATAATCCATATCCTGCAGCTACACTGCTAAGACAGTCTTCAAAAGGACTAGTGTACATACGGCACCTGCTCAGACTTGATGACCTCAGCTCTCTCCACATAGACCAGCTGGCAGACTGCGTCCTCTATGGAGTTGAACGTACGGCCATTACACGCTGTGTAGAAACTATCTGCGTCAGCCTGGAAGGGGGGGGTGGGGGGGTTGTAGAGAGAAAGGTGAGAGAGAGACCCGAGTAAATAATTACACAGTTCATAAGCAGACCTTAAATTACAAAAAACGCAGTGTTCTATGATCATACTCATCTCACCTGGCTACTGAACTTAATCAGCACCATGTACTGGTTAGGGGTGGGGTCTCGTATGATCTTCATGTGCTCCATGACGTCATAAAACGGTGCCACAAACTTCATGAGGTCGTGGCTGGTCATGGTGGAGGGGACGGTCAGGATACACAGCATGGCACTGCGACGCACGTCCTCCGTCAGGGACGTCATCTTGCTGCGAGGGGACAGACAGGGGAAACCAAATTGTCTCAATGCCAGTGAGATACCTTGTCAATAAATCATATCATCTTTGGTATACTGTAGTCAAAGGGTAGCCTATGCATGCATGTACACTGGGCAAAAATATAAAAACGCAACAACTTCAGAGATTTTACTGAGTTACATTTAAAAATCTGTCAATTTAAGTAAATTCATTAGGCTCGAATGTATGGATTTCACATGACTGGGAATACAGATATGCATCTGTTAGTCACAGATATATATTAAGTATGGGCTTGGATCAGAAAACCAGTCAGTAACTGGTGTGGCCACCATTTGCCTTATGCAAAGCATCTCCCTGTTGATTGTGGCCTGTGGAAAAAAAAAATGGGGTTTTCTATATTCATGTTTACACTTTCCAATATTCATAAATTAATGTATTTTGATTTATTGAAATCAAAATACTACTCATATTACAGAGAAAGTGGTAAAGCTTCATGACTCCGATTTTAGATTTGTAGCATCTACTGATGAAACATTATGGAGTCTTAAAGGAGGCCTGAGTAAGGCCAAAATGTCATTTAATATGTCAAATATACAGTATGTTAACAATCCTTTCTCCAAAGGACTATTCTATGGATTACATTTAGTTACAATCCCCCAAGTCCTGGTCTTTATTGGTCTAGGTTTCGTGAGAAATATAAAGGCAACAATTTCAAAGATTTGACTGAGTTACAGTTCATATAAGGAAATCTGTCAAATGAAATAAGCGCGGCACATCTCCTTCTCATAGAATTGATCAGGCTGTTAAATGTTGTCCCACTCCTCTTCAATGGCTGTATGAGGTTGCTGGATATTGGCGGTAACTGGAACACGCCATCGATCCAGAGCATTCCAAACATGCTCAATGGGTGACAAGCATGGTGAGTATGCAGGCCATGGAAGAACTGGGACATTTTCAGCATCCAGGAATTGTGTACAGATCAACATGGGGCCGTGCATTACCATGCTGAAACATGAGGTGATGGCAGTGATGAATGACACGACAATGGGCCTCAGGATCTTACCCTGTTATCTCTGTGCATTCAAATTGCCATCGATCAAATACAATTGTGTTCGTTGTTTGTAGCTTACGCCTGCCCATACCATAACCCCACCATGGGGCAACTCAGCAAACCGCTCGCTCACACAACTGCCCAGTACAGTTGAAACCGGTATTCATCCTTGAAGAGCACACTTCGCCAGTGGCCATCGAAGGGGAGTATTTGCCCACTGAAGTCGGTTATGACACGCCAAACTGCAGTCAGTTCAAGACCCTGGTGAGGACGACGAGCACGCAGATGGTTTCTGAGATGGTTTCTGCCAGCTTGTGCAGAAATTCTTTGGTTATGCAAACCCTCAATTTCATCAGCTGTCCGGCTGGCTGGTCTCGGACAATCCCGCTGGTGATAAAGCCAGTTGTGGAGGTCCTGGGCTGGCGTGGTTACACGTGGTCTGCGGTTGTGAAGCCGGTTGGATGTACTGCCAACTTCCCTAAAACGATGGAGGCGAATTATGGTAGAGAAATTGAGATTAAATTCTCTGGCAAGAGCTCTGGTGGACATTCCTGCAGTCATCATGCCAATTGCACGCTCCCTCAAAACTTGAGACATCTTTGGCATTGCGTATCAAAACTGCACATTCTAGAGTGGCCTTTTATTGTCCCCAGCAAAAAATGCACCTGTGTAATGATCCTGCTGTTTAATCAGCTTATTGAAATGCCACCCGTCAGGTGTATGGGTTATCTTGGCAAAGGAGAAAGGCCCACTAACAGGGACGCAAACTAATTTGATCACAAAAGGCACCTAAAGGACTCTTAGACCATGAGAAACAAGAATCTCTGGTCTGATGAAACCAAGATTGAACTCTTTGTCCTGAATGCCAAGCGTCACATCTGGAGGAAACCTGGTACCATGCCTACAGTGAAACATGGTGGCAGCATCATATTGTGGGGATGTTTTTCGGTGGATACTTTTGTGCCTGTTTCCTCCAGCATCTTCACAAGGTCCTTTGCTGTTGTTCTGGGATTGATTTGCGCTTTTTGCACCAAAGTACATTAATCTCTAGGAGACAGAATGCGTCTCCTTCCTGAGCGGTATGACGGCTGCATGGTCCCATGGTGTTTATACTTGCGTACTACTGTTTGTACAGATGAACGTGGTACCTTCAGGCATTTGGAAATTGCTCCCAAGGATGAACCAGACTTAGATTTATTTTCTGAGGTCTTGGCTGTTTTCTTTTGATTTTCCCATGATGTCAAGCAAAGAGGCACTGAGTTTGAAGGTAGGCCTTGAAATACATCTACAGGTACACCTCCAATTGACTCAAATTACAGTGCCTTGCGAAAGTATTCGCCCCCCTTGAACTTTGCGACCTTTTGCCACATTTCAGGCTTCAAACATAAAGATATAAAACTGTATTTTTTTGTGAAGAATCAACAACAAGTGGGACACAATCATGAAGTGGAACGACATTTATTGGATATTTCAAACTATTTTAACAAATCAAAAACTGAAAAATTGGGCGTGCAAAATTATTCAGCCCCCTTAAGTTAATACTTTGTAGCGCCACCTTTTGCTGCGATTACAGCTGTAAGTCGCTTGAGGTATGTCTCTATCAGTATTGCACATCGAGAGACTGAAATGTTTTCCCATTCCTCCTTGCAAAACAGCTCGAGCTCAGTGAGGTTGGATGGAGAGCATTTGTGAACAGCAGTTTTCAGTTCTTTCCACATATTCTCAATTGGATTCAGGTCTGGACTTTGACTTGGCCATTCTAACACCTGGATATGTTTATTTTTGAACCATTCAATTGTAGATTTTGCTTTATGTTATGGATCATTGTCTTGTTGGACGACAAATCTCCGTCCCAGTCTCAGGTCTTTTGCAGACTCCATCAGGTTCTCTTCCAGAATGGTCCTGTATTTGGCTCCATCCATCTTCCCATCAATTTTAACCATCTTCCCTGTCCCTGCTGAAGAAAAGCAGGCCCAAACCATGATGCTGCCACCACCATGTTTGACAGTGGGGATGGTGTGTTCAGGGTGATGAGCTGTGTTGCTTTTACGCCAAACATAACGTTTTGCATTGTTGCCAAAAAGTTCAATTTTGGTTTCATCTGACCAGAGCACCTTCTTCCACATGTTTGGTGTGTCTCCCAGGTGACTTGTGGCAAACTTTAAACAACACTTTTTATGGATATCTTTAAGAAATGGCTTTCTTCTTGCCACTCTTCCATAAAGGCCAGATTTGTGCAATATACGACTGATTGTTGTCCTATGGACAGAGTCTCCCACCTCAGCTGTAGATCTCTGCAGTTCATCCAGAGTGATCATGGGCCTCTTGGCTGCATCTCTGATCAGTCTTCTCCTTGTATGAGCTGAAAGTTTAGAGGGACGGCCAGGTCTTGGTAGATTTGCAGTGGTCTGATACTCCTTCCATTTCAATATTATCGCTTGCACAGTGCTCCTTGGGATGTTTAAAGCTTGGGAAATCTTTTTGTATCCAAATCCGGCTTTAAACTTCTTCACAACAGTATCTCGGACCTGCCTGGTGTGTTCCTTGTTCTTCATGATGCTCTCTGCGCTTTTAACGGACCTCTGAGACTATCACAGTGCAGGTGCATTTATACGGAGACTTGATTACACACAGGTGGATTGTATTTATCATCATTAGTCATTTAGGTCAACATTGGATCATTCAGAGATCCTCACTGAACTTCTGGAGAGAGTTTGCTGCACTGAAAGTAAAGGGGCTGAATAATTTTGCACGGCCAATTTTTCAGTTTTTGATTTGTTAAAAAAGTTTGAAATATCCAATAAATGTCGTTCCACTTCATGATTGTGTCCCACTTGTTGTTGATGCTTCACAAAAAAATACAGTTTTATATCTTTATGTTTGAAGCCTGAAATGTGGCAAAAGGTCGCAAAGTTCAAGGGGGCCGAATACTTTCGCAAGGCACTGTATGTCAATTAGCATTTTTGAAGCTTCTAAAGCCATGACATAATTTTCTGGAATTTTCCAAGCGGTTTAAATGGCACAGTCAACTTAACGTATGTAAACTTCTGACCCTCTGGAATTGTGATACAGTGAATTATACGTGAAATAATCTGTCTGTAAACAATAGTTGGATAACTTGGCTAGCTAGTTAGCGGTGGTGCGCTCTAATAGCGTTTCAATCGGTGACGTCACTCGCTCTGAGACCTTGAAGTAGTGGTTCCCCTTGCTCTGCATGGGCTGCAGCTTTTGTGGAGCGATGGGTAACGATGCTTTGTGGGAGGCAGTTGTTGATGTGTGCAGAGGGTCCCTGGTTCAAGCCCAGGTAGGGGCGAGGAGAGGGACGGAAGCTATCCTGTTACACATGCACAAAGTAGATGTCCTAACCGACTTGCCAAAACTATAGTTTGTTAACAAGACATTGGTGGAGTGGTTGAAAAATTAGTTTTAATGACTCCAACCTAAGTGTATGTAAAATTCTGATTTCAACTGTATGTATGTATGTATGTATGTATGTATGTATGTATGTATGTATATATATATATATATATATATATATATATATATATATATATATATACACACACACACACACACATATACACACGCCATTTAGCAGCCACTTTTATCCAATGGGACTTAGTCATGCGTACATACATTTTACATATGGGTGGTCCCGAACCCACTATCCTGACATTGCAAGCGCCATGCTCTACCAACTGAGCTAGTCTACTAAATGACTGAAATGTTATTGAAATATAAAGCCAAGGGTTTTAGACTGAGTGTTGCATATAGCAGTAGAGACTCACTTGGTCTTGTAGAGGTGCATGATGCCGTGGACTATCTCCACTGAGGGGTTTCCACTGAAGAAGGAGATCTGGTCTGGAAGATGCTTGGAGGGTGAGTCTGGAGCCGTCTCTGTGCCATCGGCACTGTCCTCTGTAGTGCCCTCATTAGGGTCCCCCTCGTCTGGTTGATTCTCTAGAGGGCGGGCTCCTCCACCCTCCTCTCCCTCTGCCCCAGTCTGCTCAACCTTTCCTTTATCTACAGAGGAGAGATGAGGTTTAACTAGAGACTTCTGTTCCTTTGAAGACTGACAGACGGATATTCACAGCTGTATTTTCTTTATGAAATATCAGAATATGTCATAACACATCCCAACCCTTATAAAAAAAAACACTCAACATTTATTACAGCATTATTAAACCCCAACAATCAATAATACATTGGTGTGTGTACAGAATTGCATTAATTAAACATGTAATACACCCTCATTTTTTACCAGGGTTGGGTGCGATGGTCTCGATGACCATGTCTCCCATGGCTCTGCTGCCGATGTGCTGGTGTAGGACTGCTGCTCTCTCCAGCTCTGTCTTCCCACTCAGAGAAAGCCTGGCTGAGCCCAGAGCTTTCTCCTGCAAATCCTCCTCTGACATATCCTCAGCTACAGGGGCAGAGAGGGGGACAGGTAGAAAGAGGGAGACTAGACAAATACAAAGCATCAACTTCTGGAACAATACAATACCTATTATCATCATCCAAAACAGTGTGTGTATGTGTGTAGATAATTTTCCATAATGGCTGAGTCACTGAAGTTACTCTGAGCCAAATGTGTTCCAGAAAACGTAACCTGAGCAGGTCTCTCTCTACTCCTTAGAGGGGAGAGTGTCTTGCTCTGATGCTGAGGCTCAGAATATTAAATGTTTTAGCCTAGCTAGTTCTCATGCTCCTAGTCCTCATACTCCTGTGAGGAAGAGTGCAAAAAGAAACACCATTTGTCACTGTTGACTAGCTAATTAACAATTTCTAGCTAACTAGCTTCTGCTAGTATCTAGCAAGTTGGTGACGTCGATAGTAAATCTGAAATGATTAAACTCACCGGCGGTGTATTGGAAATTCCGTGGAGAGAGAGACTGGTCTGCGAGCTCCAGACGGATAACGACCAGTGATACACTCATGTGTTATGAAAGAATGACGATTCTTCTCTACGAAAAACCAAACCAAAACAAAGACTGTCTGACAGCTAGCAAGTTACAGCTAACCTAGCCAGCAGCTACTTACGTGAGTATCTAAGTTAACAAGCCAAATGTCTGGTTAAAGAGAGGGATAAATTATGACGTTTAACGAAACACCAACATGACGACTTTTTAGCGATCATTCACATACCACTGAATTATCAAAATATGTGTTTCAAGAATTCACCATTTAGCTTCGAAAATGGATCTGACCCCGTGAGGAACTTCTTCCGGGTTATTAAATTGACGTCATGATAAAAACTGTTTGCCTAGCTATAATAATAATAACTAAAGCATCACTGGAACTGCGTCCAAGATGTCCGACCGTTGTTTTCAAGTTAATCTACTCACGTTCACATACACCGATTCATGGTATCGACTAGTTACCACAGCCACAAAGTCAAAATTGGCCTATTTCGTTACAATGAATGAAAATAACAAATAATTTAAAGTTAGGCATACGGTTATCAGTGTGGTTTGGTTTCAAATCGGATCTTAAGAAGATCAAGTATTACTTTGTGGCTGTGATTATGGATATACTGACAAGAGACAAAGGGCGGCGCACAATTGGCCCAGCGTCGTCCGGGTTTGGCCGGGGTAGGCCGTCATTGTAAATAATAATTAGTTCTTATTAACTGATTTGCCTAGTTAAATAAGGACTACATAAACAAAATACATGTCTCTCCGCCCTATCAATGGAAGTCGTTTTCCACAAAGCGGCACGACGGGCTGCCTAGCCCCTGCCTATACTTTCTTTGGATTGGTGGATACATCTTATTATAATTTTTTTAATATTCGACGAGAGTTGTTAACGCCTGTATTCAATGGAAATATAGCCTTATAGTATTAATATTCATAGCCATCTCGAGACAACTCTGAAATAAAATATTTTTTTCTCAAAGTTGCCGGCATGTCATGTGTCCTACTTATATCAATCAAATGTATTTATAAAGCCCTTTTTCATCAGCCGATGTCACAAAGTGCTGTACAGAAACCGAGCCTAAAACCCCAAACAGCAAGCAATGCAGATGTAAAAGCACGGTGGCTAGGAACAACTCTCTAGAAAGACAGGAACCTAGGAAGAGACCTAGAGAGGAACCAGGCTCTGAGGGGTGGCCAGTCCTCTTCTGACTGTGCTGGGTTGAGATTATAACAGTACATGGCCAAGATGTTCAAATATTCATAGATGACCAACAGGGTCAAATAATAATAATCCCAGTGGTTGTAGAGGGTGCAACAGGACCCAAGATCCATAGATAACGCTGTGCAGTGCATATAAGTATGCCCCAATGCAATTCTGAAGTCTAATACACACCCAGTGCTATTTCAACAGATATGCACTTTTTTGTGTCAAATTAACTAAATTCCAAAGTTGTTTAGCATTATATAGTCCAATTGTGGTACTGTTCCACTATTTCTATCTGTTTGCATCAGTTTCAATGGAGGACATTTATTTTGAAAGCGAACTGCTGAGTCCACTATTATTGCTCACACTTTAATTACAGTTTAGTCATTTAGCAGATGCTCTTCTCCAGGGCAATTTACAGGAGCACTTATAGGATTAAGTGCCTTGCTCAAGAGCACATCAACAGATATTTCACCTAGTCGGCTTGGTGAAAAACCAGTTACTGGCCCAATGATTTTAGCTACCTGTGAGTTCAAGACACAGGAGTGCCAATATATGCATTTTTTCCCCATACAACTGTATTTTATTTTGAGTAGGATAGCAGCCTAAACGAGAAATAACTACCAATATTGGTTGTAACCATCGGAAAGCCACCTTGATGTTTGTGTGCATCTGTTAGAGCCAATTTATGCTTGATCAGTAAAATGTGGAAGGAGGCGCCATATGGATGGTGTGGTGCAATTGCTGAGCCTCTGGTGGATGCAGAGGCCAATGAGCTCGTAGGGCTTCGTAGATTTCCGAGTTCCCAATTGTTTTGAAGGGGGCATTAGTTCCACTATGAATCATAAAACCCGGAAATGGTTGCAATCTTTTTTTCACCATTCATTTTTCCATCAGGGATTTTAGAACTACTTTATGTAAGGTCTGTATTTCGTGTAGGCTTACCATGGCAATCTCAGACAAGGTAATTTGTATCAATAATTACCATAGCTAATTTTTTTGAGTAAATTGAGGCAAATATATTGATAAAACTGACCTTGTCCGAGAGAGAATTACACAGCTATCAAAAATCACGCCAAGGGAAGCCTACACCAGACGCACAATTAATTTACATTTGTTGTAAAATATTTAAAAAATGAATGGTGGAAAACCCATTGCAACAATTTCCATGTTTTTATGGGTATTATGACATGTCCACTGTGGCGGACTATTGCCGCGTTCAAAACAGATGTGAACTAATACAGTACATTACTGGTAAGGACGGGAGTGGGGATCATTTCAAGTGATCTGCTGAAGTTTGGTTAAAGTGGCAATCTGCAGTTGCTAAATCAATTTTTTGACATATAAACCATTGATATGTACCCATTGATTCTTGAAGAATAGAACTTAGAAATGCCTCATTAGCTTAGTTCAACTGTCGTACCCCATTAGAACCCAAAATGTAAGCTTGTTTTGCACCAATGTTTTTAAACAAAGTAAACACAAACAAACACTGTATAGCATCAACATGGTTAAACTATAATTTCGATATAACGAATGGCCGGTCCTTGCATTCTTAGCTCTGTCTGTGAATTTGAGTGGTTGCGTATCTTCAGCCCCACCCCTCAGCTCTTTAGCAAAACAGTGGCGGGGAATGTGCTTTGTTATTGTTACAACTGCTGTTTGCCGCTTTAAGACGTCACCCTGCAACGCAGATCGGTAGATCACTTATATTGTGATCAATTACATTTTCTTGGAGACATTTTAAATTATAGTTCTGCTCTAATCTGAAATATTTTGTATCTCTAGAACAGGTGAGTCGGAGGGGTTTGATAGACCAAGGGCAAGAGTGATCCGATAATGGGGTCAGGTGCAGCAAAGAAAGACCTAGCAAAGCTGCAGCTGGCTCAAAACAAAGCAACACACCCTGCCCTTAACTGCACACACAGAACTAACATCATCAACATGCATGATAGTCTTTCATGGTTGAGGAGAAATGTACAACTTCTCTTCTAATCTTTTTAAGAAACATTTGTGTGTTGAAAATGCCTAATCACAGGTATAATCTATTTGCATACACTTCAAACAGACATACAGTACATACCCCACAAGACACACCATTATGGGTTTCTTCACTGAGTTATGCGTCGCTCAGTTATGTATAGAGCCATGTCATCGTGTAATGCTCTGCCACCAGAGGTTACTCAGTAAAAAGTTTTGCTTTAAAAAACAGATTTAAAAAAACAACAACAAATTGCATCACAGCACCTCTCCTCTTTCCAAAGGTCTAATTTAACTGTATATAATATGAATATGTATGAATAGTGTGTAAATAGTATATATATATTTTTTTATCTCTTGGTGTCTTTCCAATATATAACTCTTATTTTGTATTATTATTGTTTTATGTATTTATATTTCATTTATTTATTTAATGTCCTTGTCTATAACTGTTCTGTATTTTGACATTTATTTGTACATTTTATGTGGACCCCAAGAAGAGTTGCTGCTGTAGCTAATGGGGATCCTAATAAACTAAAATAAACTCCTAGTGGCACAGTTTAACACAACAGTCACGTGTCATTGTGAACTGGATGAAAGAAATAACAGTCTGATATTTTCAAATTATAACGTCAATATGGGCTAATGGCAGTTGACAGACATACTTAGACTGTATTGTAACATTTATTTTTCATAAACTGTTTTGAATTTATTGAAAATTCAGTTGAATTCTACTGAAATCCTACTCCCGCTTTTAATTCCTGTCTGTCAGATTGGATTTTAACAGAAGAAGTAGCATGACTTTTGGTTAGTATTTTTTATTTTTGGTAGTAGGAATTTGTTTTTGGGGATATTTTACTACCCCGTACAGTAGGTGGCGGCAATACACTTTATGAGTGTAGTCTGCCAATAAACCTCAAAGAAGAAGAAAAATCCCTGCCTGTTTGACGCGACTGCGCATGCTCAGCCATATACCCTGGTAACCTCCAACATGGCGGCGAGAGGCCATGTGCAAGACCCTAACGACAGGAGACTCAGACCCATTTACGGTAACAATTCGCAGAAAAACAGCCAATCTCTGTCTGGTTAAATGTTTTGTCAGTGTTTATCGACGTACCGGATAGGTCGTCGGGTCAGTACCTTGTGTCTGGGACTCGGTGGGCAGTACCGCGGCCCCCGAAGTCTTAGCCCCGTTCTCAATTCGCCTGCAGTGCTGAATGACAGTGCACCTTGAGTGGATGTCAGCACAATTCTGACAGCGCACAGCTGCAGACCGTTTGCCCACCAATAACGCACAATGAGACAGCTTTGCTTTAAACGAAACCCCAAAAGAGCTTCAACGATCAGTCTCTCTCACTCGTAAAGTTCAGGTCTCCTATATTTGACAGCTAGCTAGTTACCGGTAAGCTACCTAATAAGCTAGCTAGCCATGTTAGTTAGTATGCAGAAACCGAGATGAATCTGAACCGTATTGCAAATAGTTCTGTATGTGGCAGAAATATCAACAACTAACTTACGTTAGCTAACTAGGTAGCTAGTTGTTCAGATACAGTACATCGGGGTGTATTATTAGTTACACAAATTGATCGGATGCATTTTAACGTCCGAGCTAGCTCACCTCGCTAGAAAATGCAGCCACAGGGGCAAGACAAAGTGTTCATGGTTGTGAACTGTGATGCCAACGTTAGCTCGGTGGTTAACTTGCTTTATTAGCGGGTGTGTTTCATTTCGTGCCTCATTCTGCTGATTTTAGGTGATCAGATCAGTGATCATGGCTAGTTAACGGTAACGTTATGTGTCAGATGGGCATAAGAGGATTAAAGTTGGCTAACTTGATAGGCCTGGTTGTGTTGATGCTGCAACGTTAGCTTCTGTTTTTGGCCATTCGATTACATTCTAGTGACGTGTTCCATCATACAGATAACTAGATCCAGTTAGATTTATATCAATGACTGCTATAATAAACACTCACCATTGTTGAGGCTTCTGTTTTCTCTCAACTTTTCTCTTTCCTCAAAAGCTCTGCTAAAACCATGTAGAGTTGATTATCATCACGTGACAGATGCTGTCAGTGAGTGGGCACACAATGAAAAATAGACCTGCAATATGGGTCTAGATACTGTATATACGTTGGCACTGATCTTGGAGAACTTGGTTCATGAAGAGTGGGAAACCGTAATGGCCAACACAAGACACAATGATTAAGGCCTAGCTGCCATTTGGGCTGATGACATAGTGTAGAACACTGTGTCTGTCTGTCTGGCAGGGTTAATTTTGGCACCTAGCTGTCTAGAAGCCTAGACTCCAAGCTTGCGCTGGTAAAGGGGCTGTGTGTGTGATTGTGTGCTCTGCTGTGATCCACGGGAGGACCACGGTGAGAGACAGTTGTGTGTATCAAGGTCGCAAACAATGGCAGAGGTCAGAGACCGAATACACAGACACTGTCGATCGGTCATACAAATAGACATTCTAATCTCATCACACTCTTGGGCACTCGCACAAATACACATATGCCCAAACACCTCCACTCAAGACAGTACACATAGTGAACCACATAAACACGCGCACACACACCACGGAGTGTATTTTCAGGTTTAGTTTATCAGACAGGCATTAGCAGAATGCTGCAGTCTCAGCTGGTTTTAGAAAGTTACTCCTCTCTTGTTTTTTTTGTTGTCTTCTAAACATCAGGGCTATGACTCTTTCTCAACCTCTCCCAGTTACTGTGTTATTGTTGTTGTCATGTCCTTCATACATCTTGAAAATGCCATTTTAGAAACTCCTTTTAGAGCCTGAGAATGGCTTTGGTTGAATTATTGAAATCTGTGCCGGTCTATAAAAAAACTGTGGATGCTGCGGCGTCTTAGGACTCCGTGAATGGTTGGTAGAGAAATAGAAGGAATAGCTCCTTTGCCCTTTGTGTGGGACTTGACTGGGTGTGGGCGTGTGCGTCATATTATGTACTGTATGGAGTAGGTTGATTGATGCTGTGATGTCATCTCCCATCAGACTACCTGGACAATGGCAACAATAAGATGGCGATCCAGCAGGCTGACAAACTGCTGAAGAAACACAAGGACCTGCATTGTGCTAAGGTGGGTGGGACTCTGGCTCTGGGCTGTATTTAGGGCCCAAGATGGAGCCCAGAGTTGTTCAAAACGGACCCCATAGGCCCCTACCTCAAACCCTACCACAAACCTCTACTCCCCACCCCGATGATGATGAGGATGATGGTAGCATGTTACTGAGGCAGATCTCCCTCTCCCCAGGTGTTGAAGGCCATCGGTCTGCAGCGAACAGGGAAGCAGGATGAGGCGTTTAGCCTGGCCCAGGAGGTGGCCACCCTGGAACCTACCGACGACAACTCACTACAGGCTCTCACTATACTGTACCGAGAGATGCACCACCGTGAGTACACACACACACACACACACACACACACACACACAGAGAGAGAGAGAACTCTCTATATGATCTTTTCGATGCTGTGACGCTGTTGACTCTCCCCCTCCTCTCTCTCTGTAGCTGAGTTGGTGACTAAGCTGTATGAAGCTGCGGTGAAGAAGGTTCCCCTCAGCGAGGAGTATCACTCTCACCTGTTCATGGCATACGCCCGCGTTGGGGAGTACAAGAAGATGCAGCAGGTCAGAACACACACACAGTAATAACATGTGAACAAATGATGTATTGTGCTACAGTAATTAATGTCTTTTGTGTAGTTCTATCTAATGTCTCTCTTTCTCTCTGGCTGTAGGCAGGGATGGCTTTGTATAAGATCGTTCCTAAGAACCCCTACTACTTCTGGTCTGTCATGAGTCTTGTCATGCAGGTAGGCATGGTCTCTCACTATACAGTTGAAGTTGGAAGTTTACATACATCTTAGCCAAATACATTTAAACTCAGTTTTTCACAATTCCTGACATTTAATCATAGTAAAAATTCCCTGTCTTAGGTCACCACTTTATTTTAAGAATGTGAAATGTCAGAATAATAGTAGAGAGAATGATTTATTTCAGTTTTTATTTCTTTCATCACATTCCCAGTGGGTCAGAAGTTTGCACACACTCAATTAGTACTTGGCAGCATTGCCTTTAAATTGTTTAACTTGGGTCAAACGTTTCAGGTAGCCTTCCACAAGCTTCCCACAATAAGTTGGGTGAATTTTGGCCCATTCCGCTGACAGAGCTGGTGTAACTGAGTCAGGTTTGTTGGCTTCCTTGCTCACACATGCTTTTTCAGTTCGGCCCACAAATTTTCTATGGGATTGAGGTCAGGGCTTTGTGACGGCCTCTCCAATGCCTTGACTTAAGCCATTTTGCCACAACTTTGGAAGTATGTTTGGGGTCATTGTCCATTTGGAAGACCTATTTGCGACCAAGCTTTAACTTCAATATCCACATAATTTTTACTTCCTCATGATGCCATCTATTTTGTGAAGTGCACCAGTCCCTCCTGCAGCAAAGCACCCCCACAACATGATGCTGCCACCCCCGTGCTTCACGGTTGGTATGTTATTCTTCGGCTTGCAAGCCTCCCCCTTTTTCCTCCAAACATAACGATGGTCATTATGGCCAAACAGTTATATTTTTGTTTCATCAGACCAGAGGACATTTCTCCAAAATGTACGATATTTGTCCCCATCTGCAGTTGCAAACCGTAGTCTGGCTTTTTTCTGGCGGTTTTGGAGCAGTTGCTTCTTCCCTGCTGAGGGGCCTTTCAGGTTATGTCGATATAGGACTCGTTTTACTGTGGATATAGATACTTTTGTACCTGTTTCCTCCAGCATCTTCACAAGTTCCTTTGCTGTTGTTCTGGGATTGATTTGCACTTTACGCAGCAAAGTACGTTCATCTCTAGGAGACAGAACGCATCTCCTTCCTGAGCGGTATGACGGCTGCGTGGTCCCATGGTGTTTATACTTGCGTACTACTGTTTGTACAGATGAACCTGGTACTTTCAGGCATTTGGAAATTGCTCCCAAATGATGAACCAGACTTGTGGAGGTCAACAATTTTTTTTCTGGGGTCTTGGATGTTTTCTTTTGATTTTCCCATGATGTCAAGCGAAGAGGCACTGAGTTTGAAGGTAGACCTTGAAATACATCCACAGGTACACCTCCAATTGACTCAAATGATGTCAATTAGCCTATCAGAAGCTTCTAAAGCCATGACATCATTTTCTGGAATTTTCCAAGCTGTTTAAAGGCACAGTCAAAGGCACAGTTAGTGTATGTAAACTTCTGACCCACTGGAATTGTGATACAATGAATTATAAGTGAAATAAGTAAAAATGACTTGTCTCATGCACAATGTCCTAACCGACTTGCCAAAACTATAGTTTTGTTAACAAGAAATTTGTGGAGTGGTTGAAAAACAAGTTTTAATGACTCCGACGTAAGTGTATGTAAATGTCTGACTTCAACTGTATATATACCCAGTGGCCAGTTTATTAATTCACAGAAATGGATTGCTCCTACCGACAGTGAGTCAGGTGGCTGTGGCTTTCTTTATAAAGCAGGCAGACTGGGATCAATGCATTCAGTTACTGTTCCATTGTACGTTAGAATGGGCAAAACGAGTGACCTAAGCGACCGCATCCAGTATCTCAGAAACGTCCTCCTTCCTGGGCCTTTCACGCACTGCATTGTCTAAGGTTTTACAGAGAATGGTGCATCAAACGAAAACATCCAGTCAGCGTGGAAAAGCATTGCCTGGTCCGACGAATCCCATTTCCTGTTGCGTCATACTGATGACAGAGTCAGGAGTCCATGGCCCCATCCTGCCTGGTGTCAACGATACAGGCTGGTGGTGGTGGGGAACTGTTGCGGGGAATGTTTTCCTGGCACACGTTAGGTCCCTTGATACCAAATGAGCAATGATTGAACGCCACGCCCCAAATAATTCAGGCAGTCCTGGATGCAAAGGGGAGTCAGGCCCTATACTAGATGGAGTGTATATATAGCTTGTGTGTGTGTGTGTGTGTGTGTGTGTGTGTGTGTGTGTGTGTGTGTGTGTGTGTGTGTGTGTGTGTGTGTGTGTGTGTGTGTGTGTGTGTGTGTGTGTGTGTGTGTGTGTGTGTGTGTGTGTGTGTGAGACTTTGTATGTGTGAGTCTGTACGTGTGACCGTGGGTGGTGGTTTGCTTGCATGTGTGTCATTGCTCTGTGTGTTTCAGGCCATCTCTGCGCAGGATGAGAAGCTGGCCCAGACCATGTTCCTGCCCCTGGCTGAGCGCATGGTGGAGAAGATGGTGAAGGAGGAGAAGATCGAGGCTGAGGCTGAGGTGCAGCTGTACTTTATGATCCTGGAGCGACTGGGGAAGTGTGTGGAGGCTCTTGACGTGGTCCGCGGACCACTGGGAGGTAAGAGTGGTGTGTGTGTGTGTACGCAGAACAGAGATTGTGTGTGTGTTAGAGACCCAGAGAGAGGATCTGTGCAGCTTGTAGGTTGTGAATTATTCATGTCTTTCTACTCATTCTGTTTATGTGCATGCTTCCATAGAGAAGTTGACCAGTGAGTTGCGGAGCAGAGAGAATAAGTGTATGATGATGTACCAACGACTGCAGCTCTGGCCTGAATGCAACGCTCTGTCCTACAAGCTGCTGCTCAAAAAGTGAGAACCCACACACATATTCCGATAAATAGTCACATTTATGCACATTCAGCATTTCTGTGTCTTAAAACTCTCCCACACTAACTCCCAATCTTTCTCCCTTTCTCCTCTCCTCACCTTTCTCCTCTCTCCTTTCTCCTCTCTTCTCTCTTTTCTTCTCTCCTTTCTCCTCTCTCTTCTCTCCTCTCTCTTCTCTCCTTTCTCTTCTCTCCTTTCTCCTCTCTCTTCTCTCCTTTCTCCTCTCCTTTCTTCTCTCCTTTCTCTTCTCTTCTCTCCTTTCTCTCTCTCCTCTCTCTCCTCTTTCTTCTCTCCTTTCTCTTCTCTTCTCTTTCCTTTCTCTCCTCTCCTTTCTCTTCTCTTCTCTCCTTTCTCCTCTCCTTTCTTCTCTCCTTTCTCTTCTCTTCTCTCCTTTCTCTCTCTCCTCTTTCTTCTCTCCTTTCTCTTCTCTTCTCTTTCCTTTCTCTCCTCTCCTTTCTCTTCTCTTCTCTCCTTTCTCTTCTCTTCTCTCCTTTCTCTTCTCTCCTTTCTCTTCTTTCCTTTCTCTTCTGTCCTTTCTCTTCTTTCCTTTCTCTTCTCTCCTTTCTCTCTCTCCTCTCCTTTTCTCTCCTTTCGCCTCCTCTCCTTTCTCCTATCTCTCTTCTCTTCTTTCTCTCTCTCCTCTTTAGTCCTGATGATTGGCAGTTCTATCTCTCCTATTTTGACTCTCTCTTCCACCTGATGGACAAGTCCTGGAGCCAGCCTGAGGAAGGAGAGCAGTGAGTACTGTGTGTGTGTCTGTGTGAGTGAGAAAAGTTTATATAGTAGCTGACTAGACTATTCCTCTTGATGGATGTTTTACGATGTCATGTAAGAGAAGACGAACTGATCTGACCCTCTCTCACTTTGTCCCTCCCCTCTTCCTCCAGCTGTGTGGAGGGCCCAGTGCAGACCACGGTGGCAGAGGCAGTGAAGTTTGTGGTGGACAGGATGGAGGAGCAAGACAAGAAGGAGTCGCGTCCTCTCAGAGGGCCCTACCTGGCCTGCCTGGAACTCATACACAGACTGAGACAGAGGGGCTGCCCAGATGAGAAAGAGCTAGGTACGCATGCACGCACGCACACACGCACACACACACACACACACACCACAGTTTCCTTGGCTGTTTGCGTTGACTGTTTCTATTGGCTGTTGGTCTTCAGGTGACCCGTTGGAGTTGATGGTTCAGTTTTTTGGGAAGTTTGGAGACAAACCCTGCTGCATTACTGACCTGAAGATATACCTACACCTTCTGCCCCCTGAGCAACGCTCACAGGTACACACACACACACACACACACACTCTCACCTGCAGAATAGCAGTTGGTCAACCAACCAAGCCCTTCATGATTTCAATACCATATCTATTTCCCTCCTCTCCTCTCTCCTTCCTCCTCCCTGTAGTTTAAAAAGCGTCTGGGGGAGTTGGTTCCGTTGGGGGAGGCGGGAGAGGATGGCTTTGGGTTTCCGGGGGACACGAAGGCGTTGCAGAGACACCTGTGTGTGTGTCAGCTGAGCCGGGCGCTGGGACTACAACATGCTCTGGACACAGAGGGCAAACTACGCCTCATCACAGAACTCAAAGCCCACTACCACCACGGACTACAGTTTGGTAAGAACAGCAGCACCCCTCTCTCTCTCTCTCTCTCTCTCGCTCTCACTACCACTATGTAGGCTGCAATTTGGTAAGGGCATCCGTTCCTCGATACATCTCTAATCCATCTTCATCCATCCCTCTCCGTCTTTCAGTCTATCCAACATTTTATGCATCTAACTTAACTGCAGGAAGAGATGCAATGACAATTTTGTGAAGACAGATGAATGGTTTGAGTCTGACTGTAGTTAGTTTGTGTGTAACAGGGAAGTCGTGTCTGAAGACAGAGCTCCAGTTCTCTGACATGTACTGTCTCATGGCCGCCCACGTCTACGTCGACCTCTGGACAGAAACTGGTGAGTCGTCTCTCTCGCCTCTCTCCGACCTCCTACTCTCGCTGTCTCCGGGCGTTCGTCAACATGCAAACATACATTTGTGTCTGTGCGTTGTTAGGCGATGAGAACATGCTGTGGCAGTGTCTCGGCGTGTTAGAGGAGGGCTTGTCCTTCAGTCCCTCCAACGCCCAGTTCAAACTACTGCTGCTGCTGCTCTTCTGTCGCCTGGGAGCCTTCCAGCCCGTAGTGGACCTCTACTCCAGCCTGGATGCCAAGCATGTGCAGCACGACACCATAGGGTGGGTTTATAGTACGAACACATCACCACACAATACGGTTACCATACTCAATGCACTGGTCCTTATATTCTCTCCTCTCTCCCAGGTATCTGTTAACTCGTTATGCTGGCTCGTTGGGGCAGTTTGCTGCAGCCTCCCAGTCCTGTAACTTCTCCCTCAGGTTTTTCCACTCCAACCAGAAAGATGTGAGTCCCCGTCGCATCTAAATACGTCCTTAAATATGTCATATATTCTGGTGACACTTCCCCGAGTTTTTTTCTCACCTCGGTCCTCTTTCCTCGTCTCTTCTCCCCCAGACCTCCGAGTACATCATCCAGGCCTATAAGTATGGAGCATTTGAGAAGATCCCAGAATTCATAGCGTTTAGAACCCGGCTCAACCAATCGTTGCACTTCGCTCAGGTCCGCACAGAGAGGATGTTACTGGACCTGTACACCGAGGCTGACGTGTTAGTACACACACACACACACACACACACACACACACACACACACACACCTGTAACATATTCCTGTTTTGTTCCAGCACATTGAGTCTGGAGGAGAGTGTGAAGGCGATGGGTGTGTGTCCTGAGGAAGATGATATTCCCTGGGACAACATGAGAGACAACAGAGACCTGACTGTCCTCGTCAGCTGGGACCCCAAGGACAGGTACACACACACACACACATATAACAAGGACTTATATCCGTTTTTCTGCCACCGTCCTGTAGCTTTGGCGCCGTGCCCACGGCAAAATCATTGCAACCACGCCACAAATATGGAACGTGAAGAAATATCCCTGAAGATGATTAAACAGTCCACAGACTGTTCCTCTGCAAACACAACAAGCAATGAATGGAACAAACAGACAAACCCATAGTTGAACAGTTGATCTATTTACCTAGTCATCGTGTGGTGCGTTCTAGGAGAGATGTATATTCCTCTCAAGGCACATTGTAGTTGCGAGTGCCATAGGAAGGGAAAGATGCATTCTGACAAGTCGTCAATGCACAACAGTTCATCGTGCAATCACTGGGAAAACAGCCGTTCCAATGGCCGTTGTTAAAGTAAGGGGCATCCCAGCTTTCCATTCCTACTTTATTTATCAACTCCTAAATATTGCGCGTACTGCAGTATTTTAGCAGCGGCATGGTTACGCATGTTACCACGTGGTAATTAGTTGTGAGTGGATAGAGGAGAGTGGGGCTGAAAGGAACACGGGTCAAAACACCATCCACCATCCCATTTTTGGGAGTGACTTAAATTGTGATGAGACGGAGTACATTTTTAGTCGCGCAAGAGTAGGAGTGGCAACCAGGGAAAGTGTTGGGGGGGAGGGGGTCTTTGAGAAGGACAGGCAGTTGGGGTGTTACTCCGGGTGGCGTTTTACTGCCAAGTTACCCTAACAAGTACGCCTGCATTATTGTCACTGTTTATGCCAGTTTTGTGGGGCATCAAATTAATCAATATGATGCTAGTTAGTTAAAAGATGCCATTTAGGATCTAGCTAATGATTAGCTCAGTGAGGTAAATACAGATGGACAACCCCATGCTTCAGCCTATTTATTTCTAGCCACTATGCTGCTCTGTTGGGCTACAGGTGATAAGGATTTCTTCTATTTTGAATTGAACCTTTATTTAACTAGGCAAGTCAGTTAAGAGACCTATTCTTAATTACAATGGCACCCTACCCCTGCCAAACCCTCCCCTAACCCAGACACTGCCCTATGGGACTCCCGATCACGGCCGGTTGTGGATCGAACACGGGTCTGTAGTGACGCAGGCCATGCACAGGCTATATGCATGGTCCAATATGTTCAAATCATTGTATTAACAAATAATTTTACCAGTATGTTATTGGACTCATTTCTGGAGATTTTATATAGTGTCATTATAATTACATTCATTTCGGAGTAGAATGGCCTTTTAAAAGTCACCTGAACTGAGCTTCTCAGTCCTGCATATAAAATGAACACAGTTAATTGTGTGTGTGTGTGTGTGTTCCAGGGAGCTGACTGAGGAGCATCGTCGTCTGTCTCTAGAAGAGGAGTCCGTCTGGTTGAAGGTTCGCTCTCTCACACTCCGCCTCCTCGCCTCATTGGCTCTGCTCGGACATGCCCCCTCGCCACGGAACTCTGATAAGACCAATGAGAACGGTATATCGGCCAAAAGCTCCACCCTCCAGACTCTACTCTCCCAGCTAGATCAGACGCTTGAGACCGCTGCCCAGATCACAGAGAAACAGACACAGGTACACACACCAATAAAGGCCTGAGGAGGTGTGGTATATGGCCAATATACCACAGCTAAGGGCTGTTACTGCCTGGATACAGCCCTTAGCCGTGGTATATTGGCCTTATACCACAAACCCCAGAGGTGCCCTATTGCTATTATAAACTGGTTACCAATGTAATTAGAGCAGTACAAATAAATGTTTTGTCATACCAGTGGTATACGGTCTGATATACCATGGCTGTGGGCCAATCAGCATTCAGGGCTTGAACCACCCAGTTTATATAATGTAATGTATGCTATTTAGCAGACGCTTTCATCCAAAGCGACTTACATCAGTGCCTACATGTTCATATGGGTGGCCCCAGCAGGAATCGAACCCACGACCCTGAAATTGGTAGCGCCGTGCTCTTACCAACTGAGCCACACAGGACCACTAACTGTTGTTGTGTTGTTCCAGTACCCGTTCCTGGGGCCTCCCTCCTCCCGCCTGGCCTCTGCTCTGTCTAGTGGCAGCTGTCACTGTCAGGCCTCTGCTCTGCAACTATCACTGACTCTACGAGAACTAGAGACCACTGGACTGGGTAAGACAGGGAGATGAGGGGAGGGGGGGAGGTGGAGAGAGAGGGATGTAGGGTCCCCTACCACTTGCCTCCAACAATCTACAGGAGCAGCAGGACTGGGAAGGAGATGGAGGGAGGGAGAGTGGGTGGAGAAGGGAGTAGCGGAGAGGGGAAGAGGAGAAAGGAGGGAGGTCTTTGTCATGCTCTTTATTCAGTTTCTCTCTCCAGACGACTCGTCGGAACTCCAAACCCAGATCTGTAACGCCTTCAAATCGTCAGTAGCACAGCTCCAAGGTACACCGTCACAGATATCTTTATTAAAGATGATCAACCTGTCCATGGTAATAATGACTGTCTAGTCAGCCACAGGAGACGTCATAGCTTCAGGTCTCTAGTCGAGGTATCACTAGTGGATCATTCTTATTCCCCCATGCTGATCTGTGCCCCTCGCTCCCCTCTTCTCTTTCCCCTCTCCGCCCAGAGATGTTATCCAGATGTAAAGGAGAAGTGTTGGAGATGAAAGACGGCAGATTGACGACCCGACCCTCCCTATTAGAAACGCTGGTCTTCTTCGTGGAGGTCAGTGTACTACACTTATAGTCACGCTAGACATACACAAGTAATACATCACTAAAATGTACATGTATTATAATATGAAACGTGCGTGCAATGGTGTGTGTGTGTGTGTCTCCTGGTCAGACGGTGTGTGTGGTGCTGTGGGTGGCCAGTTACTCTGCCAGCGTACTGCGACCGCTCAAGTCCAGCCTACAGAAGAAGAAGAAGAAGAAGAAGGACAGCAGCAGCGCCATGGTACTCCGTTACTACCTCACCTTTATCCTCCGACGACCCTTCTCGAAAATCAATGTTATTTAGTTTTTCCCCCCCCGCAAAACTAAAATAGCATTTCAGTCATCAGAAAACAACGTATTATTTTCGAGACGACAGGCTATAAAGTTCTGGGGAAAGTTGTGGAATTTACATAGAACTTTGGGCTACTTTTGGTGATTTTTTCCCCCATATTTATTACACCCATTCTTATACGGAAGCAAATGAGGCGGGACCTACCTGCATTTGTCCAATAGAAACTCTTGTTTTATTGGCAAAACGTTTTGCCACTGTTTGGACTAATTATTACACTCCTGCTCTTTCGCTTCGCTAATGATGCGAGTGTGTTCAGTCTTCGGTCTGTTGCGTGTACAATATCCATGCCTATTCATTGATGATAGGCCCTGCTTTATTGAAGTCGCGAGACACATGCAAGCCAAGAGATTGTGAGATACAGCTTTTAATTACCGATAGATAGGTCTAGTGCACGGTTCTGACTGTCTGCCTGGTGGCTGACATGCCTATACAGTGCCCCGCCATCTCTCTTCTGCCCTCACTAGCTTGCTATGAAAGATGCTTTATGTTCTCAGAAGTTTGTGTTTTCGGAAATACGGCAACTAATGTTACCTCCGTTCCAAAAATACTGAATCTTAGGAGTCAATTACTAGCGGAATCGAATCTTTACACAGAAATGGATTCGGACAGGGAGTCCACTCTCCACCAGTACCTCATCATCATTAATAGTTGGGAAAATGTCAGAGACAGGCAAGAAATAGCATTGAAGTCCAGTATGGCAGCCTGGTCTCATAGTCTAGACGTAACATAGTAAATATAAATCCGGGACACTCAATTTAGTATGATGGTTACATAAGATGATTGATTACTTAAGCCACCTAGCTAGAATTCATAAAATATTGTACGTTTGGAAATCTGTAACTATAATACAAATTGTAATTCAGAACATATCATACGAAATGGGTGATGGACATCCACAAATGAATACATACCATAATAAACATAACATATCACACTAAATGGAGTGTGTCGGATTTACATACAGAATAATGCAAAATGCTCTGAGACCAGGTTGTGTATGGCAATACTTTGAGAAGTTAAATGTGAATGAAATGCTCACTTGGCGAGGTGAAATTGAGATGCAGTAATGGTAGTACAGGTGCAACGCTTCACCATCTGAAAGGGACTTGCCATGAAACCCAACCCGATGCTGGCAGCAGCACAGCTGCATTGTGAATTTGCATTTTATGAAAATGTTATCGTTTTAACAGAAACCCTACCCCCCCTCCCCCAAAAGGCAGTTTAAGCATTTACATTTATTTTCTTCATTTATTCACAATACACCATAGCCATTCACGCAGTAGCCCTCTGCCCCTACAGCCAGTGGTGCTGTGTGGCTTCCAGGAGTGGACAGGCAGCCTGCAGGGTGTTGTGACCCAGGCTCTTGATCACGTGAAGGGGCAGGAGGCCAGCCTGACGGCCCTCAAACTAGCAGCACTCACCCTGGAGGAGGGATACTCACAGACACAGGTTGGTAGTGTTGGGCGTGTATGTATGAATTATTGATTTGTGCCTAAGCATTGGCTTAGTTCAAAGCATGCTTCTTTCTGTTCTTTATTCCCCCCCCTTTTTATTTTTCTGACAATCTATACCTCTAACCTGTCTTTCCCTCTCTCGCTCCCAGGAGGAGTGTGGGTTTACGAGGGCAGCCATGGACAAGGTTCAGAGTAGTTATCTTGGCTCGCTGCAGGAGCTGGGAGATCTACTGAGGAAGAGAGCCGATTCGCTGAAGAGCCTCAAGATCTGACCCGCATCAACCATCCCTCTTCAATCAACATCTTCATACCCAACTATCACCATTATACTGTCACCATTTATCGTCTAACTCCACCCACATCCAAAGCCTTCTCCCCTTGCTCGTCTCAAAGGAGGGCTGCCTGCCACCAACACACCCTCTCTTTCACTTCATCCCCTTACCTCTCCTTTCCCACATATCCCCCGGTCTGGGTGTCTTTATTATCACACAGGATTCTCCTCTCCCTCCCGCCATTTCTCACCCTGAGAACCATCACTGCTCTCGCTCAGCACAGAACCACAGTTTGTGATAACATCACAGAGAAGCTCCTCAAAGATACTACAGCAACAGATAGACAAACAAAATAAGCAATTTTAGAACTACTCCAATAATTGATTGTACATAGTCTGCAGACAGAACATCAACTCCTTGACTGAACGTGAATGAAATGTAAGCTACCCCCTTAGTTTTTTTTCTCCAGTCTGTTTCCAAGGTGAAGCCCAGTTAGATTAGAATATATACTCCTCCTTTTTTCCATGTTGGACTCCTCAAGCCTGATCTGGGTGCCCAAACATGGACACTGTTGTCAATCACACTCTTCTGCTCATAAGAACAAATGGGGTGGAGATGGTGCTTAGCTTACTATATGAAAACAAAGGACAGCTGAACAAAGACGGTTGTTAACGAATTGTACACACAAGGAAAGCCTCAACTGTTTCTTGTGGGAGTGCACAACTCCAGTGATTTCAGGCCTTGCCTTTTAGCCAGTAACCTGAGAAGCCAGCTGTGTGCGCTCTTCTACGGGCAACCAGTGACTGAATGGGTCAGTAAAGAGCTGGGGAGAACTGAAGACAGCACGGGAGGACCGGAGGTGTGTACCTCTGGGTGTGGTGCACTCTTGGTTAATTAATCTCCCTGCTCCCCACCAATCAATGCCTGTCTGATTTCAGTCCTCATCCCAAACTCCTTTTTAACTTGGTCGTTGTTTGCTTTATTTTTTCCACTGGTCTTTTTTATTTCAGCTTTTAATTTGGTTTGAAAGCCAAATAAAAAAAGCAATCAAGATTATAATGAATCTGAAAATACATACAGTACCTAAAATGTATTTGCAAACGCTTATTTTTGAATTCTGTGTCTGTAGCTCTCCTAGTTTAGCTAACACCTACAACAGAGTGGATGGTTCGTTTTAACACCGTAGGAGAGAAACCTGACAGTCATTTCTCTGAATAAACGGGTAGAACTATATGAAACGATTCTGACAACGGCTAAAACCCAAAGTTAAGATATCTACATGCAAAGGAGACAAGATAACCAACTTGTCAGATTGCAATGAAAATGGGAAATGTGTTGAATGTCCTTTGTTGTAGAAAAGACCTAGTCGATCTCTCTCCCCTATCTTGTCAACGGTTATGAGCTGCGCTGAATCGCCACATAATTAATTTCACCAACCAAAACTGTCACTGTGTATGTAACTATATACCAAAAATGTGGCTATGTTGCTATGGCATTTTAACTGACAGCTAGACCTACACCAAGCAGGGAGAGGAGACTTGTATCAGACAGACATCACGGGTATGTTCGGTAGCATTGTGGAACGTTCAGATAAAACGCGCTGTGTAGAGCAGACGCGTCTAACATGTAGAGTGAGGAATCATGTCCTCTAGTCATGACGTTTATCTGCAACGTTCATTAGTACTGTTGAGCGAGGCAGACGAAACTAGCAATGTTGTCACGACCACCAGGGGGCACTGAAAGACTATCCAATGCAGGCAGCAGACTGACTAATATTGAAGTATATGCTTTGGCTTAGTTTGATTTGTAGGTTGTTTAGCTTTTCCTTCTTTAAAACAAGACATGGATGGAAGGGGAGCAACAGTTTGATCCTCCTACAAAACACACCCCTCTAAAGATGACCTGTGCCCAAATCCCCGGATGGATGGACCCTCTCTAGAGGCTGTTAGTGGACTGAGTAGAACTTATATTGATGTGCAGAGAAGTGGTTGACAATCTGGAATGTCATCTCACCTGATACCCACCCAGTCTTTCTTTTGGTAGAAAATGGAAAACAAAAAACACTGGAATGTCAAAAGGATTTTTTTTTTTAATGAATAAATCTGTTTTGTTTCAGTCTTGTATCAGTGTTGTTACCAAAAATACTGAGTAGACCAACTGTATCGAGCATTATGTCAAATCAGCACACATGGTGGTGGAGGTTTGTTCCATTTTATTAGATATTCTGTTCAATTCCATTATCTAGACCTTGCCACAGTTCAGCAGCTGTGAAACAAAATATTTTTACATTCACTACTAAATTCCCATGAATTTTACCTTGTGATCAGAAAATCTTTCTTTCAAAGGAAATGAACAGTAGATTTTGCAAGTGCTTGGTCATGATGACAAGACATACAGTATGTTATGGACTGTAAGGCTCTATTCAATCTGCATCGTTGAAGCATTACAGAGTCCGTGATAGAAATTTAAAAGGTAATTTTTCAATTGAGCCGACATATGCAGCGTTTACCGTGAATGCGGTCTCTGCTAATGCGGGAACATTGCCTTTAAATTTCAATCTCGCTGTAATGCTGAACTTCCACGATACAGATTTAATAGAGCCCTAAGGCCAGTGTTTCTCAATCCCTTCCTGGGAGGATCCACAGAGTTGCACGTGTTTGTGCTAACACACCTGATTAAACTAATCAGTGGCTTGGTGATAAGTAGTTGAATCAGGTGTTCGTGCTGGGATAGAACAAAAATGTGCAACCCCTCCCCTCACACCCTGGTTGACACTGGTGTTTCTACAAAGACTAACCCACATCATGGGACAGTTATGGGTCACATTCGACCCAATAGACAATGATCCAACAGGAATGGCTAAAATCTACAAGACAAAACATTAAAAAGAGAAACAATACAATGGCCCAAAAAAATAAAACGTCACTGTTTCACTTAACAGTGTCTCACTCCAAGGGTTCATTACCCAGGAGATCAAAATCTTAAACAATATCACAATGGGAATCAACTATCAAAATCTTCAGTTAGTTTAAATAGAGATACTTATATATCCTATATCTGTTAATGCTGCAGCAGCTACATGGTCAGCATTGCGCCGATGGAGAACGTATTACTTACTGTATCTGCACTAAAATATTGTCTTTGCGTACTTCAGAGAAATTCATTACCTCAGACACATTGTATTACCTTCGTGAATGTACAGTCAAACTGCAGAATTGATGAAAGCCATGGGGGCGGAACATCAAATGACCACAGTCACAGATCTAGGATCAGATTATTCTCCAAATCCTAACCTTAGCCATTGGCAGAAAAAGAAAAGTGAATCTTTCGAAGCAGTGTCTGAACAACACGCTGATCTGAAATCAAGAGTATGATTATATTTTACACCTGAACACCCCATTTACGATATTGTCCTGCCAAAAGTAGTGCACTATATATGGAACAGGGCGCCATTTGAGCCAGCGTCCTGCTGTATATAGTTACAGTACTGGGAGACAAGACAGGTCCGTCTAGAGTAGACCCGACCACCATGTATCATCGTCAATATGAAATCAGAGGACGGTCAACACTGCAGTAGTAGAACTAGACTGGTAGTCCCACAGGACAGCTGGACAGTCACAGGGACCATGTCTTTGTCCCTACTAATGGTATAGCAGACCTGGGGATCATCTATCAAATATTTAAAAGTATATATATATATATTTTTTAAAGCCACCAAAGTCTAGCTCTCGCTCCGATGTCATTAACACACTACGTGACTCCAGGTAGGCAGAAAGCAAAGGGGCATGAAGGAGGTACTAGATACAGCTGGTTTAGCAGCACGAGGCAAAAAAATTATGACGAAATGTTTATAACCTTAACACGTTAAAAAGGGAAATGACGGCAACATACATGATCAATAGACAGCAATGCAACAACAAAAACACAGCAAAAAAAACTAAAACATACAAGAAATGTAGAAGTATGCTAAACCACTCGATCACAACCCTTATCTGTTAGACAGATGGTTGCTGCCTGGGACAGTGGTGAGTGGAGGGAGAACAGCATGACAAACAGAACTACAATTGTTCAAGAGGATATACAAAACCCTTTACAGTATACACACACACACTCTTCATCAGTTATGGTAAAATAGAAGCTAGGTTGCCCTGGGGCAGCCCAGCCCTCTTGTTAAAAACCAGAGGCCAATTCCATTTCAATGGAGTCCATTCAGGAAATGCATTGAAAGTCCAATCCAAGAAGAAATGTTTAAATTGGAATTTCTGGTTGAAGTCCTTAAAGGACTGAGTTGAAGTAGACCCGGCCCCCAGCCCTGGTATTGAAGCCCTAGTTTACAGGAGAGGGGTGCAGCCACAGCGCAAGGCCAATTTACAACAGGCTGGATCAGGTAGCAGCGAGAAGCCTAGCTGTGCCAAAACCACTCAGAAGCAGCATCCTAATCACACACACACACACGTAGCCATAGTTGTGTCCACAGAGGATCCTAACCCTTTCTCGTTTGGACACACTCCCTAACGGCAGAGTACGGAGGCATCCGAACGCACATGCACTGCCAGTCACTGTGGGTTGCAGTTGTACGCATGCATTCACGAGTGTGTGTGTGTGTCTGGCTTATATATTGTAAGGTAGCGAAGGATAATCAAGTCATGCAGAAACATCACGTTCTACGAGAGAGAGCCACAGACCTGGGACAAATCAACAAAAGAACAACTGTCTCCCCAGCCACCTGTCAGACAGACAGGACAGTGACCAGGGGTTAAAATGCTTCATCTACATCCCAAAATGGCACCCCGTTCAGACCCAGCGCTCAGGCCAGAAGTGGTGCCCTATATGGAATAGGGTGCCATTTGGGACGCGTTTCAAGTCTGCAGACCACTACAACTGGGATAAGGGCTTGTACGGACCGTAGTCTCGGGAGGGGGAAGAAACACAGATGAAACCAATGGCAGAATGACAGATACAGTATGATAAAAAACAGGGAACACAAATACATGAAAAATTAAATTGGTCCAAAGCCTGTTAATACATTATCTTATTCCAATTTTTGGGGAAATTATAACATACCGAGAACTGTAAAACAACAAATAACATTCTTATCTGTTTAAAAGGCTTTCTGTGTCTCTGGATACAAACGAAGCCCGTCTTATAATCAACTAACAATTACATTTTACCTTCTGTGCAAAGAGTTTAAAAATTTTCTTTAAATGCAAAACCGCTTTTGTTTTTCTGTGTGAATAGGAGGCATGTGATTGGGGGTCAGTACAATAACATTGACCAATCAGGACAACCCCCCCCCCCCCCCCCCCCCAATATGAATCATTGGAGACAGGAAGTAGAGCAGAGACTTCCTCTCCTCTGTGGACATGGTAACATCATCATGGAAGGGTTTTGTTGGTCAACCTCACTGCTCGTGAGCCGCAGTCATGCCTCGAACCTGACCTGACCTACGCAGCTGGGACAAGGAGGAAGGAGAAAGAACAAGAGAGGAAGGAGAAAGAACAAGAGAGATTAAAATAATGCGGGTGTCACCACAGTACCCCCTGAAGGACAAGAGTCTGTCTGTGATGAGACGGAGGAGTGAACCACTTTTGTCATTCCATCAAATGACTATTGCCTGGTTCATATAATGTACTAGCTACACTGCCAATGTTCACTTCATGAAATACAAAAAGAGTATTTCCCCTTTACAGCACATCAACCCATCTCCATCACAGTGAAAACTCTTATCCTCTCTGTCCACTCTGTCCACATGACAGATCATTCCCCATGTAGGCAACATGGGTCAACTTCCGGCGCCGACAGAGATGGCCGCCTCGCTTCGCGTTCCTAGGAAACTATGCAGTTTTTTGTTTTTTTACGTGTTATTTCTTACATTAGTACCCCAGGTCATCTTCCCCTCACACTGTGTACAAGACAGTAGTTTTGGAATTGTTAGTTAGATTACTTGTTGGTTATTACTGCATTGTCGGAACTAGAAGCACAAGCATTTCGCTACACTCGCATTAACATCTGCTAACCATGTGTATGTGACAAATAAAATTTGATTTGATTTGACATGCAGAAAGATGGCAGATAGCAACAGGGTAGTGGCGCAGCCCCAACACCTGGAACCACACACATAAAACACACCATGTTAGTTAGAAAGTGGACAAAAAAAACAAATGAAGGTTTGAAAAAGGAGGATGAAAGTGGTGCAGCAGAACTGCTGAGAGAGCCAGACGGAACGGAAGGCAGGCGTGATGGAAAGAGGCAGAAACAGAATGAGACAGCCACATGGAGACAGAGGCAAAGCCACCATAGACAGGACAGACTGACCCAGAACGTTTGATTAGACTGGCAACATGCAGCTGGCAAAAAGTGAAAACAAAAAAAAAAACAGGCGATGAGCAACAAAAACGAGTGGGGGTGAAAGAAAGATATACAATGAAGACGAGTACAGGCATGGGGTGAGTCCACAACGCCACGATGATGTCATTTCCTGTGTCCTGCTGGGGAACTTACTCAGCCTCTGACCTACAGGGGCGGGGGCTACTCTTCCGAGGTTGCCGAGGTTCCTCGCACGGTGCCCTTCTCACGCATCTAAAGGCAGCAGAGCAGAACTGTCAGCTGGACCAATCAGACCTCCATAGGAGGGTCAAAGGTTAAGGCCTAATGAGAGTCACAGTCAGTCCTAGAGAGGTGATTTGTTGTTTATTGTGGTTCCTGATCCCTTCATGCCCCTGGAATCAGGTGTTAGTTACCTCTTCATCATCATAAACATAAAAATAAGTCTCCCCACCACAAAAAAAATACGAGCACTTTCTCTAAAACCTAGGAAACAATGGCAGACATCAACTGTGCGTTTGTGTATTACCTCTTCCAGCTCTTTCTTGGTCTCCTCTTCCATTCGTCGGATGTCTGCCATGGTCAGCTCCACCCAGTTGTCGATCCAACAGAACAACTGGCGATGGAAGTTAGTGAAAATACGCTTCTCTTGCTAAAAGAAGGAGAGAGGTGGAGGTAGGAGAGATGAGTGATGACAATATTAGGTATCAGTCTTTTCTCATTAGAAGCCCTAAAAGTAATGTGAAAAGGCTAAGAGAGATAGAGAGAGATAAAAGCGTTGTACCTTCTGGATGAAGTTCTCTACTTTGGTCTGCAGGCCCCACCACTTGAACTTGACAGTGACCAGTTTATAGGCACACATCTTAGGACAGTCTGTCTTGTTCATCAGATCGTTCTGTCAGAGGAGAAAAGCAGGAAGGGTGACGAGGGAAAGATTTCAAATGACATTTTCTACCATGTTGAGTTTGGGCCAGTAGCGTCCAGCAACGCAAACAAGAGAAGCGCGGCACGTTGATTTAACCCTGTTCTAAACGAGGTCAAACGTCAACATGACCAATTAACACAGACAAGGCAGGAGGGAGTCTAGTCCTGTACCTTCCATTCAGGTGAGAGTGGTCCTCTGCCTGTCTTTGTCGATTTGAAGAGAGCAGGGTCCTCCTCTGGTTTATAGTCCTGTAGGAGAGAACGTACATTACAGAACATGCATACTGAAAACATATACACATTACAGCTCATTATAATCCTGCAGGAGTGAACACGCACACAGAGAAACTATTGAAAAGGGAGTACTAATGTACATGAAGATAATATTATCTAGAATGAAGCCTCTACCAGACTTCTTGCGGTTCACATACTACTGTGTAAAAGGAGATGTGTGGATGGTACGACGATCTGAGGAACTGGGAGATCAACGCAACTCCCTTATGATGAAAGAATGCCACAAACGACCACAGGCTCTCCCCTAGTCCCCACTTTTAAAAAATTAAGAAATCATTTAAAAAAATTAAAATAAAAAAATTGGTCAGACCTGTGTGTGTGCGTGTGTGTGTGTGTGCGCCTGCACCAGATGGACCCTCAGATTAAGCCGTGGCCCTGCCACTGATCCTCTTATGTCGTTAGGAGTACAGGAGCCACTACTGTAGCACATGCTCTCTCTCTGTCCTGAGTGTTCAGTCAGTACTGTACAGGAGAGACTGACAAGACAGACATGGTAGGCCCACCACAGACAAAGAAGCTCACTCCAATACCGTCTCTCAACTACAGTGCTTGGGGATCCTGCACTGTGGCTTTTGGGTGGGAGGAAGGCTGATTACGCAGACAACAAGTCACGTCAGCAGTGTGTCAGTAAGGTGACGTGTCGATCAGAGTTTCTACACAGCGTCTTGCACATGCACATTTTCTGGCAGGCAGGAAGAGACTTCCAGGCTAACAGCAGATACAGACTAGGGATGACACTAGCCTGGTAGTAATCCCGTGGACAGATGCACGTTACATAAAAAAATGGTAGTAACATCTGTCGACAGACTGTGGGATGCGACGACTAAAAAATAATTTCATTCCGGACCGCTGATTTCCAGTTAAGAACAAATTCGTATTTACAAAAACGGCCTACTCTGGACGACGCTGGGCCAACTGTGCGCTGCATTATGGTACTCCCAATCACGGCCGGATGTGATACAGCCTGGATTCGAACCAGGGACTATAGTGACGCCTCTTGCGCTGAGATGCAGTGCCTTAGACCGCTGCGTTACTCGGGAGCATGAAACTTGCCTTAGACTTGCCAGATTGACTCTGTTTAGAGGGGTGAGAATTCGGTAGCGTTGTTAGTGTATTTTCTAACACATCTCCTACAGATCTTAAACGAGCATGAAGCAATTAAGAAAGATTTTAGTTCTGGGTGTTCAAGATTAGATTGGCACACAGCCAGTCAACATGCAGTGACCCAGCTCGTCCACATGGGGGAGACAAATACATTGACATAACCGTCAGTGCCTGGGACAGGGGCGCTGTACTGGGACAGATTATTTTACCACCTGGGAAGAGAGCCATCTTCATGTCACTGATCTCAAACGGCTGATGAGCGGTTAAAACCTCACGGCTTGAACCAATAGTCATGTCAGGTCTGACGAGCAATATAGGACAAATCTATTTATATTGTTTCGAAGTATTCAGAAATATTGGTCACATACACGTGTTTAGCAGGTGTGTGTGTCCACTCACCCCATGGGCCACCACATCTTTGTCTGCGATATCGATGGGGACTACCTCCACTGTCTTCCACGTAGGACCATCCAAGTCATGCACGTTTTCCAGCGTTCCCATGTCAGGTTTGTGCCACGTCTCAATCTTTATCAGGAAGTCATCTTTCATATACTCGTTCTGGAAGAAGTGAAGTGAGCAAAGAAAGGATAGAAAAATCTAAAATCGGCCCATGTTTTAATCAAGTCTCCTAACTGAATTCTAGATGCTGTGGGTCGGGGCGGCAGCCATATTGGGTGTACCATTCCAAATGTTTGATTAGTTACTACACCTCCTCTGTACAGTAGCCTTAAAACGTTAGCCAATGGAAAGCTACAGAATGCCTTAAATAGAGAACCAATGGGAATCTCTAATGCTGAAAAAGCCTTGAATGGAGACCTGAGGCCTATTTAAACCCAACAGCTAAGCTAATTAACTGATCGGACTGAAACGACACGTCTGGTTAGTGAACTTCTGCCCAACTAAACCTTGGCGTGCTAGCATTAGCAGCGCAGCTAGCTACACACCACCAAGCTACGGAAGTCACACTAACGGGAATGAGTGTCTCAACAACACTACCCCACACAGACAATGGCAAGAGTCTAGGGATGATGGTTGGTGTGTGTGTGTGTGTGTGTGTGGTCAGTTCACTACTCACCGTTATAACTGCAGCAGATGGATAACACAAGCAATAGAAGAAAGAAGGAAACATTGGTTAACTTTCAATAAAAACTATTAAAATGTGACAATGTTGGCCAGTCCCAATCAGAATTGGTCTCAATTGAGTGTTTAAACAAGAGTTGTGGGACTCACCGGTGCGGCAGAATGGGTAGGCGTTCCAGGCTTTTTCATGGAAGACTAACGCTCCCTCTGGTGCAATATACCTCAACCAGGCTGGGACTTTACTGCCAAGAGAGACAGGAGTCAATCATATGGCTGCGTTTACACATGTAGTCCAATTCAAATACATTTCCACTAATTGGTCTTTTGAGATCCGCTCTTTTATCAGTAACTGGGCAAAAGATCAGAATTGGGCTGCCTGTGTAAACTAAATCTTAGGAAAATATGCATGTACACTCATCCACCACCCCAATACTGTATGCGTGTAGCTCTTGTGTGGCAGATTTGGTGTGTGTGTGTGTGTGTGTGTACCTCTTTAGATGGTAGACTTTGTGCGTGTACTGTCCCTTCTCTCCCTCGTCCTCGTAGGGTTCATTTATCAGCACCTCGATGCCCTCTCCTCCCCCCGTCTCATTCTTACTGGCCTCTGCTACAGTGAACAGCTGACCGACTTGGTACTACAACAGAGAGAAGAACACAGAAATGTGTCACATACACGCAGAACATCAAAGTGTCACTAACACACATCAATTGGGCCAATCACTGACAGAGTCACTGTTAGTGGCTGAAAGGGGGTGTTATTTGACGTTGTGTTTATATGGTTTATGACCATCCACCTTAAGGGTTAGTGGTTTAGGATATGGGAAGCTAATGACATTTCACACACACAAACTCTATACATATCAGAAAGGGTGTTGTGACTTCATGGACTAGGAGCCGGACAACACAAAGCTCTGCATTGTGTGTGTGTAGAAAAAGATTGTGAGTGTGTGTCGTTGCGTCGACAGTACCACAGAAAGACGGCCAATACAGTCACCGGCCCAATTCTGCAACCCTGTCCTATTGTTCTCTAACAAGGGACCTATTGTCCCCCTGCATCGGCCCAAACACACACACAGTTCCACTTTAGGGACAAGAGAGGAGGAAAGGAGATTCTCAGACAAACTGGAACAGTGGGCCTTAGTTGGCTGCAATGTATTTGGCTCGTTTTGAATTGATTCCAAGGGAGAGATAGGGAGGGAGGAAGATGGGGGGGGGGGGGCACCACCTCTGCAGCACCACCACTTCTCTACTATCAGCTACAGTTTGTCCAGTGAGGCTTTAGACTTAGGTGTGAAATCTAATGCTTCCCTTGATACCCTGGGCACATCTAGAGGTGATGGGGAAGCCAGGCAAACACCTGGACGAATGGTTTTTATACCAACATGTACAACTCTGCCTAGGGATCAATAAAGCCCAACTACTCCATATCATGAATATACACTGAGTGTACAAAACATTAAGAACACCTTCCTAATATTGAGTTGCAACCCCCTTTTGCCCTCAGAACAGCCTCAATTCTTCAGGGGGATGGGACTCTACAAGGTGTCGAACGCATTCCACAGGGATGCTGGCCCATGTTGACTCCAATGCTTCCCACAGTTGTGTCAAGTTGGCTGGATGTAATTTGGGTGGTGGGCCATTTAGGAAACTGTTGAGCATGAAAAACCCAGCAGCAGCAGAGAAACCCGGTGCGCCTGCCACTTACTACACATACCCCGTTCAAAGGCACTGAAATATTTGTCTTGCCCATTCACCCTCAATGGCACACGTACACAATCCATGTCTCTATTTTTTAAAATATATATATTTTTTTAGGTATTTGGGTAACAGACAACAGAAGTGTCAAGGCTTAAATATCCTTCTTTAACCTGTCTCCTCCCTTTCATCTACACACAATCTATGTCTCAAGGCTTAAAAATCCTCCCCTTTATCTACACTTGAAGTGGATTGAAGTGGATTTAAAAAGGTGACATCAATAAGGGATCATAGATGTCACCTGGATTCACCTGGTCAGTCTGTCTTTGAAAGAGCAGTCATTCCGAACATGTTGTACACTCAGTGTACAGTAGTTGAAACCAGAACCACACATTACAAGCCTTCAGAGCTGCAGCCTGCTCTGAAGTTCATCTTTATATGGAAGGGAGGTGATTGACCTCAGTCCGTAGGACCTGACTAAGGGGGAAATGGCCTTCCCTGTCAGGATATATGACCCCTCCAGGGTGGTGACTTTACAGCTGTCACACTGTGTACCTGCACTAAACATCTTTATATGCTGCTACTACATCACATGCTTCAGGAGAACATAATGTGTTCATCATGCTGGAGTATTAATGCTGTGACAAAACAGACTGCAGTGGAAAGAAAGGCATGCAACAGACATTATCCGATATAGGTTGCTGCCCCCCCCCCCCCTACTCTGTTAAAAAAAAATTAAAAAATCCACTCGAATTCACAACGCAGAAAATGGTTATATTGTGTACGACCGCTGGGGGGGGGGGGGGGGGGCAATGACGTTCCATCTACCGCAGTCATTGTCTGAATCTTACGCCGAAACACCTAAACCGAACACATGCACAAGCTAAGCGTAGGTAGGAATAGGTGTGAAATAAAATGTAATTATTATAAATCAACACTTTTCTACATACACACAGTTACCAGTTCTCAACACAATTGAACACTTATTCTTGAGCGGCACCTGAGACAGCATTTACCATCAACAACAAAACACCAAATTATGGAATTTCTCATGGAAGAATGGTGTTGCATCCCTCCAAGAGTTCCAGACACTTGTAGAATCTATACCAAGACACATTGAAGCTGTTCTGGTGGCCCAACGCCCTATTAAGACACTATGTTGGATTTTCCTTTGGGTCACTGACAAACACACGGATGGGACTGCACTGGTAAACAGTGTGCAGAATGGCACTTATTTATGATAGTTTGACAGCTTGCTGATGAAGTTGTAGACGTGTTCCCAGCAGTCAGTCCGTACTTCAGCATGTTTCCAAAGTTTTTCCAACTTAACAAGCTTTATACACGTGTGGCAAAAATTCAAAAGACGCATATCTCCTACTAACGTTACAGCATTGTTGCGTTAGGTATGTCATTTTTTGTTATTGTCTTTATGAAGATCGGGAGTTATTAGTGGTAGTTTTGTGATAACAGCACTGTGATAAAAATTGTGTGAAAGATGTTTTGTTTTTCTGTCAGAGATTTGTTCTTAACGTTAACATCCCAATTTCATTTAAACGTTTACACACCTAGTAGTTGGTATTATTATTAATCCTGCTGCTCAGTCACTGTTACCCCTGCCCAGGGCCGACTCCAGGCAAAAGCCGCCGCCCCCTATAATTGTAAAAGTTTCAGGAACTCAGACGGGGTCTCCACTTACTGTTGAGAGTTAGAATAGACAAGGTGCAAGTTGGAAATTTGGATGTGCATCAGCTATTTTTTTATCTTGTTTTGAGAGTCACTGACAGTCACTCAATTAGCCATGACAGCTAACAATTAGTTAGAATTGCAGAAAATTAGGTCTAAAACCTTTTAAAATCTCTGCGCCGCATGGCAAAATTTGTGGAATTGTATTAAATTCACTTTAAAAATGTACATTTCTCTTCGGCGGCAAGTGGGGGGGGGGGGGGGGGGGGGGGCAATACTATGTTTTGCTCGCTTAAGGCCCCCAAAAGGCTAGAGCCGGCCCTGCCCCCATGTGCATATCTACCCCTACTACCACTGTATCCCTGCACATTGAAATGATACTGACCTTGTACACAGTATAGTGTACATTCTCATGTTTTACTTCTCATCTGATTTCTTTGTTGTACATCTGACCTATTATACATTCTGTGCTCTTTAAGATCCTATTCTGGATTTTGACCTTTAATATGAAACACTGCATTGTTGAGGAAGAGCTTGTAAGTCAGCATTTCACCGTACTGTTTCACACCGGATGCATCCTGTACATGCAACAGATACACCTATTGTCACAAACAAATCTAAGTTTATCAAGGCATTATCAATGCCAACACCAATTATGACCTGCTTTCATACATGTAGACTTGCATGCATGAAAGCAGGAAACTAGCACATGTAGACTTGCATGCATGAAAGCAGGAAACTAGCATAACAATTGTTTGTGTGGGCTATGACATGGTGGTACTCACCTCTTGCACAGAGATCGGTAGGATCACACGGCTGTAAGAGAGAGAAAGAAATAAAGATAAACATAAGAAAACAAAGATGTTCTACCAGTGTTTTTGATTTATTAGGACGCCCATTAGCCGACGACATCTAGTCTTACTGGGGTCCGACACACAACGAACGAGACATCACTGACAAAATACTTTACATACATTTAAAACCTTAACATGTAGTGTGTGTGTGTGTTACACATAGTGTCACACGAAGAGACTAAAAGGGGCCCTTGCAGTAAACCAAACCATATCCATGCCTCAGCCTGTCTTGGCAGAGTTCAACCAGAGCCAGGGGTGAACTCCAGTAACCCCACACACTGTGAGACTTGTTGGTTCTTCATCATTCAGACCACTGAGCGGAACATTTTCTAATAGGAAAGAACTAACAGTTTTAAAAACTGACGATTTTCCACACAGTTGATTTGAACATTTCATTTGGGTACTCATTCAGCTTGTTCTGGGAATATGAAGAGATGCATCTGCCCTACACAGTACTTTCCAGTGAATGTCCACCAGAGCTGTTGCCAGAGAATTTCATGTTCATTTCTCTACCAAATGCCGCCTCCAACATCATTTGAGAGAATTTGGCAGTACGTCCAACCATCCTCACAACCGTAGACCACCTACGTGTATGGCGTTGTGGGGGCGAGCAGTTTGCTGATGTCAACGTTGTGAACAGAGTGCCCCATGGTGGCAGTGGGGTTATGGCACGGCCAGGCATAAGATACAGACAACGAACACAATTCAATTGTATTGATGGCAATTTGAATGCACAGAGATACCGTAATGAGATCTTGAGCCACCTTTCGTGCCATTCATCACCTCATGTTTCAGCATGATAACGCACGGACCCATCTCGCAAGGATCTGTACACAATTCCTGGAAGCTGAAAATGTCCCAGTTCTGGCCTGCATACTCACCAGACATGTCACCCATTGAGCAAGTTTGGGATGCTCTGGATCAACGTGTACGACAAAGTGTTCCAATTCCCACCAACTTTACACAGCCATTGAAGAGGAGTGGGACAACATTCCACAATCAATAGCCTGATCAATTCTATGAGAAGGAGATGTGTCACGTTGCATGAGGCAAATGGTGGTCACACCAGATACTGACGGGTTTTCTGATCCACACCCCTACCTTTTTTTAAAGGCATCTTTGACCAAGAGATGCATATCTGTATTCCCAGACATGTGAAATCCATAGGTTAGGGTCTAATTAATTTATTTCATTTGACAGATTTCCTTATATGAACTGTAACTCAGTCAAATCTTTGAAATTGTAAGCGTTTATATTTTTGTCCATAAATCCATAGAATAGTCCTTTGGAGAAAGGATTGTTAACATACTGTATATTTGACATATTAAATGACATTTTGGCCTTACTCAGGCCTCCTTTAAGACTCCATAATGTTTCATCTGTAGATGCTACAAATCTAAAATCGGAGTCATGAAGCTTTACCACTTTCTCTGTAATATGAGTAGTATTTTGATTTCAATAAATCAAAATACATTAATTTATGAATATTGGAAAGTGTAAACACAAATATAGAAAAATATTTGGCAAATTTTTTCTACAGTCAAATGTCAACTTGAATGGGGATGTCTATGATCTATTTAAATAAGTTTCCTATGGCAGATTGACTAATTAATTTAATTAATTTGTTTAAAACAATGGATATTCTCAACCACTCAAGTCAACATTCTCTGATGTGTGGGCCTTCAACCATCTTTGTAGTACCATTTGAAAGTTGAAATTTCAATGGTATTCACATTTTAGTTAAATGTATCAGCCAAAACATGACACCCACCCTGTATTCAAGAGCCTGCTGTGTCTCAACCGATGGTGGGCACAACAGACACCTCTGAAGTTGTAGCTTAGACCCTATTTTACATCATACACTGAGTGTACAAAACATTAGGAACACCTGCTCTTTCCATGAAGTTGAAAGCTATGATCTCTTATTTATGTCACTTGTTAAATCCACTTTAAAATCAGTGCAGATGAAGGGGAGGAGACAGGTTAAAGAAGGATTTAAGCCTTGAGGCAATGTTGTCTGTTACCTAAAAAAAATGCACATGGATTGTGTGGCATTCAGAAGGTGAATGGGCAAGAGAAAATTATTTAAGTGCCTTTGAAAGGGGTATGGGAGTAAAGGTGGCAGGAGCACCGTTTGTGTCAAGAACTGCAAAGCTGCTGGGTTTTTCATGCTCAACAGTTTCCCGTATGTATCAAGAATGGTCCACCAAAGGACATAAAGCAAACTTAACACAACTGTGGGAAGCATTGGGGCGGCAGGGTAGCCTAGTGGTTAGAGCGTTGGACTAGTAACCGAAAGGTTGCAAGTTCAAATCCCCGAGCTGACAAGGTACAAATCTGTCATTCTGCTCCTGAACCTTGTAGAGCCCCGACAAACAGAAAATGTATATGAACATATACTATGTTATATATAAAATAGTTTGACACCTCCGTAAGCTTTCAAATGATATCAAATACCCACTGTTCCTAGGCCGTCATTGAAAATAAGAATGTGTTCTTAACTGACTTGCCTAGTAAAATAAAAAATAAAAATTAGAGTCCACATGGCCCAGCATGCCTGTGGAATGCTTTTGACACCTTGACAAACAGAAAGTGAACATATACTATGTTACATATAAAATAGTTTGACACCTCCGTAAGCTTTCAAATTATATCAAATTCAACCGTGGATGTCTCATGGTAGGGTGGGGTATGCAAAATGGGTCAACTTTGAGAACCTCTATCTCCTGAATCTTTTGGCATTCATGACCACTTCTACCATGGGCAAACGTGTATGGAAGGTTTAGTTCAAATCAAAAGGGGTGTGGTCAGAAAGTGATTGAAATCATATGGAAATAAGTCAAATCCTAATCTTTCCAAAACAAAATCCAAGGAGTGGCTGCAAAAATCACAATGATGTCCTCAGTTCAGAAGGTTATTTGAAGTTAGTCGATTCAGCACATGTGCACTCCAGGATAAGAGGAGACATGTTTAGTTTACTCTGATAGTGTGCTGTACACAAAACCAGCTGTGTCCACCGCATGGTCTGCAAATACACCATAAGGGTTCTACATAGTAGAGCAATTACAAGCCCTAGCTATGGTAACTGACTTCCCACAGACATCATACAACATGATACAGGAAAGCAGAGCTGTCCGTGGGAAGACCTTTGGAAAAGGCAAACAGATTTATTGATCTTTCAGTCAGTTTAATTCCTGGATCACCTGAGGAATATCTGGTGAGCTGACTGTTCAGACACCACCCATAGACCTTAAAAGGGAATAGGCACCTCTTTAGTTTTCTTGACAACCGATAGGGGATATGTCATGACACCCTGAGCAAAACGACTTCACACACACACAACTTGAGCCTGGGTCTGTTGGGGAATTAATCAATTTAAATCTAGACAGCCCTAAACCAAATCTGGATGAAACACTAGGACAGTCACTGCACACTTGGCCAGCATGTCAGGAATGACTTGGCCATCTACAGCATTGAGCAATACTGTCAGTGCATTACTGCGCTTGCTTGGCGGTGATGTGACTCACACTATATCAAGCAAGACAACGGGGAGGATAATTTATTGGCATTTGATTACAATGCTTGATGATGCAGCCAAACACAAGTGTGAGTGAACTGAAGGCCGGTAGCGAGCTATATATGGTTGCCATGAAAACCGCTGCAGCTGAAGAGACAAGCAAACATTTAGCGCTTAACAAAATCATCAGGGAAACCCTGCAAGTAAAGTCAGACTGAGGTAAAAGCCTCTACACTGTCGGCCGGTTGCATGTTACGCCAGGAAAGAGTAGACGGATAGACTGAACACAACACCACATATACTGTCTTTGACAACACGGTCTAAAAATAACGGGCTAGGTAGTTGCTGGCTAGGTAATTGTAATTAGCTTAAGTGTCATTTAGCCACCCAAGCTGATGGTTAGCTTGCATGCTAGCTAGTGAACGATTTACTTGGAAAAGTGAACTAACGAACTAGCATTGTAGTGTGTGCCGACTCGCACACTAACTGTCATTTGAGTTGTATGGTATTTTGCATTTCGTAGAAACGTCTCACTGACGGAGTCTTGAGTACCTCGTCTTGTTGAAAAGAGCCCCCTGAGATGGCACCTTGATAATCTGTCACTCGCGAGACCGAAGCTTATGGCACCGTGTTAACCAGCTAACCTATATGCTAACTTTACAGGTGTAGACACATAGCTACCCCGTTAGTTACTTCGTTTCCTCCATTCAGATTCATTCAAAGGTAACGTTAGCTCGCTATCGCTGTTGTCTAGGCCTAGACACCGGTATCGTGAAGACACATCCTGATCCACCCAAACACTCACAATATCCTCTCAGCTGCCACAAATACGCAAATACTTATTTCAAATTACAGTCACGTTGACTCAATAAATTGCCGAACATAATTATATGTTAAATACTTCAACTCACTATTCCTTGATAAGCACCATCTTCTCCTCCGGGGCTGCGGCTGCGCAAAGTTCTCTACGTCACCAGCAATTATCAACAACGAATTGTTTCCGCCCACGGGAGTCGCCGATTGGTCAGAACTTGCATACCTTGTGAACCGGGATGGAGACGAGTCAGTGCTATCTAGATTCCTTGCGACTTTTTTTTTTTGATTCCTTGAGATTTCCTACGCGGAACTCGGTCCTCGTGACACTAAGGATTGAACGTTTTGTTTTTTGCCCAACCACTACACAGTTGCAAACTTTGATCATTTGAAGCATCTGTATATTGTTAGGGGAAAAAAACTAAACGTGCACCGAGTTTGGAAAACGCTGCCCTAACCTTAACCCTTACCATTTATTTTAAATATCAACTGCAATGGGGGGGTATGGACGTCCCAAGGATTCAGGATAGCACAGACCGATGGAGAAGGGACGATTAATACATTTTGGTATTTGTGATCAATAATATGTCTTATGTGTTATATCTATATATATCTATATATCTCTTATATATCTCTGGTTCGAATCATAAAAATGTCAAGGTTTCCAGAGGTTTCTCTGGACAAGATCTATCCCAAATACCAGTACAGGTAGACAGTACGTTTCTAAACCAATGTCACTTATCTCAATATTATTGGTAATACAATCATTACATTTCCATAACCAAAACCTGTATATGGGTTTTGCTCTAAAGAACCAGGATGTCACCAGCCAAGTCCTCACTTTCAACAAGCATCATCACAGGCACACCTAATTCCATCTCTTACCGCTATGGCAAGCTTGATCAAATTCTTATTTTATAGTGTATAAAGTAGATCACACTATAAATATCATGGTTGAGGGTTCAGTTTTGTTCACGAAGGCAGGAGCAAAGTCCAGGCCGGCAGTAATATCCCTCATTAAAATGAGACAAGAGAGCAAAACTTGTTTTATTGAAAAGAATTTACTGAGAAAAAACAGATGCATCTGCAAAAAGTGTTTTAAAAAGACAATACATGTTTCAATAGTAAGAGAGTTCATGCTTTCAGACTGACACTTCATTTACATAGGTCTTCTCACATGTCTTTTCAGCAATTTAATAAAAATATGATATGTTTTTTATTTGTGTACTGTTTGCCTTTTAATATTTAATACATTTAATACTGATGACAAAACACTGGATTTAATTTACAAAATAAAATAACAATATAACAGTTACAATCCTTTATAATAACAGTTAACAATAATTATATTCAAATAAATCATACATTTTATTGTTTTAGATCGAAAGTAAAAACACAATTTTTGTATTTTCAGTCATCGTAACAGTCTCCGAGCCTGAGACAGAGTCTGCCTGTATAAGGTGTCTTTACAGTGTAGAAGGAGACATGAGGACTACATGCTCTGTTGTCAGTGAGGAACCATAGGCACCATAACCCAGGGTTATTATTACAGACCAATCTGACCCTCTGTCCTTCAGTGACTGCATGCACTCTTCTCCTCCATGATCTAGCACTGATCTGTCCTCCCCACTAGGGGGCAGTCAGTCACCGCAAAGTGCAAATCGGAACTTCAGTTTTGGTGGTCCCCAGTGGACCTTCTTGCTAACGTAATGTTCAGTCCCTTTCATAGCTCGCAGCCCTGCTAGTAAAACCCACCAGAAGAGCCTTAGAGTCAGGAGCAGATATCTAACCATATCTAACCATGAAGAGTCTCTAACCCACGGCTCTCCAACCCTATTCCTGGAGAGCTACCGTCCTGTTGGTTGTCGCTCCAACCCTAATCTAGCGCACCCGATTCTAATAATTAGCTGGTTGATGAGCTGAATTGGGTAAGTTACAACTGGGGTTGCATTAAAAGCCTACAGGAGGGTAGCTCTCCAGGAACAGGGTTGGTGAGCCCTGCTCTATCCCCTCTCAGCATTTAGAGGAGGGGAAGAACTTCCCAGGCGAGGGGAACTTGAAGCCATTCCCAGAGGGCAGTCTGACAGGGTGTGGGGGTGCACCAGGACTACCTCCCCTGGAGGAGTCAGTAGCAGTCTGAGGAGGAGGCGCCTCTGGTGGTTTTGAACCCAGCATTCGATGTCCGTTAAGCGGGTTGATGGGGCTCTGGGGCCCCTCAGTGTCCTGGTTCTTGTTGTTGGACCCATGTCTTGGAGAGAGGTGGAGAAGCCCCAGGACATCTTTCTGGACCGTGCTCATCTTCTTCCCCCCATCTCGGAGCACTCTGCCTGGGCCGGGAACCTCCTGCCTCTGGGTGGCATTGGACCAGAAGGTTTTCAGGTTGTGGATGGCCTGGACCCTCTCGTCCACCAGGCCTGCCTGTTTCAACCGGCGCAGGCCAGGGGTTTCAGCCAGGCTGGAGCGGGACGCGGTAGAGCCTGTAGAGGAGTAGGAGAGGGCAGGGGAGGGGGCCAGGGAGAAGGCTGGGGAGGGGGCCAGGGAGAGGGCTGGGGAGGTGGCCAGGGACAGGAGGCTGCCGGCTGGAGAAGGGTGGCCTGAGCTGGGGGAGATGGAGATGCTATTAGGGGAGTGTGAGATGTGCGGGGTGTAAGGGGAGCTGGGGTATTTAAGTCTGAGCTGCGCATGGATGTGGGGGTCTGGGGTTCTGGAGGGTGAGGGGTGGGGGTGAGAGAAAGAGAGGGAGGAAGAGAGGGAGGATAGGGCCGGGCTGTTGTAGCCGGAGCTGATCTTCTGTAAGGACGAGCAACGAGAGGGGGGTTTGGGCCTGGTGGAGAGGAGAGGGGTGGAGATGGGTGAGAGAGTGGCAGGGAGGGGTGAGAGAGGGCTGGAGAGGGAGAGAGGTGAAGCCCGGGCCTGTAGGCTGGCTCTACTACTGGGTCTGCTGAAAGCGCTGGATTCAGACGAACGGAAGCCCAAACCACCTCCAGTGGGGGTCAGGGGGGCTAAGGTGGAGGAGGGTGTACATTCTTGTCCTCTTAGCCCCTTCTCCCCTCCCCCATTGCCTGCCCTTCCTGTCCTCCCCCTCTGGAGGCTCTCCAAAGCCTGCATGTGGCTCTGGGTCTCTTCCAGGATCCTGGTGGCCAGCTCCTGGGGGTCCAGAGGGGTGAAGGGTGGCTTGTCTTCCTGGGACTTGACGGTGCTGTCTGTCTCTGTACTGGACTGGTCAGACTCCGAGAGGACCGCCTCTGTACTGACCACCTGACCTTCAGACAAGCTCTGAGAACTGGGGAGGAGAGGAGGGAGAGATGTTTAACTTGATGTGACAAGTTGGTGAAGTTGCGAACAGTTAAAGCAAACAAGTGTCTTTTTTAGCCTAGTAAGAAAAAAAAAGCAACAGCTTACCCCTGGGACTTAACGTGTGTGTTAGGGCTGGGGGGTATGGCCAGGGGCGGGGGGAGGACTTTGAGCGGTGAGGTGGGAGTGCTGACACTCCCCTTGGAGGAGATCGAGACGGGGTACCCCCTCCCTGCCGCCCCTCCCCTCCCTGCTCCTCTTATGTGTCTGTGTCCCCCAGGGAAGGGTAAGGTGTCACACTCCCTCCCCCCTCCTCCCAGAGGCTCACTGCTGATGATAGAGAATCCTTCATACTTATCCTCCCCCTCTGTCCCTCTGCCTACTCCTCTGTGATTCGTTAATCTGTTTCTCGACACATCTCCTGTGTGTCGGTGAGAGACTCCTCCGCGGTGCCGCTCCAGTTCTTGCTGCCGCGAACGCTGGCTGATGCCATCACTTCCTGCGGGTTCAGGGCGGGACAGGAAGCTGAGAGAGGAGGCGAGGGAGCTGAGGCTGTAGAGGGAGATGGCGTCGCATGAGAGACTGTCTGGGCCGCCAAGCGGGGGCGAGAAGGGAGGCTGGGGGAGGTTAAGGGGGACGGAGGCACACTGGGAGGAGGAGAGAGACTCTAGAGATGAAGAGCTGTCCAGGCTGAGGCGTCTGGGGAGCTCTGTGGAGTCTGCAAGGGAGAGAGGAGAAGATGGAGGTGAGACAGGGGTAAGATGAAATGGTGAAGCACACTGTAACTATAGGAAGTCCAGATGCCTAGATACTGTAACAATGTAGAGAGAGGACTTGGAGACTCTTACCAAACAGTGCCAATAGAGACTGCAGAGCAAAGTGCATTGTCCGTCTGCAAGCCTGTTTACCAGTCTTCAATAGCACCTCCTCCTGTCCTGCCTCACACAGGTCAAAACCTGGAGGGAAACAGAGAAGGGAAAAGAATGACACACACAGCTAACGCTTTAGCTCAATGGGCTAACACAGTCTTGTGCCATGCAGGAGACCTGGGTTCAAACTTGACACACCCACAGTGGCTCTCAAAAGATGAGATTGGCCGCCACTGCTATAATACAAGTATATCTACCGCTCAGTGCGGTGATAACTCACCCAGCGCAGCCAGGAACTCATGACAACCAGGAAGTCTCCACAGCTGGACACTAATGGATACCTGGATGGGAGCCAGCGAGAAGTCCTGCTCCTTGTCACATGTCTGTTGCTGAACCAATACCTGGTGGAGCTGGAGACAGGGAGAGGTAGTTTATTTGGTTATCGTAGTTTAGGTTACTTCTGCTTTGTGCTACTTTTTTGCCTCAGTATGAGTTTCTAAAGCCAGAAAGATACAACACACAACTTACCATTCCCACCATATTTTTAACAGCCTTCAAGTGGTGGGTAAGAGGAAGAGCGAAAGAGATAGAGGACTTAAATTGTTAGGAGCAGACCATTAGAAAGTAACAAATCTTATAAATGAAGACCACGCAGGGACTACCACTATTTACAAGCCCTAAAAATCCAAGAGGTTATGATGATATTGATATTGACCCCATGCAAACATTACCAGGCCCATGACATGCATATTCAAATCATATTTCTGGGGGAGCACTTTTGTGAAACAACCAAACTGGGCAAACTGCCAATCGCTATAGCCTACCCATGAGAGAACGGGGGTTGGGAGGGTCCCAAAGTCAAATTTATTTATACATGATATCAAGTTGATTCATATACATGCTATTTAAAATAGTATTAACATGGATTATCAAGCTATTTGATTCTAGATTTTAGGACAATTGGGGTTATCAGAAACTCACGCGTAAAAATAGTTTGATGAATCTTTTTAACCTGGCTTTATCTTAGTAATAGCACAAAGATATGTCAAATCACGTAATGACACATTTTTATGTTTTGGGGTGAGTGAAATGCATCAGAAAGGTATTGGAAAGTTCAGGAAAACATCAGGGATGATCATCAAACAATCTTTGTGTGTGATCTTCTGAAATCGAGCGTACAGCATGTCAATTAATCAGTGTGTCTGTGTGCATTGAGGCCTACCTTGTTGATTAGCTGTTCTCCAGTCTCAGCAGCAATGACCAGTTTACAGAGGGCCTGGAATGCTGAATGAGGCAGACCTGGATGACAGAGAGGATTGATTGATTGATAGTTTTCCATGTAGGGACTGGAGTATAGTGCTGTGCTGGCAGTCTGATTGGTTTATTATTTGGTTGAACGATTGACAAATTCATTGATAGGTTACCTAGTAGTGACTGCAGAGTGGTGCTGCAGAGCTGCAGCCGGTCTCCAGGGTCGGCCATAGGGAAGAAGACAGCAGCGGGGAGACCGCTGCCGTTACCGGGACAATCTAACCGGAACCCCACGGCTGACAGCAGGGCCTGCCATCCCGGTACGCCACCAACCTGGTGGATTCACAGAAAACAGATATATTCATTACGATAACACAGAATAACTAAGTAATGAGAAACACCAAAGACCTTACACTGAAGTAAAGAGCACACACACACACGTATGCAAACACACACACACATACACACCTTGTTCTCCACACTCTGCTGCAAGGTGTACATAGCATTACTCTGACCACTCTGTATACGCTGGAGAGACTTCTCAACCTGAGGGATGGAGGGTAAAATCACATTATTAGGCAAGGTTCTTTAAAGTCTCTTGAATGGACATAGGTGAGACGGAAAACTTTGTGCATGTTCATTACCAGGTGCAAAAGTACTCTCAGGGAGTCTCTAGCCCTCTCAGGGTATTGGAGGATCTCTGCCAGAGCCTGTCCAATCAGAGACGAGGGGCTGTTCAGCTTCACATCACAGCCAATCAGCATGAAGCCTGTGAGAAAACAGGAAGTGGAGTGAATAACGTGTGATGTGTGTGTGTGTGTGTGTGTGTGTGTGTGTGTGTACTAACCCGCCCAGTTAGAAGGGTGTGAGAAGTGTGTGCTGCTCTGTAGAGTCTTCATGGCCTCAGTGAGAGCTGCACTGGCCTTGGTCCCATTCAGAAGCGCCGTGTAGAAGGTGTGTGTGAACACCTTGGAGGCTGCCATGGGAACGGGCCACAGTGACACACACACACACTGCACCCCCGCTGCAAGGAAGGCACGGGTCAGACCCACCACCCCGTCAGCTGTCACCCTGCTAACACACTCCTGGTACGACCTGAGTGGGGAGAAGAGAGATAACAAGTTTATAAACGTAGACGTACGGCATAAAAATATATAAAAACTGCTTGGTTGATAATTAGGTATGTGTGTGTGTGTGTGTGGCTCACCCCAGCACCACCAGTTTGATAGGCAGTCTCAGGTCCAGTATGTCTGCTGCAGTGAGCAGAAACTCCTGAAGTGGTGGACTGTCACACACACTCTCTGCATCACACACACTTCCTCCGTCCTCGCTCCCGTCCTCCCGTTGCTCAGTCCTTGCTCCCACATTCCCAGTCTCGCTTGAAAGCGATCCCCCACACGGTGCACTCTCCTTGGGCCGTGTTCCCGAGTCCATCCCTGGATCCTGGCTGGGGGAGAGAACCAGGGCCGCCAGCTTCCAGGAGACATGAGTAGCAAAGTGAACACACTCTGCCTGGCCCATGGCTGCTATCACACGGTCCTAGAGAAGAGAAAAGAGAAGTGAGGAGAATGTTTCCTGATTGTGCGTCTCAATAAACCACAGGAGTAGAACACACATGCTTTATTTTCAGTACCTTGGTGGCCTGTGTTCCAGTGAGGGGCTGGCAGCCCAGCAGTTCCCCCAGGCGGAGGGCCTCGTCGTGGGCAGAGGGCAGCGGACCCCACAGCCAACGCTCCATCACCCTGGAGGGCAGGCGTGGAGCCCCTACTACTGCAGTCATGGAACCCCCACCGTTGTAGAGGAAGGGAGCCCCGCGACGAGGGTAGGACTGGAGGTGGGGAGGTGACGCAGATTTAAATGATTGATCGGTCAATGACACAATCAATGACACAATTATTATTATGACAGCATGGTTATCAGTAAATTGAATTGTGCAGATTGTGCTGTTGTCTTGTGAAGTGTGTGTGTGTGTGCGTGTGTGTGTGTGTGTGTGCCCGTGAGGAAATTTGAGTGTGCGCTGTACTATACACCCACCTTAGCTACAGGCCCCAGGCTCCCTAAAGATGGGACAGCTAGAAGGTTGAACCTCTCATACAGGTACTCATTAGAAGAGCTACCTTTGAGCAGAGCGAAGGGAACCAGGTACAGCTCTCCCTCTAACACCAACACCAGCTGTCTATGTCTGCCCACTGCACCACTACTGGGCATCAGCACCTAGCGAGGGACGGCGGGGAGGGCGAGAGAGAGCGAGGATGAAGGAATGAGTATAGACAGATAGAAGATGTAATTCGATCTACGTCAAATGGTAACGCGTGTGTGACGGTAAACACACACACACTCTTACCCCCTCCATAGGTGCAATGAGCAGGTGGTGAAGTGCTCGTAGGGGGGGTTTGCCGAGGGGGCTGGGTGGGGGTCTACAGGGTAGAGAGGGGGTCTCGCTCACTGGAGACACTGTAGAACTGACCAGACAGGAAGAACTCCTACTATCCCTGTAGAAATATGCAAAAAGAGGCTTGCTGTCTAGAACAAGTAGATATTGCATAGGAACATGTGACGTGACACTCTCTCCATATGAAACATCAGACTTGATTTGAAATATGGCAACGTTTTGAGTCTTCCTGCAGAAGACACCCACCCACCTGTTGAAGAGGTTGTTTCTGGAAACCATTCGTAGGTAGCCTGTCGGGTCGCTGGCTGAGCTCAGCCGTTCCTCAAACTGCTGTTCCAACAGATCACCCGCTTCGCTCTCTGTCTCACCGCTGTTACATGCGCACACACACACACACACACACACACACACACACACACACACACACACACACACAGTAAGGTGCTGTTGGCTAGGGCAGCAGTACTGCAGTGGTTGTCAGTGAGAACAATTTGTGAGGGGGAACATTTGCTGACACAACACAGAGGTCCATGACAAATTAGCCTGCAGTGCTGGCGCCGATGGAAGCTGCGTGTGGTATTCAACTTTATTACCCTCCGAGGTGTGATAGTCTCTCTCTACTTTATTAAAGATTGTTTGGCGCTTCACTGACGGGTAGCCAGTGTGCAGTGTGTGTGTGCAGTGTGTGTGTGTGTGTGCAGTGTGTGTGTGAGAAAGCGAGAGAGGCTGTGAACTCCCATTATCACTTGGAGGGGTGCAATACATGTCACCTCTGAACAAGCCCATCCATTCTACAGAGGGAGGGAGGTAGGGAGGGAGGGAGGGAGGGAGGGAGGGAAAGACAGAGCACCGAGCCAAGCGATAAAGAGCGCTTGCAGTCTATCAGTGAAGCACTGTACAATATTTGAATAAAGCAAAGACCATCGCAAGGGAAAGACACACACATACCTGCTGTAGTAGTCGTCAACTCCCAGAGCCTCTCTAGCTGCAGTGATGTGCTGCTCCAGAGTCTGGCAGCCACTAACTCCTCCCCCCTGGATCTCTGAAGCCTGCAGCTCGGCTCCTCCCTCGCCCAGGTACACCTCATGGAACTTCACTATACCTGCACACAACAGAGGGTGAGGGATTTAGAGGTGTGTGTATATGTGTGTGTGTGTCTCTGTGTGTAAGTACCTACCTGTGCCTGGTGCCAGTAGCCAGCTGTAGAGGTACCCTGCGGCCAGAGAGAAGTACAGCACCAGTGACTTTTGACTGTTGACCGTATTCAGGATGTGTTCTACGGTTACCGGGGAGTAAGGGTCAGGGGTCGGGGTGTAAGGGTCAGAGGTCAGGGGTTGGTGACCCTGCTGTCGCTCCACCAGGAGGTCGGCGAACGCCCGGGTCCGACCCCGCTCTGCCACGGCTAGGGCCTCGTCATAATGACCTGGAGAGGAGAGAGGGATGAACAGAGGGATGAGAAGAGAAGAGAGAGAGAGTGATAAGAGATGGGAAAGTGCAAGTAGAGAAAGAGAGAGAGAAAGAGAGAGCGAAATAGAGACAGGAAGAGAGAGAAAGAGAGAGAGAGAGAGAGAGAAAGAGATAGAGGGAGAAATAGATAGAAGTGGCTCAATAAGCTTGAGAGAGTGAGAAAGTGAAGGAGATGGATAACAAGAGAGATGACATAAAAACTGAAAGAGAGTAACGAGAGTGTTACCCAGGCTGACGAGGATCCTCTGGAGAGCCTGGTATGATGATGTCTGCAGGTCAAACAGAGTCAGCCTGTAGTCTGAGCTGAGTTGGGCCTCATGCCGAATCGACTCAAACAAGGCAGACGCTCGGTACAGCTGGAGAGAGAGAAAGAGAATACACACCTACATCACACATTCATTCACACCTGAATACACACCCATGTGGCACCCCCATCGTGATATACACGCAATTCGTTTTCATTTTAAACATAGGGAATCTCAAAACCCCTAAGGTTAGAATCAGAGACTGCAGTTTCATAGTCAACCAGCAGGTGTCAGCAGGACTCAAGAGAGGCAACATTAACTTTGAAACACACAAGTTGGTACCTGGTTCTGGGCCTCCTCCAGGTTGCTGCTGGCCCACAGTGACAGGCCCAGACGATGACGGATCCTAGCCTCCTCCTCTCTCCTCCCACACTGCTCTGCTAAACGCAGACCTGAAACAGAGAAAGAGAGAGAGGAAAGAGAGAGAGGGAGTCTCAAAACATCATCAAATCACCCCTCTCCTACCCTCCCTCTTTCTCCAAGAACCATGTCTTCATTCATACTCTCTCTCGATCTCTCTCTCCTCTCACCTTCCTGCAGGTACATGACAGCCTGTGTGTAGTTCTGTAGCGCATGGTGTGTCCTCCCCAGGCTGCCGTACGCCAGTGTCTTGGCTGTGAGGTCATTATTCTGCGCTGCCACACTCAGGTGCTGCTCCTGATGACATCACCACAGACAGAAAGGTCAAGTCCCAAACCGTTTACCCGACAGAACCCACAGCAGAGAGGAAGAGGCGAAGCAAGAGGGATAACTGGGCCCAAAATATGTCTTCTCCAGCAGGAGGAATTTTTCCTTTTTTTTGCTCACCAAGTGAAACGTTTTTGTATGGAGGTCAATGAGAGTGCCAAATTTGGTTGACAAAAAATGTAATGGCTTATGTGCTAAGTGTGTCTTACTTGATCTAATATAAGTTTTAGAATGATTCGGTTGTTACAATTGACATCCTGGCAACTTTGAGAAAAAACACTTTATTTCAGAGTTGTGCCTGTTGTTCACATGAGTATCTGCCCTCTCATTGGCTAGAATAGTCCATCCTGATCTTGCCTCCTCCCGACTGCCTTCCATTTTTTAAGACATTTATTTTCATTGTTAGAGCGTCCGCTTGAGTATCTGGTCAATATAATGGATAATCTGTGACCATAGCGTGTGTTTACCTGACAGGCCACAGCCCTTTCGTAGTTTCCCAGCTCCTCATAGGTCAATCCCAGGTTCCCGTAGGCCCTCCCCTGACTCCTCACACTTCCTGTTTCCTCCGCAATCTCTAATGCCTTCTGGTGCCACTGGAGAGAGAAACACAGATGGATGGACAGACAGACGGACACAGACAAACAAACAATGGACCATTGCACGGGGAATATAATAATATCATTATAAGAACCAACCTGTAGAGCTGTCTCATTCTCTCCCATCAGCTGGTACACTCCACCCAACGCCCCGCTCGCTTCGCCCTCTAGTGCCCGGTCCTGGGAGGAACAGATTTAGAATATAATATATTGTATAATATATTATAGATTTATAACACATCTATAACAGATTTATAACACATATACATATATACATATACATACATATACACATACCGTACATACATTTATATATACACACACATACATATATATATATATATATATATACATGCATCGAGCGAGAGAGAGAGAAAGAGAGAGAGAGAGAGAGAGAGAGAGAGAGTGTACCAAATGTTTGGATGCAGCTATTCATTCAAGAGTTTTTCTTTGTTTTGACTATTTTCTACATTGTAGAATAATAGTGAAGACATCAAAACTATGAAATAACACATATGGAATCATGTAGTAACCAAAGAAGTGCCACTTCCACTACAGGTATTTATTCCTACCTCCCTCCCATCAGTCATTCACTCATTCGAGAGGTAGAAGTCTTACCCCTGCGGTGGAGGCGATGTTGAGTTGATGCTCCAGGCAGGATAGGGCTTGTTCATAATTCCCCAGCTGGCTGTGTAGGTCTCCCAGCTCCCCATATGCCTGGGCCTGGGCCTTCCTTCCTCCACTTCCTCCCTCTCCACCTCCCGATCCGCCCAGCTCATGGGCCACCACCAGACGCTTCTCAAAACACACTAACGCTTGCTGGAGACTACCTAGAGATCTGACAGGAGAGGAGGAAGGGAGGAGATAGGAGTTATTTTTGTTTAGTCCCATATCTCTCTTTAAAGTTGCTAACATAGGCCTGCTGTTTGCTGCAGATGAGTCACTATTGCACTCAGAAGGAGCCCTACCAATGATTTACATAAATGTGACTCGTTTAAGGAAACTAGGCGTATGTCGTGTGTCACTACTTCACAGGAGAGCCATTTGAACGTGAACTTTTTATTTTTATCATAAAGCGTTTTTTTTGGCAGAAAAGCATTCTGGAACATGTGAACTTTCATGTGCCTTAACAACAAACATGTATGCCATCTGTAAATACAAATACAATTGTTAAATTACGAGCCTAGTTGGTTTAGCCACGGGAAAAAGTCAGCAACCTTCCCGCTAGCCATGATTGGCTGAGATAATGAGTGGGCTGGACATGCCGAGAGACATGCTGTGGGCTGGACATGCCGGTCTGTCACTTCTGTCTATAATATGAGCTGGTCAGTATGTGTAGGTAATCCTTTCCAAAGTGCATTTAAAAAAAAAGATATTGTAGTAGAATTCCATAAGTGTTGCTCTCCACTTTCTGGAGGACCGAGTTTTGAAATCAGTGTATGATAGCTAAGGAGATGGAGAAAATTCTGCCGTTTGATTCCAAATATGCAGACAAAGTTGAAAATAGAACACACAGAAGGCTGTTGTATTAAAACACCTGTCTCTGGATTACATCTTCAAACTAAGGGCAACCATCCGTGACAGAGAGGGTGAAGCGTCCATCCATATATATGGGTAAGACAGTCTAGATAGCTACATTTTCAGATATTACACATTTCTAATTTTGTCAGGAAGTAGTTATAATTTCAAGTTAAAGTGTACTGTTAGCTAGCTAGCTAGCTAATGTTACATGTATGATCTGTGTAGTAATATTATTCGTATCTCACAGTCATTTGCATTGCTAGTTATAGCCTAATGTTAGCTAGCTAAAATTGAACTTTGTTGGTTAGCTACCTGCAGATTCATGAAGGGTAGTAATGTTATGATTTGGGATTATGGTTCATTGTTTAGCTAGCTGTCTAAACAAAAGACTCCACTATGCAAGTAACTATTTCAATAGAATGTTTATGATGTCACAGCGACAACTGTCGATAGACGTAGCTGGTAAATTCGCTCTGGCTATCTACTCCAATTTCAGAGCACTCTAGTCTGAGTGTGCCAGTGCGCAGAATAACTGACAAATTTACGAACGGCTGGTGTCAGAAAGGGTCAGTAAATGTTGGCAGAAAAGCGTAATTACACTTTTGCCAACAGCACGGTTGCAGTTGGCAAACGCTCTGGCAGTTGGCAAACGCTCTGGATAACATTAAAACAGCCTAACCATCTCTGCTAGGGCGAGTAAAAAGGTCAGAGTGAGCTGTTCTCTCATTTGTGTCTGGAAGTAGCTAACAAGCTAGCCAACGTTAGCCAGTTAGCTTGGGTGCTTGACTGCTGTTGTTAGGTCAGAATACTCGGATCGACCCTACTCCTTGGCCAGAGCATCCAGTGTGAGCTCTGAACGCTCCGAGAGCGAAACGCTCTGAATTTACAAGCGGACAATGTGACAACGCTATGAGTTTATAAACGCCCAGAGCACACTCTGGCACTTTGGATTAAATTTACGAACACCCCCTTGGTATAACCCAGTCCTGAAACGTTGGTTGTTTAGTACATAGCCTCACATGTGAATCCTTAAAGAGATGGGTGAGGCTAAAGCTTAAGGGGGTGTGAAAGATGCTAAATGGGTGTAGACAAAGAAGAGCTCTCCACTAGGTACCAAAACATTCAAGGGCCATTTTCTCAAAAGTGAGATTACAAGTTTATCAACTTTCAAAGCAGAATTTCTTTCCCATTGTTCTTCAACTGTAGTGTATGATATACCAGTCTCTACTTTTATCTAATGTAAAAATGTTGCTACGTAAGAGCGAATTGAGCCGGGCGGTCACAAATGCATTTCATATTAAGTACACATAAGCCACACCATAAAACACTCCACTCTCAAAACAGCAAAAGCTTCTAGTTTCCCACAGAGCTATATGTGAAACTTAAGGAAGCTAACAAGCTAACAATTAAGCAATAACTTCAGGACATGTTGATTTTGCTAGTATGAGATGAAAATAAACATGCTCAGCTTTGGGGGAGGGAATGTAAAAGAGGCTGTGTCTGAAAATTAACATAAAGCTGTGGCTTTTATCAGTATAATTACATTACTTATTCTTTCATTATTCTGTCCTTCCCTCACCAGGGATCAGCAGAGAGGGAGAGAGAGAGAGAGAGAGAGCAAGAAAGAAAGAAAGAAAGAAAGAAAGAAAGAAAGAAAGAAAGAAAGGGAAAGATTGACAGATAAAAGGAGTAGGGGGTTAAAAGAGAAAGAATAGAGAGATATAAAGAGGAAGCAACAGCCAGACAGAGAGAGTGTGTGTGTGTGTGTGTGTCTTTTACCTGTGTGCGTTACCCAGTCCCCTGTAGGCTCTCTCCTGGTCCTGAACATGGTTGAGACTCTGAGCCACAGTCAGAAACATCTCACAGTACTTTATAGCTTCCTCAAAGTCTCCCAGAGAGTCATAACAGTCTGCTAGGTTCCCGTAGGCCCTGCCTCTGTCCAGCACACACTCAGCCCCACTCAGCTGCTCCAGCATGGCCAACTGCTGCTCAAAATACCCAATGGCCTCCTCCAGGACGCCCATGTTCATCTTGGCGATGCCCATGTTGCCCTGGACCTGTGCCTCCACACAGGCATCTCTGAGGCCCTGTGTCAGGGTGAGCTGGGCCTGGTAACACTGGAAGGCTGTGGGGTAGTCTGTCAGGGCCATGTGGACGGCTGCCAGGCGGCCCAGAGCACCACACTGCCCCCGCTGGTCGTCTAGAGCAGTGCGGGCAGACAGCTCCTGCTGGTGGAAGGACAGGGCCAGGTCGTACTGACGGAGGAGTCTGGGGGAGGATATTTCTATTACTTCCCAGTCAATATTAACTAAAAACATATGAGAAGTTAATAAATAACATTTTAGATGCTATCTGGGCTAGAAGCCTACCTGTGGGCAGAGCCTAGCGCTGAGTAGGTGTCCGCCTCCATCTTGTGTTCTTTGACCTCCTGAGCCAGGGTGAGCTGCTGCTGGTAGAACCTCACCGCCCCGGCCACGTCACCCCGACACACACACACATCCCCCAGGTTTCCCAGGGCACGGAACACTGCCTGGACACACACACACACACACACACACACACACACACACACACACACACACACACACACACACACACACACACACACACACACACACACACACACACACACACACACACACACACACACACACACACACACACACACACACAGTTTTAATGTAGAATCTCACCACCCCTGTCAAGTCCCCCCAACACACACGCAGACCCACTTCTGACCCATTCCTCCAATCCCAGTTGTGTTAATGACTGTCTGTACCTGAGTGTTGTTCAGAGCCTGAGCCAGGGACAGCAGGTATCTCTGACAGTCCTCAGCCTTGCTATATTCCCCCAGGGCTTTGTAGGCCAGACCCAGGTTACAGTAGGCTTTAGCCTGGGACAACTTATCACCCAGGTCTTTAGCCAGGGCCAGGTCCTGCTCATAATACCTGTCAGTAAAGAAAAAAAAGAAAATTACTAAGAGTGTGTGGCTCATCTTCTTCACAAAGTTGAGACCTTTGTGTCATTTATTTGGAGAGGTCGGGACAACCTTTATGAGTTATTATTATACATACAAGGTGTATGAAGAGTGTGTCCTACCTGACGGCCTCCCTGTACTGTCCCAAGCAGTAGTGTGTGTAGGCCAGGTTGTGGCAGACCTTGCCCTCTCCCTCCAGGTCCTGTAGCTGAGGTGACAGGGTCAGGTACTGCTGGTAGTACGGAACCGCGGGGGCATACTCCCCTCTACAGCAGTGGAAGTTACCCAGGTTACCTACACACACACAAACACACACACCCTTTACCTTTAGGAATCATTCAAGTTGATGTAATATTGTTTTGTGTTACTTTGTCCATCTGTCCGTCCGTTACCTAGTGCCCTGGCCGTGCTCTGCGTGTCTCGTAGCTCGCGTGCGATGGTCAGGTGGTGCAGGTAGTGCTGGAGAGCCTGGTCGTGAGCGCCCAGCGCCTGATAAGCTACAGCCAGGTTACCATGGGTAGAGGCTTGGGAGGGACGGTCATTCACCTGGGAGAGGAAAGAAAGGCCAATACCAGGGCCGCATTCAGCAGGACACAAAGTTGGCCAACGTTCAGATAGAAATGTATGATGCAGAACAAACACATCTCTTTGGTATATAAAATAAGGAATCACGTCAGCTCTAGTCATGGCATTTCTATCTGCAACGTTCTACAATGGTTTCATCCTGAACATGGCCCAGGTGTCTGTGTGTCTGCCTCCAGTGATATCGGCTACCTACGATACCGTACAGCCTGGTCGTACGTCCCCAAAGCGCTCTGTGTGTGTTTGTTCACGTGTGTGCGTTCAAGTGTGCATCCTCACCTCGAGTGATATGTGCAGTTCCTGCCGGTGGTAGCGTACAGCTTGGTCATACATCCTCAGAGCGTTGTAGGCATTTCCCATGTTCCCATAGGCCCTGCCCTGAGCAGCATAGTCCCCCAGCTCCTGGACCAAACACAGGTGGGCCTTGTGGAGCTTCAACGCTGCATCGTACTCCCCCTTCATCTGATGGATTATACCTGAGAGAGAGAGGCACAGTGGGGCGTTTTCAGTCCAGTGAGTGAGAGTGAGTGACGGCCAAACAGAGATTAGACATGAGGATGACCAATTAGGATCGCAGCCGACAAGACTGACACTAGGCCTATTCAAGAGGACAGAACATTACGGAACATTCAGATAGGGAATTGTCGGGAAAAAGCTAATCGTGTCACATCCCTGAATACACCGAAGAGAAGGGAGGAATGAAAGAGGGAGCAAATGTGGAGGTGTCGAGACAGGGAGGAGAGGTAGGGTGTGTCGAGACAGCAGACGTAGATGGATCAGTAACACATGACCCTGACATCTGTCTGTCTGTCTGATCCAGTGTGTGTGTGTGTGTGTGTGTGTGTGTGTGTGTGTGTGTGTGTGTGTGTTTGTAGGCTAGGGGTCAGTCTTAAAATGGAGTGGAGCATGAAATGAGCTTAGGTAGTTTGGCATTCTGAGTGGAGAAACACTGTTTCCATTTGCTACTTTCTTTCATCCGGAACATAGCCATGATTTAACAAGAGAGAAGGTTTAGGTTAAAATGAAGGGTACCTTCACACTTTCAATGTCCTTCTAATGTCATGTACTGTCATGTTGTGTCTTGTCTCTGTCCTTTCCCTTCACCCTGTCTCCCTCTGCTGGTCGTTGTTAGGTTACCTTTTCTCCCCCGCTCTCCCCCAGCTGTTCCTTGTCTCCTCTGACTACCCATTCACCCCGTTTCCCACCTGTTCCCTTTTTCCCTCTGATTAGGTCCCTATATCTCTCTCTGTTTCTGTTCCTGTCCTTGTCGGATTCTTGTTTGTTGTGTTTCATGCCTGAGCCAGACTATCGTCATGTTTGCTGTAACCTTGTCCTGTCCTGTCGGAATCTGCCGGTCTATCTGAGCCTACCTATGTTTGGTTATTAAAGAAGCTCTGTTTAATTTAGTTCGCTTTTGGGTCCTCATTCACTCTCCATAACAGAAGAATCCGACCAAGAATGGACCCAGCGACTTCGGATCCTCTCCACTCAGCCGTCGGGATCCAGGGAGCGATGCTAGGCAGACACGAGCAGGAAGTGTCTGCTGCTCGACATGCCGTTGAGACCCTGGCCACCCAAGTCTCCAACCTCACAGAACAGGTTCACCATCTCCGCCTCGATCCACCGGCCACTTCCAGGGCTTTCGAATCTCCGGAGCCCAGAATCAATAACCCGCCGTGTTACTCTGGGGAGCCCACTGAATGCCGCTCGTTCCTCACCCAGTGTGATATTGTGTTTTCTCTCCAGCCCAACACTTACTCCAGGAGCACTGCTCGTGTCGCCTATGTCATATCTCTCCTTATTGGACGGGCTCGTGAGTGGGGCACGGCAATCTGGGAGGCAAGGGCTGAGTGTACTAACCAGTATCAGGACTTTAAGGAGGAGATGATACGGGTTTTTGATCGATCTGTTTTTGGGGAGGAGGCTTCCAGGGCCCTGTCTTCCCTATGTCAAGGCAATCGATCCATAACAGACTACTCTATTGAGTTTCGCACTCTTGCTGTCTCCAGTGGCTGGAACGAGCCGGCCTTGCTCGCTCGTCTTCTGGAGGGTCTCCGCGCAGAGGTAAAGGATGAGATTCTCTCCCGGGAGGTTCCTTCCAGCGTGGATTCCTTGATTGAACTCGCTATTCGCATTGAGCGACGGGTTGATCTTCGTCACCGAGCTCGTGGAAAGGAGCTCGCGCTCTCCGTCGCCTCCCTCTCCGCATCACTACCATCTTCCTCTGCCGGCTCGGGTGCTGAGCCCATGCAGCTGGGAGGTATCCGCATCTCGACTAAGGAGAGGGAACGGAGAATCACCAACCGCCTCTGTCTCTATTGCGGTTCCGCTGGTCATTTTGTCACTTCATGTCCAGTAAAAGGCCAGAGCTCGTCAGTAAGCGGAGGGCTACTGGTGAGCGCTACTACTCCTGTCTCTCCTTCAAGATCCTGCACTACCTTGTCGGTCCATCTACGCTGGACCGGTTCGTCAGCTTCCTGCAGTGCCTTAATAGACTCTGGGGCGGAGGGCTGTTTTATGGACGAGACCTGGGCTCGGGAACATGACATTCCTCTCAGACAGTTAAAGGAGCCCACGGCCTTGTTCGCCCTGGATGGTAGTCCTCTCCCCAGGATTCAGCGTGAGACGCTACCTTTAACCCTCACTGTTTCTGGTAATCATAGTGAAACCATTTCTTTTTTAATTTTTCGTTCACCTTTTACACCTGTTGTTTTGGGCCATCCCTGGCTAGTTTGTCATAATCCTTCCATTAATTGGTCTAGTAATTCTATCCTCTCCTGGAACGTCTCTTGTCATGTGAAATGTTTAATGTCTGCTATCCCTCCTGTTTCCTCTGTCTCTTCTTCACAGGAGGAGCCTGGTGATTTGACAGGGGTGCCGGAGGAATATCACGATCTGCGCACGGTGTTCAGTCGGTCCAGGGCCACCTCTCTTCCTCCACACCGGTCGTATGATTGTAGTATTGATCTCCTTCCGGGAACCACCCCCCCCCGGGGTAGACTATACTCTCTGTCGGCTCCCGAACGTAAGGCTCTCGAAGATTATTTGTCTGTAGCTCTTGACGCCGGTACCATAGTCCCCTCCTCCTCTCCCGCCGGAGCGGGGTTTTTTTTTGTCAAGAAGAAGGACGGGTCTCTGCGCCCCTGCATAGATTATCGAGGGCTGAATGACATAACAGTGAAGAATCGTTATCCGCTTCCTCTTATGTCTTCAGCCTTCGAGATCCTGCAGGGAGCCAGGTTTTTCACTAAGTTGGACCTTCGTAACGCTTACCATCTCGTGCGCATCAGGGAGGGGGACGAGTGGAAGACGGCGTTTAACACTCCGTTAGGGCACTTTGAATACCGGGTTCTTCCTTTCGGCCTCGCTAACGCTCCAGCTGTCTTTCAGGCATTAGTCAATGATGTCCTGAGAGACATGCTGAACATCTTTGTTTTCGTTTACCTTGACGATATCCTGATTTTTTCACCGTCACTCCAGATTCATGTTCAGCACGTTCGACGTGTCCTCCAGCGCCTTTTAGAGAATTGTCTTTTTGTGAAGGCTGAGAAGTGCACTTTTCATGCCTCCTCCGTCACATTTCTCGGTTCTGTTATTTCCGCTGAAGGCATTAAGATGGATCCCGCTAAGGTCCAAGCTGTCATTGATTGGCCCGTCCCTAAGTCACGCGTCGAGCTGCAGCGCTTTCTCGGCTTCGCGAACTTCTATCGTCGTTTCATCCGTAATTTCGGTCAGGTGGCAGCTCCTCTCACAGCCCTTACTTCTGTCAAGACGTGCTTTAAGTGGTCTGTTTCCGCCCAGGGAGCTTTTGATCTCCTCAAGAATCGTTTTACATCCGCTCCTATCCTTGTTACACCTGACGTCTCTAGACAGTTCGTTGTCGAGGTTGACGCGTCAGAGGTGGGCGTGGGAGCCATCCTTTCTCAGCGCTCCCTCTCTGACGACAAGGTCCACCCATGCGCGTATTTTTCTCATCGCCTGTCGCCGTCGGAACGTAACTATGATGTGGGTAACCGCGAACTGCTCGCCATCCGGTTAGCCCTAGGCGAATGGCGACAGTGGTTGGAGGGGGCGACCGTTCCTTTTGTCGTTTGGACTGACCATAGGAACCTTGAGTACATCCGTTCTGCCAAACGACTTAATGCGCGTCAGGCGCGTTGGGCGCTGTTTTTCGCTCGTTTCGAGTTCGTGATTTCTTATCGTCCGGGCTCTAAGAACACCAAGCCTGATGCTTTGTCTCGTCTCTTCAGTTCTTCAGTAGCCTCCACTGACCCCGAGGGGATTCTCCCTGAGGGGCGTGTTGTCGGGTTGACTGTCTGGGGAATTGAGAGGCAGGTAAAACAAGCGCTCACTCACACTCCGTCGCCGCGCGCTTGTCCTAGGAACCTTCTTTTCGTTCCCGTTCCTACTCGTCTGGCCGTTCTTCAGTGGGCTCACTCTGCCAAGTTAGCCGGCCACCCTGGCGTTCGGGGTACGCTTGCTTCCATTCGCCAGCGTTTTTGGTGGCCCACCCGGGAGCATGACACGCGTCGTTTCGTGGCTGCTTGTTCGGTCTGCGCGCAGACTAAGTCCGGTAACTCTCCTCCTGCCGGCCGTCTCAGGCCGCTTCCTATTCCCTCTCGACCGTGGTCTCACATCGCCTTAGATTTTGTCACCGGACTGCCTTCGTCAGCGGGGAAGACTGTTATTCTTACGGTTGTCGATAGGTTCTCTAAGGCGGCTCATTTCATTCCCCTTGCTAAGCTTCCTTCTGCTAAAGAGACGGCACAAATCATCATCGAGAATGTTTTCAGAATTCATGGCCTTCCGTCAGACGTCGTTTCGGACAGAGGTCCGCAATTCACGTCTCAATTTTGGAGGGAGTTTTGCCGTTTGATTGGGGCTTCCGTCAGTCTCTCTTCCGGCTTTCACCCCCAGTCTAACGGTCAAGCAGAACGGGCCAATCAGACTATTGGTCGCATCTTACGCAGTCTTTCTTTTCGTAACCCTGCGTCTTGGTCAGAACAGCTCCCCTGGGCAGAATACGCCCACAACTCGCTTCCTTCGTCTGCGACCGGGCTATCTCCTTTTCAGAGTAGCCTCGGGTACCAGCCTCCGCTGTTCTCATCTCAGTTCGCCGAGTCCAGCGTCCCCTCCGCTCAGGCTTTTGTCCAACGTTGCGAGCGCACCTGGAAGAGGGTCAGGTCTGCACTTTGCCGTTATAGGACGCAGACTGTGAGGGCTGCTAATAAGCGTAGAACTAAGAGTCCTAGATATTGTCGCGGTCAGAGAGTTTGGCTCTCCACTCAGAACCTTCCCCTTAAGACGGCTTCTCGCAAGTTGACCCCGCGGTTCATTGGTCCGTTCCGTATTTCTCGGGTCATTAATCCTGTCGCAGTTCGACTTCTTCTTCCGCGATACCTTCGTCGCGTCCACCCGGTCTTCCATGTCTCCTGCATCAAGCCCGTCCTTCGCGCCCCCGCTCGTCTTCCCCCCCCCCCCCCCCCATCCTTGTCGAGGGCGCACCCATCTACAGGGTCCGTAGAATTTTGGACATGCGTCCTCGGGGCCGTGGTCACCAGTACCTCGTAGATTGGGAGGGGTACGGTCCTGAGGAGAGGAGTTGGGTTCCCTCTCGGGACGTGCTGGACCGTGCGCTGATCGAGGATTTCCTCCGTTGCCGCCAGGTTTCCTCCTCGAGTGCGCCAGGAGGCGCTCGGTGAGTGGGGGGGTACTGTCATGTACTGTCATGTTGTGTCTTGTCTCTGTCCTTTCCCTTCACCCTGTCTCCCTCTGCTGGTCGTTGTTAGGTTACCTTTTCTCCCCCGCTCTCCCCCAGCTGTTCCTTGTCTCCTCTGACTACCCATTCACCCCGTTTCCCACCTGTTCCCTTTTTCCCTCTGATTAGGTCCCTATATCTCTCTCTGTTTCTGTTCCTGTCCTTGTCGGATTCTTGTTTGTTGTGTTTCATGCCTGAGCCAGACTATCGTCATGTTTGCTGTAACCTTGTCCTGTCCTGTCGGAATCTGCCGGTCTATCTGAGCCTACCTATGTTTGGTTATTAAAGAAGCTCTGTTTAATTTAGTTCGCTTTTGGGTCCTCATTCACTCTCCATAACATCTAATGTACATAAACATGTTGGTTAACAGTATATGTCAATAATATGTGCATTTTTTTGTTAATAAGTATGCCAAACACTTTTATTTGAAATCATTTCTTGCCAGGAACATTTTAAATGTAAGGCTTGAATAATCTATCAATGTAGGTCTAAACAGTGGAAGTGTAGCAATTTTCTTTTAACAACAAAAAATGTTCTGTAGCTCACTGGCCTTGTGAAAAGAAAGAAGCGTTCGGGTAAAAAATGATAAGGTTCAAAGTTAGCATAAGCAAAATAAAAAAACAGTATTTACGTTGGTATTTGACATTCCTTCTGTTGAGAATCACATTACAAAATGGAAGTACTCTTTTACTTATTCAGAGCAGAGCATGGTTTTACACACAGTGACCTCTGCTGTTACGATCTGCGGTGGTTCCGCCTTTGATCTATAGAAGTATAGATCCTCTGCAGCTTCTGCTTGATTGTATCTGGTACACCGTCAAGCACACCTACAGTTAACTGCTTAGCTTTTTTAAGAACCTGTTTTCTTGCTAATGGACTCTTTTGGCACCGCTAATAACCCGTCGTCATTGTCCCCCACCTCCATCTCCCAGCTGTGAATCCCTGAGGTGAATCCCTTTGAACCCAGAATGTCTAAGTACCCACTAAATCTCTCTGGGTTGTCTGAAAGACTCCTATCCTCAGTCTTCATTCTTAGGCTGGTCAGGTCCTCTGAGAGATGGAGAGAGCATGCAGCTGTGTTTGGGTCCAGAACTACAGGTGTGCAGTCCAAAATTTGCTGCATCTTCTGCTAGACCTATAAGCCAAGGTTGCCCAGGTGATTGCCACGTCGACCAAGAGGAGAATCTCTGCTTTCATCTTCACGGTCTTGTCGCTTTGCAGGAATGCGGTGTCATCACCCGACAGCTTCTCCTCTACCTCCCTGATTCTTTTAGACAGAGATGACATCCTTTTAATCTTCTCCCTTCTTCCTCCCTCAGCTTGGCTATACTCTCTGCCTCTCAAATTCCTCTTTTATCTCTGTTTTCTGGGCCTGCGCCCCGATGTAAGATGACATTTTCTCCCAGGAGGGTTTGGTCTTGTCAACGACAGCCATTTTATTCTGTAGCGCCGTCAGTGGTGTTCTGAGCTCCTCCCTCTGGGTAGCAGCCTTCTTCACAGAGTAGAAACTGTGGCCTGCATGCTCAGAAATACTCTACACACTCACCCTCCAGGCAGAACAAGCCAAGCTTATGTTAGCGGAGGCCACACACATTGTGTAGGCCTGTGAAGTGTGTTTGGCGCATTGGAGCCTGTGGGGGTTCTCCATGCGAGGTCTCCTCTTTGGCTATCTTTCTGGGCAGCTGGCTGTCTGTGCACTGCTTTTCCCTCTGCAGGGTCTCAGGGTTGCCGAGAAACGTCTGTCTGCAGACAGAGCAGACCTTGGTCCCGCCCTGCTTCCAGGTGGCCTCCAGGCAGATCCTGCAGAAGCTATGGCTGCAGTAGAGGATGATGGGTCTGTGAAGATCTCACAGCAGATGGGACATGACAGGTCATTCTCCAGAGGGGAGAGACAGGATGAGATCCTCTCTGGACAACTGGAGAGCGAATGAGAGAGAGGTTGTTAGAATGATATTTTTAAGAAATTGAGAAAGAGCCAGTGCCAATGAGAGTGTGAGTACGTGTGTTGTGTGTTAGTGTGTTCAAATACAACGTTGGTTAGATATAGAGAGACTGTCTAAGAGGATGCTGCAGTAGTCATAATGGCAGCTTAACTTTCCCAGCAACCCTAGCTACGGAACTGTAACGTGATATGTGTTGCTCCATATCACAGTTATGGCTTAGCTACTGTAAAGTATAGCAAACAATTTTCAACTAACCTGTTCCTGGCTGTCACGCCCTGACCATAGAGAGCTTTTTATTCTCTATGTTGGTTAGGTCGGGGTGTGACTCGGGTGGGTCATCTAGGTGATTTATATTTATATGTTGGCCTGGTATGGTTCCTAATCAAAGGCAGCTGTTTATCTTTGTCTCTGATTGGGGATCATATTTAGGCAGCCATTTCCCCTTTGTGTTTTGGTGGGATCTTGACTATGGATAGTTGCCTGTTAGTATTATTGTTAGCTTCACGTTTCGTTTGAGATTTATTGTTTTGTTTTGTTGTGAGTTTCACTTAGTAATAAAAAGATGTGGAACCCAGATCACGCTGCGCTTTGGTCCACTTATTATAACGAGCGTGACAGAAGATCCCACCAACAACGGACCAAGCAGTGTGCCCGGGAGGTAATGGCATCCTGGTCTTTGGAGGAGATTAGAGAGAGAACATTCTGGACTTGGGACGACATAATAGCAGGAGAGAAGAGCCTGCCATGGAAGCAGGTGGAAGCAGCGAAGGAGGGACAGCGACGAAGTCGGTGAGGAAGGCCACAGAAACCCCAATAAAAAACAAATTTGGGGGGGGAAATGGAGCAGTCGGCGGAGCCGAGCAGTGGGCCAGAGCCGGTCTGGGAGAAGAAGGAGAATTTGGAGGAGAGAGAAATGGGAGAGTTATTGAGTTGGTGGAGGACGCACGGATTTGGACTCAAGGAACGTGTTGTCAGTTTGGTGCCACCTGAGTCAGCTCAGGTGAGAGGTGAGAGAGATGCTATGCTACTAGCCATATGTCATATATATGCATAGCCATCTCGAGACAACTTCAATATAACGTGTTTTTTCTCAAAGTTGCCGGGATGTCACGTGTCCTACTTATATCAGTACAAATTTATTTGACATTCTCTCATTGACCTCCATACAAAAACTCCTCGCTTGGTGAGCGAAATAAATAAAACACCGCCACCTGCTGGAGAAGACAGATTTCCCCCCCAATTGTCCCTCGCTTCGCCTCTTCCTCTCTGGCGTCAGTCTTAGAGGTGTTTACCACAGACCTTATTTTCAGCATAAATAAAAATCCATGAATTTTCCCATAGGCTTTGTTCAACGAACCATGGCTGAGTTAGTGCCTACAAAAATACGGGATTACTATTTCTCTCTATAGGTGAGGCAACTTCCTCTGAGGTGGGCGTTTAACCGAGGTTACCACTCTATATACGTTGACAGGTTATTAGCATTTTTAGCCACTTGGCTAACCTTTCTGACTGATATGTTTGTATGTTTAGCCAACCTGTTAATGTTATCAATGCCAGTAAATGTATTACGTTTAACTAGCTAAGCCATTTCTGTTACATATGCCCTGTGTCTCCACTGTTTCACACTTCTCCACATTATTAAACCTGCCAATTGCAACACATGCCTGTTCCTTGGAGGAAGTAGTGTGGTTAAGAGTTTAGCTTGCTGTTTAGTTGAACAAGCGCTCAATCGTTAAAGCGAGAACAGAACAGCAAGAGAGACAGAAACAGTGAGAGAGAGACTAAGAAAAATAGATCTCTCCATGGTGCTCAAGTAAGTAAGCAGTCCTACACTCAGAACACACACACACACCACACAGGTAGGTAAGTTAATGTCCACTCAGCAGTGGGGTCAGATTCAGAAAGTCTCAAATATCATCATGGTCGCGGAACCCTAAACCTCGTTAATAAAACATACGTGTTGATTGGCCAGAGAAGCACTAGTGGAGTCATGTGATAGGACACAGCTCTGGTGTCCTGCTATCACACCTGGGCTGAAAGCAGGTGAGGCGTTTGTGGGCTAGAGAGGGGAATTGGACAAACCCCACTAACAAAACAATGCTGTATCTAGATAATAAACACAGAACAACTGTTTATACTGCCCAGGACTGTCTGTAAAATTTATATACTATTGTCCTTCATTCTATTGACCTGGCCTCTCTGTCTCTTCTGAATGCTGCTGGTCGATGTGGCATTTAACTGGTCAGGCTATTGGGGGACAGCTCTTGTATCTGTGATGGTGTCCAATTCACAACCTTCTGATCCCAAGGGAGAAACACAAAACAGATAACTGTCTAATAGAGAGAGCCAGAGAGTGTAGGACACCGTCATCATGTCTTACCCAGGTTGGATGAAGCTCGTCCCTGTGCAGCTCTGTCCTGCAGCTCCTCCGCTATGTCCAGCTGCTGCTGGTGGTACTGGCCTGCCCTCTCCAAGTCCTGGAGAACATATGGATAGTTATGGTGTGTGTGTGTGTGTGTGTGTGTGTGTGTGTGTGTGTGTGTGTGTGTGTATCAGTGCTTGACTTGGGATGAAAAAGGTGCAGGAGCTGTCTTTTTTTCACGCCGGTCCCATTAGACTATGTTCGCAAAACATTTCCAAATGACATTATGCTATAGCAACCTCTGATTAGTCACTTAAGGGTTTGTACACGTTTTTGACAGATGGATTTTTAACCAAATTTCCATGACCAATAAACAACCGGTGGCGTCTCTATGGATCCTCCATAAGAATGACAGCGTGAATGTGGTATTGACGCTAGAAGGCTGCTGGTTTCTGATCCCGTGTAGGCCTATTATCTCCTGCCGTTGTGCCCTTGATCAAGGCACTTAACCCCCCACAAAGTAGACTAAATGCACTGTTGGTGCTAATGTCTAAAACCCTCCATCTGGAGAGCTACTGGGTGTGCAGGCTTTTAATCCAGCCCTTAAACACATATGATCTGCCTATCAAGGTCCTGTTGAGCAGCTGATGTTTAGGCTACAATGTGGTGTGTTCGAGCTGGGCTCGAACAATAGCCTGCACACCCAGTATCTCTCCTGGAGAATTGTTGGCCACCCAAGTGTCACGCTCGTCGTCGGATTGAGGAGACCAAGGTGCAGCGTGGAAAGTGTACATCTTACTTTATTAGATGAACACCAAATAAAACATATATATATATATATATACAAAAACGATACAAAAATCAAGATCCCACAAACTAAGGTGGGAAAAAAGCTACGTAAGTATGATCCCCAATCAGAGACAACGATAGACAGCTTGCCTCTGATTGGGAACTATACCAGGCCAAACAAAGAAATAGATCACCTAGATTGCCCACCCTAGTCACACCCTGACCTAACCAAATAAAGAATTAAAAGGATCTCTACGGTCAGGGCGTTACACCTTGACATAAAATATTGCAACATTACAACCAAAAACACGTCTTTTATACAATTATTCCCTCATTCAATGGATCAGGTATGAAACGGATAAGGTAGGTTACTTCGAAGCATGGTAACTAACATGTTTATCTATAACCTTTTATATAAGCATAAAATATTCCTGTTTCAGGGGAGAATCATGCACAGCATGTCAGTTATTTGTCAATTAGGCTATTCTTAGAATATAGAGGGGAATCCCAGCTTTCCAATAATGGTCAGATTTATTTCTCAACAGTGCCGGAGGCGACAACGAGTCAAAGACATTATTGCTTACAGCTAAATAGTTCACTAGTGAGATAATTATCTGTAAATGCTAGTCAACAGAGAGATGTGCAGAACGGTAGGCCTAATTCTGATCACGGCTGACATGTAGATTTTTAAGTGATTGATAATATATTTTAAAAGGAAAACACAATACACCACATTCACAGAAGAGCTGCAAATAAACTTGAACAAAGCGGAATCAGGAAATGAATGCCCACTCTCAATTGCTATTCCAATGGAGATCCCGCCTTCATTACACTTTGATCAACCTTTTGTTTTTAGAAGCTATGTCTGAATCCGGGCCGGTGATAATCCACTTTGTTTTATATAGGAGCCGCTACTGGAGGTGCTGTTATGGCACACTGGTCAAGCACCGGTGTGTATATCTCTGTGTGTACAGTATGTGTGTGGTTTACTACCTGCATGCAGCGAGCAGCATGTCCCAGGCCGGCGTAAGCCCTCATCTGTATAGTCCTGTCCTCCAACTCCTGAGCCAGCTGCAGCACCAGGGTGTGGTAGGACACAGCCTTGTCAAAGTCTCTCTGGCTGTGGTGGGCACTGCCCAGGTTACTGTACGCCCGCGCCTCCTCAGGACCATTACCAAGGGTCTGCAGATCACATCAGAGAATATACAGTTGAAGTCGGAAGTTTAAATACATTTTTCAACCACTCCACAAATTTCTTGTTAACAAACTATAGTCTTGGCAAGTCGGTTAGGACATCTACTTTGTGCATGACACAAGTCATTTTTCTAACAATTGTTTACAGACGGATTATTTCACTTATAATTCACTGTCTCACAATTCCAGTGGGTCAGAAGTTTACATACACTAAGTTGACTGTGCCTTCAAACAGCTTGAAAAATTCCAGATAATGATGTCATGGCTTTAGAAGCTTCTGACAGGCTAATTGACATCATTTGAGTCAATTAGAGGTGTACCTGTAGATGTATTTCAAGACCTACCTTCGAACTCAGTGCCTCTTTGCTTGACATCATGGGAAAATCAAAAGAAATCAGCCAAGACCTCAGAAAAACAATTGTAGACCTCCACAAGTCTGGTTCATCCTTGGGAGCAATTTCCAAACACCTGAAGGTACCCCGTTCATCTGTACAAACAATAGTACGCAAGTATAAACACCATGGGACCAAGCAGCCGTCATAACGCTCAGGAAGGAGACGCGTTCTGTCTCCTAGAGATTAATGTATTTTGGTGCAAAGAGTGCAAATCAATCCCAGAACAACAGCAAAGGACCTCGTGAAGATGCTGGAGGAAACAGGTACAAAAGTATCTATATCCACAGTAAAACGAGTCCTATCGACATAACCTGAAAGGGTGCTCAGCAAGGCAGAAGCCACTGCTCCAAAACCTCCATAAAAAAGCCAGATTACAGTTTGAAACTGCACATGGGGACAAAGATCGTACTTTTTGGAGAAATGTCCTCTGGTCTGATGAAACAAAAATAGGACTGTTTGGGCATAATGCCCATCGTTGTGTTTGGAGGGAAAAGGGGGAGGCTTCCCAACCGTGAAGCACGGGGGTGGCAGCATCATATTGTGGTGGTGGTTTGCTGCAGGAGGGACTGGTGCACTTCACAAAATAGGTGGCATCATGAGAGAAGAACATTTGGTGGATATATTGAAGCAACATCTCAAGACATCAGTCAGGAAGTTAAAGCTTGGTTGCAAAGCATACTTCCAAAGTTGTGGCAAAATGGCTTAAGGACAACAAAGTCAAGGTATTGGAGTGGCCATCACAAAGCCCTGACCTCAATCCCATAGAACATTTGTGGACAGAACTGAAAAACGTGGGCAAGCAAGGAGACCTACAAACCTGACTCAGTTACAGCAGCTCTGTCAGGAGGAATGGTCCAAAATTCACCCAACTTATTGTGGGAAGCTTGTGGAAGGCTACAGGAAACATTTGACCCAAGTTAACCAATTTAAAGGCAATGCTACCAAATACTAATTGAGTGTATGTAAACTTCTGACCCACTGGGAATGTGATGAAAGAAATAAAAGCTGAAATAAATAATTCTTGTTATTCTGACATTTCCCATTCTTAAAATAAAGTGGTGATCCTAACTGACCTAAGACAGGGGATTTTTACTACGATTAAATGTCAGGAATGATGAAAGACTGAGTTTAACTGTATTTGGCTAAGGCGTATGTAAACGTCCGACTTTAACTGTAAATGTTGATTTTATTCCATGCCTTTAACACAATACACTGAAAAGATTGGGTGAAATAAAAGACACATTGAGAGAAAAATCATTGGAATTTCAATTCACTTCCTGAATTGTAAAATAATTGACCCCGACCCAGGGTCATGCATACATGTTTTTGTATGTATGCGTGTATGGTTCTTCATTAGTTAAATACCTTAGCTATATCCAAGTGTTGCTGGTGACACTGCATAGCGTTGGTGAAGTCTCCCAGTGCGGTGTAGACAGCGCCCATATTGCCCAGCTGGCGAGCCTCTGACAGCGGGCACTGGGTCTGCCGTGCCAACAGCACACACTGCTTATGGCTGGCCAGGGCGTTGGGATAGTCCGCGATCGCTGTGTACACATGGCCAAGGCTGCTCAGCGCAGCGGACGCAGCCTAGAGACAAACACACACACACTCATTAGATTTGTCCTCAGCCCTTCAAACCGGCAACCCTCTGGTGACTGGCCCGCCTCTCTAACCTTGAGGCTACCATCGCACCACATTAACACTGCCACAGGAGGCATCTTAGAAAGACACGCACACGCACACGCGCACACACACACACACACACACACACACACACACACACACACACACACACACACACACACACGATCTAAAGAAAACTAAACACAGTAGGAAAGATGAGGTGTATAATGATGAGTGTGTTTGAAGAACCTCAGGCTGTGGACATGCGGTGTCGACTGGAGAGGAGACTCAATAACCATGGCACAGACACACCTCAATGTCCTCCGCTCTAAACACACACACACTGCTTTCATTAGAATGGACCTGTTCAAGCACCCATTCATCTTGGTGACAGGTGTCTTATCGATTTGACACCTAGGAGGCCTTTTAATGACTCTGAGCTCAGACACAGCTGTCCTCCACACACGCTAAAACACACACACACACATTGTACAGCATATTCAGAATGTGCATGAACAAGGTTAACATACTGAAAGGCATGTTTCGTACAATACTAAACAAACAATGAACATTGAATAACATATACAACGACGTGTGACGACACAGCATAACCATACAGCTGTACTGACATTCACACAGTCAGGTCTGCAAGGTGTACGTTCAAGTTCCCCATAATACAGAGACTTGCTTCTCATTCCTCCACATTGTATTTTAGTCATGAACAGTGAGTGGAGCAGCTCAAGAGCAGACTTTGTTACATTGTCATCACATTGCTCTGACTGAGAGCAACTCAGCATGGCTCCTGAATAGAAGAAGGGGCAAGAGAAGGAGAAGTACACGATAGAGCGATCTCACACACACACAAACACACACACACACACCTCTCTGTCCTTGAGTTTCATGGCGAGGACCAGCTGATGTCTGTGATTGGTCAAAGCCTCCCTGTAGTTGACCTTGGAGAAGTAGGCAGAGCCTAGGTTCCCGTGAGCTCGGCACTCGCCTGATTGGTCACCTGGGAAGGCATGATAATGAGGTGGGTGTGGACATAAGGCTTCTTAGACGGTGTTAAATGTTCCAGTTCATTTGGGTTTGAAGCCTGCAGATTTCTGCTAATAAATGATGTAGTGGAGGTGGTTCCGTTAACTACACTCACATTATCAGTAACCTTGCTTGAGACCTGATGACCATTGTTAGCTCACATAGCAATGCCTTGTCTTCCACTCAGTGGGTTATCACAGTCTTAAGTCACACGTACAGCGACATCTGTCTCTCCACCCATACCTAGTGTGTGTATGCGTGCAAATTGTGTGAGTGAAAGCAATTGTGAGTGTGTGTGTGTATGTGCGTTTCAAGTGGTATTGTCACATGCACAGGATACAGCAGGTGTAAAATAATACAGTGAAATGCTTGCGAGCTCTGTGTGGGTGGGTGTGTGTGTACCTAGCGTCTTGGCCACCTCCAGGTCTTGCTGCATGTATCCTGTGCTCTTCTCTGCGTTGCCTAGCGACCAGTAGGCTGAGCTAAGAGCAGAGAACACTGAACCTCGGAGCTTCAGAAAGAACCGAGAAGAAAGAAGAAACTCAATGATCATCACACACACATAGAAACACACACACACAGACACAGACACACACACACACAAACTGCCTTGCCTTCAGAGAGCATGTGCCGATCTTTAGCCCCGCCTCCAGGACCACCACTGAGGCGCCGTGGTAACCAGCGGTCAGCAGCTCCTGACCAATCACACACACCACCACGAACGGACTCTTGTCCAGCTTCATCCTCTGCAGCTGATGGTAGGTGGGTTCTAGAGAGTCTACGGGAGACACACACACACACACACACACAGCTATCGAAATGCATTTATTAATGTATACATTTGTTTTTGCAATGTTTATTCTATTACCAACACCGTAATGCAAACTTTAAATTGATATTATGTAAGCTAAACATAAAAATTAAGTATATTTAAAAAAAGTTATAATGTTACTGTCCCAACAACAACAACAAAATAGTTAAATACATGGCATTTTGTCCTTGAAACATTAAATTGAAATATAATTTATACATTCCTATGGAGGAGTGCTTCTTCTGGGGAGTGCCGATATGGCCAACCGCCCGCTTCAAAGCCTCTCACTGTCCAATACATAGTATCAACAATATACACTGCTCAAAAAAATAAAGGGAACACCTAAACAACACAATGTAACTCCAAGTCAATCACACTTCTGTGAAATCAAACTGTCCACTTAGGAAGCAACACTGATTGACAATAAATGTTTTTGTGCAAATGGAATAGACAACAGGTGGAAATTATAGGCAATTAGCAAGACACCCCCAATAAAGGAGTGGTTCTGCAGTTTGTGACCACAGACCACTTCTCAGTTCCTATGTTTCCTGGCTGATGTTTTGGTCACCTTTGAATGCTGGCGGTGCTTTCACTCTAATGGTAGCATGAGACGGAGTCTACAACCCACACAAGTGGCTCAGGTAGTGCAGCTCATCCAGGATGGCACATCAATGCGAGCTGTGGCAAGAAGGTTTGCTGTGTCTGTCAGCGTAGTGTCCAGAGCATGGAGGCACTACCAGGAGACAGGCCAGTACATCAGGAGACGTGGAGGAGGCCGTAGGAGGGCAACAACCCAGCAGCAGGACCACTACCTCCGCCTTTGTGCAAGGAGGAGCACTGCCAGAGCCCTGCAAAATGACCTCCAGCAGGCCACAAATGTGCATGTGTCTGCTCAAACGGTCAGAAACAGACTCCATGAGGGTGGTAGGAGGGCCCGACATCCACAGGTGGGGGTTGTGCTTACAGCCCAATACCGTGCAGGACGTTTGGCATTTGCCAGAGAACACCAAGATTGGCAAATTCGCCACTGGTGCCCTGTGCTCTTCACAGATGAAAGCAGGTTCACACTGAGCACATGTGACAGACGTGACAGTCTGGAGGCGCCGTGGAGAACATTCTGCTGCCTGCAACATCCTCCAGCATGACCGGTTTGGCGGTGGGTCAGTCATGGTGTGGGGTGGCATATCTTTGGGGGGCCGCACAGCCCTCTATGTGCTCGCCAGAGGTAGCCTGACTGCCATTAGGTACCGAGATGAGATCCTCAGACCCCTTGTGAGACCATATGCTGGTACGGTTGGCCCTGGGTTCCTCCTAATGCAAGACAATGCTAGACCTCATGTGGCTGGAGTGTGTCAGCAGTTCCTGCAAGAGGAAGGCATTGATGCTATCGACTGGCCTGCCCGTTCCCCAGACCTGAATCCAATTGAGCACATCTGGGACATCATGTCTCGCTCCATCCACCAACGCCACGTTGCACCACAGACTGTCCAGGAGTTGGCGGATGCTTTAGTCCAGGTCTGGGAGGAGATCCCTCAGGAGACCATCCGCCACCTCATCAGGAGCATGCCCAGGCGTTGTAGGGAGATCATACAGGCACGTGGAGGCCACACACACTACTGAGCCTCATTTTGACTTGTTTTAAGGACATTACATCAAAGTTGGATCAGCCTGTAGCGTGGTTTTCCACTTTAATTTTGAGTGTGACTCCAAATCCAGACCTCCATGGGTTGATACATTTGATTTCCATTGATAATTTTTGTGTGATTTTGTTGTCAGCACATTCAACTATGTAAAGAAAAAAGTATTTAATAAGAATATTTCATTCATTCAGATCTAGGATGTGTTATTTTAGTGTCCCCTTTATTTTTTTGAGCAGTGTATATCATTGACTGTACCCCAGAACGATCAACTATTGAGAGAACAAGGAATTTACAGAGGAGAGACACTGTGGAGGATCTAATGATGAGCTTCAGGGTACACACTTTCTCTATTCATCTGTCAATCCATTCTCTTCCTTCTTTTCTTATTCTCCTGCCTTTCTTCTTTTACTTATTCCTCTTGAACTGTGTACCTCACAAATCCTATTTTCTTTTGAACAACTTAAGTGACCTTTTCTATTCAAAACTTTGTAAGCATTCAACTTTCCAGCTGAAATATTATATTTCATGAAAATATTATGTAAATATCCTAAAACAAAAATATACACAAATAATACAGCATCTGACGAAATTGCTTTAGAAAGGGGCACGAGACAGTGATGTCCTCTCTCCCCACTCCTGTTTGCATTGGCAATTGAACAGCTTGCAGAAACAATTATACAGGACCCAAATGTAACAGGTATCAATCAGTATTGGTAAACATGAATGTAAACTAAACTTATTTGCTGACAATCTCCTGATATACCTGACTAAAACTTCAAATTCAATGCCACCCTTGTTAAAAATATTTTCGTAATACTTTAACATTTCAGGATATAACATTTTTGTGGGAAAAAAATGGAAATAATGGCAATATGGAAAATAACAACTATAGCAATCCTTTAAGTGGACCAAAACAAATATTAAATACTTAAGATGCTTAAGTGGCAACAAACAACAAATATCTAAAGATAACTTTATCCCATTACTCAACAACATGAAAGCAGATCTAATTAAATGGAACAATCTCCTCATAAATCTTACAAGTAGAAGAAACCTTTTTAGAATGGCATGGCTCCCAAAGTTTTTAAATGTATTTTTGGTAATAACAATTACCCCACTGAAGACGTTATTTAAAAAAGTATACTCGGCCAAAACAGACTTCATATGGACAAATACATTTGTAGAATAAATAGGAAAGTTTTACATGTCCCTAAAGTTGAGGGTGGTTTAAACCTTCCAGATTTGGAATTGTTTCAACTCGCAACCCAAGGCTTTTCCTTGTGACATATTGTTAAATGCACTAAAGAGGAACAATGGGTATATATTGAAGATGCGCATGCTCATCCCCAGAATATTTTCACGTGTCTGTTTTTAAAGGATGGAGCTAAGAACATTAACAACTTCGTAGTTAAAATGTAAATAAATGTAATCGAAAATGTAATCTGCGTAATCCACAAAAGTAATGAAGGCCATAAACAATAACTAGTAATGTTGCATACTCCAAGAAAGGTTAAAATCTCACCTTTCTGGTAAAAACTTGTTATAAATTGCTGTGGTGTAGTCACTTTTGAGGAAACAAGCTCAAGTACACAGTACAAATATAATACAATATGAAAATAAGAAACATTATATATTATATATTTCTTGTTCACTAAAACTGTATGAGTAAGGCTTGAAATTACTTGTTTTTTTCTAAATATAGTACACTGCTCAAAAAAATAAAGCGAACACTAAAATAACACATCCTAGATCTGAATGAATGAAATATTCTTATTAAATACTTTTTCCTTTACATAGTTGAATGTGCTGACAACAAAATCACACAAAAATTATCAGTGGAAATCAAATATATCAACCCATGGAGGTCTGGATTTGGAGTCACACTCAAAATTAAAGTGGAAAACCACACTACAGGCTGATCCAACGTTGATGTAATGTCCTTAAAACAACTCAAAATGAGGCTCAGTAGTGTGTGTGGCCTCCACGTGCCTGCATGACCTCCCTATAACGCCTGGGCATGCTCCTGATGAGGTGGCGGATGGTCTCCTGAGGGATCTCCTCCCAGACCTGGACTAAAGCATCCGCCAACTCCTGGACAGTCTGTGGTGCAACGTGGCGTTGGTGGATGGAGCGAGACATGATGTCCCAGATGTGCTCAATTGGATTCAGGTCTGGGGAACGGGCGGACCAGTCCATAGCATCAATGCCTTCCTCTTGCAGGAACTGCTGACACACTCCAGCCACATGAGGTCTAGCATTGACTTGCATTAGGAGGAACCCAGGGCCAACCGCACCAGCATATGGTCTCACAAGGGGTCTGAGGATCTCATCTCGGTACCTAATGGCAGTCAGGCTACCTCTGGCGAGCACATGGAAGGCTGTGCGGCCCCCCAAAGAAATGCCACCCCACACCATGACTGACCCACCGCCAAACCGGTCATGCTGGAGGATGTTGCAGGCAGCAGAACGTTCTCCACGGTGTCTCTAGACTCTGTCATGCCTGTCACATGTGCTCAGTGTGAACCTGCTTTAATCTGTGAAGAGCACAGGGCGCCAGTGGCGAATTTGCCAATCTTGGTGTTCTCTGGCAAATGCCAAACGTCCTGCACGGTTTTGGGCTGTAAAGCACAACCCCCACCTGTGGACGTCGGGCCCTCATACCACCCTCATGGAGTCTGTTTCTGACCATTTGAGCAGACACATGCACATTTGTGGCCTGCTGGAGGTAATTTTGCAGGGCTCTGGCAGTGCTCCTCCTGCTCCTCCTTGCACAAAGGCGGAGGTAGCGGGCCTGCTGCTGGGTTGTTGCCCTCCTACGGCCTCCTCCACGTCTCCTGATGTACTGGCCTGTCTCCTGGTAGCGCCTCCATGCTCTGGACACTACGCTGACAGACACAGCAAACCTTCTTGCCACAGCTCGCATTGATGTGCCATCCTGGATGAGCTGCACTACCTGAGCCACTTGTGTGGGTTGTAGACTCCGTCTCATGCTACCACTAGAGTGAAAGCCCCGCCAGCATTCAAAAGTGACCAAAACATCAGCAAGGAAGCATAGGAACTGAGAAGTGGTCTGTGGTCACCACCTGCAGAACCACTCCTTTATTGGGGTTGTCTTGCTAATTGCCTATAATTTCCACCTGTTGTCTATTCCATTTGCACAACAGCATGTGAAATGTATTGTCAATCAGTGTTGCTTCCTAAGTGGACAGTTTGATTTCACAGAAGTGTGAAATTGTGTTGTTTAGGTGTTCCCTTTATTTTTTTGAGCAGTGTTTAATAAATGTATAAAATGACTAACTATAAGATTTCACCTTCCTTAACTGTAAAATACATATTTGTATATTTAGTGCTAGAGAATACGTGCATATTTTCTAAAGGTCTTTCTTGAACAAAACGTCTGCCCCATAGCTGTGAACATCTCAGTGCTATAGATTGGCTTCCTGAACTCGTTAGGAAATCACCTTTCATCTCATATTAATCTTGGCCGTCTATGACAAACAGTGTTTTTGTTGAACATTTATGAATAATTTTACATTATTGGCTATAAATCGATCTCTGTGATGTAGTGACTGTGATGTAGGGTTCAGCCAGGAGTTGATGGACAGTCAGAAGAGCGAATTAACTGGTGCGTGGCACATCCCAGCTTCAAGTGGTGTCAGATTTCACCTCCTACTTCACAGAGGCAGAAGAGACATACCCAGTGTTTAATTTGTAAATCAGGAGGTCCTGGAACATATAGTGAGTGTGAGAGGGGGGTTATCTGGGGGGCTCATGAGAAAAAAAAGTGACAAACACAAGGTAGCACAGCAGACGGAGTAAACAGCCAAGTAGCCTACTATCTATGGTGGTGTAACAGACAGCGCTCTCCAAGGTGCTGATTACGTCACTGCAAAACACCCACCAAAAGTAGGCTATAGCCTATAGCATGCCCACATACTCGAGTATAGCTGTGGGGCTTACAAGTCTGAATTTCTTATAAGCCTAATTTTCAAGACATCAATGTACAGTGACATTTTTAGACGTCACAACAGAACACCTTCCATATGCATATGCACACATACTATATGCATATGCACACATACTATATGCATATGCACACATACTATATGCATATGCACACATACTATATGCATATGCACACATACTATATGCATATGCACACATATTATATGCATTTGCACACATACTATATGCATATGCACACATGGGCAGTGCTTAATTTGAGATGGATCCTGGCACCTCTCAGTTTTGACTTAGTTCGCTCTGGCACCTATTTGAGCGCTTCCAGTGCCTCTCGCGGCATGATTTATTAATTGTTTCACTGTTTGCACTGTAAACATTCTAATAAAACCAATCAGAGTTAAATCAAGTTGCTTCCTTGTTATTCTCCCGTCCCCCCAGAAAAAATATGACATAAAATTGTGGGGATCCTTCTGTGTAATCATCTTATCCTGCCACACTGTTTCCAGACCTGCTCTCTCATTTGTATATAGAGGTTATGGGGAAGGCCGGTGGGGTAAGTAACTGATCTTGGCACAGGTCTTGTCTTGCTAGTGGTGGTCAGCTAGTGAAGAGGTCCCTTATACTCTTGTGTCCGTGAGAATCAGGGCTACCACTCAATGCAAGCCAATTTAATCTATGGTGTCCACATTTTGATTTATAAATATCGGTCGGAACCGGTACTAGAACCACACAGGTCCTCAAAACAGTGGACTTCACATCTAAGAGGTTTTAAGGACACTATAACAACATGGAAGAAAATTAAATGGATTCTACAAGAACCAATATCACTCCCTAAAAACACACCCCTATGGAACAATCCTTGGATAGCTGTTCAGAATTCACTGATAAATTGGCTTTCATGGAAGACTAAAGGCATAGAAACCTTTAATGACGCGGTAATAGGAAATACAATTATTTCCATGACAGAATTAAAAAGCTATTTGGACCGACCAATGTAGACATTTTCAAATACAGTGGGGCAAAAAAGTATTTAGTCAGCCACCAATTGTGCAAGTTCTCCTACTTAAAAAGATGAGAGAGGCCTGCAATTTTGATCATAGGTACACTTCAACTATGACAGACAAAATGAGAAAAAGAAAATCCAGAAAATCACATTGTAGGATTTTTAATGAATTTATTTGCAAATTATGGTGGAAAATAAGTATTTGGTCACCTACAAACAAGCAAGATTTCTGGCTCTCACAGACCTGTAACTTCTTCTTTAAGACGCTCCTCTGTCCTCCACTCGTTACCTGTATTAATGGCACCTGTTTGAACTTGTTATCAGTATAAAAGACACCTGTCCACAACCTCAAACAGTCACACTCCAAACTCCACTATGGCCAAAACCAAAGAGCTGTCAAAGGACACCAGACACAAAATTGTAGACCTGCACCAGGCTGGGAAGACTGAATCTGCAATAGGTAAGCAGCTTGGTTTGAAGAAATCAACTGTGGGAGCAATTATTAGGAAATGGAAGACATACAAGACCACTGATAATCTCCCTCGATCTGGGGCTCCACGCAAGATCTCACCCCGTGGGGTCAAAATTAACACAAGAACGGTGAGCAAAAATCCCAGAACCACACGGGGGGACCTAGTGAATGACCTGCAGAGAGCTGGGACCAAAGTAACAAAGCCTACCATCAGTAACACACTACGCCGCCAGGGACTCAAATCCTGCAGGGCCAGACGTGTCCCCATGCTTAAGCCAGTACATGTCCAGGCCCGTCTGAAGTTTGCTAGAGAGCATTTGGATGATCCAGAAGAAGATTGGGAGAATGTCATATGGTCAGATGAAACCAAAATATAACTTTTTGGTAAAAACTCAACTCGTCGTGTTTGGAGGACAAAGAATGCTGAGTTGCATCCAAAGAACACCATACCTACTGTGAAGCATGGGGGTGGAAACATCATGCTTTGGGGCTGTTTTTCTGCAAAGGGACCAGGACGACTGATCCGTGTAAAGGAAATAATGAATGGGGCCATGTATCGTGAGATTTTGAGTGAAAACCTCCTTCCATCAGCAAGGGCATTGAAACGTGGCTGGGTCTTTCAGCATGACAATGATCCCAAACACACCGCCCAGGCAACGAAGGAGTGGCTTCGTAAGAAGCATTTCAAGGTCCTGGAGTGGCCTAGCCAGTCTCCAGATCTCAACCCCATAGAAAATCTTTGGAGGGAGTTGAAAGTCCGTGTTGCCCAGCAACAGCCCCAAAACATCACTGCTCTAGAGGAGATCTGCATGGAGGAATGGGCCAAAATACCAGCAACAGTGTGTGAAAACCTTGTGAAGACTTACAGAAAATGTTTAACCTCTGTCATTGCCAACAAAGGGAATATAACAAAGTATTGAGATAAACTTTTGTTATTGACCAAATACTTATTTTCCACCATCATTTGCAAATAAATTCATAAAAAATCCTACAATGTGATTTTCTGGAATTTTTTTCTCTCATTTTGTCTGTCATAGTTGAAGTGTACCTATGATGAAAATTACAGGCCTCTCTCATCTTTTTAAGTGGGAGAACTTGCACAATTGGTGGCTGACTAAATACTTTTTTGCTCCACTGTATATGCAACTTAAAAGTTTTACGTCATCAAATTTCGACCTGAAAGCTTTTGGACATCGGAGCAATGCCGAGGGAATCCTATTTGAGTCAGAAACAGATACTCATATGATAGGTAAGATATACAAAACCTTGCAGAGATCTCTTAGTAAAAAATATGAACTATTGGAACCAAGCCTTAAAAATAACTGTTATGCAGTAGGCACAAGATGGAGAGAGTGTTGGAACATAACAATGGCGTACTGTATATAGAGAGGGAGTAATCAGGGAAGTGATATGGTCCAAGTGTACCTGATGATGAGGCGCAGGTGTGCATAATGAAGTGTTGTCAGGACCTGTGGTTAGTAAACTGGCGACGTCGAACGCCGGAGAGGAGGAGCAGGGGTTGACGTGACAACAGTTAACGAAAATCACCCTGATTACTCTCCCTTTATTCATCCCTCAGTAGCCTCAGTCTTCAAGCAGTATTGGTTTTGTTTACGTTCAGTACGCTACTCCTGTGTTGTTTATCTTCATGTTTCTCATTATCAAACTCACCTTCTGCACCTGCTTCCTGACTCAGTGCGTATACGTTATAGTACGCTTGATCCAGTATAAACTAAGGTAGATCATTTATTATGTAAGAGACAAAATGCATAAATTCTACAGCACAATGGCACAGTAATTTCTTAAGTGTAAAACTAATAAGACTCAATAACGCATGACTTCTGGGAGTGATATAAAGTCCAAAAGTTATGGGCAGAGTTAGAAAGCTGGCTATCAGAAGTTTTACTTATATTGAAGAAGTTATTACTTAATTACTGGAAGTAAAACGATACCCCAACGTTAAGAGAATGGAAGAAACAATTGCGTTATTGTTTAAATATTGAAAAGAATCTGGCTACAGACAGAAACAACGTAACACAATTTGAAGTCATATGAGGTAGAGTATTACAAGCATTAGAAACAACATTGGATGTGGAGATGGTGGGAACATGTGGGTCTGAGCAAGTGTGATGTCATTCATGTTTGTGGAAATGCATGATTTTGTCTATGTATTTTGTTTATGATTATTTATCTATTTTCCCTTCTTTTATCCTACCTTTTATCCTTCCTTCCTCATACATCTCTCTCTCTTTCTACCATCTCTCCTTCTGTCTTTTCTCTTGGGGGCTTTGACACCTCCACGTGTTAGCCCGGGGGTACTGGGTATATAAAGAAATGATGGATTGTGGGTAAATGAAGGGATGATGCCCACTAAAGGAATGATAATTCAGTCTGATGGAAGCTCCTCCATCTGATTCAGTTTCTTAAACACCCATGCTGTGTGTGTCTGTGTTTCTCTCACTAATATAAAGTGAAGCCGTCTGAGTCAGTATGATGTCTCAAGAAGCAGCTTTAATTACACTATATCTTAGCTGAAAGCACATATTATGACCCTGAGTAAAACACACACACACACAAATCCACATACACACTCACGCGTAACACAAACATGCAAAGACACACATCGCACCTCGTAGTGGGGACTTCATGGCAGCCTCAACCATGCCCACCAGTAGTTGGAGACTCTTGGGGTCCTGCGCTAGACCAGAGGCAAACGCTGCCAGGGCGTCGGCATGGCGACCAAGGTACTGCAGGGCCACACCCTGACGGAAGTATGCCTGATGGAGGGAGAAAGGGAGAAGGAGAAGAGGGAGAAGAAGTTAGGGAGAAGGAGAGGGGAAGAGAGAGAAGAAGTTAGGGAGAAAGAGAGGGGAAGAGAGAGAAGAAGTTAGGGAGAAAGAGAGGGGAAGAGGGAGAAGAAGTTAGGGGGAAAGAGAGGGGAAGAGGGAGAAGAAGTTAGGGGGAAAGAGAGGGGAAGAGGGAGAAGAAGTTAGGGGGAAAGAGAGGGGAAGAGGGAGAAGAAGTTAGGGGGAAAGAGAGGGGAAGAGGGAGAAGAAGTTAGGGAGAAAGAGAGGGGAAGAGGGAGAAGAAGTTAGGGAGAAAGAGAGGGGAAGAGGGAGAAGAAGTTAGGGAGAAAGAGAGGAGAAGAGGGAGAAGAAGTTAGGGAGAAAGAGAGGAGAAGAGGGAGAAGAAGTTAGGGAGAAAGAGAGGAGAAGAGAGAGAAGAAGTTAGGGAGAAAGAGAGGGGAAGAGGGAGAAGAAGTTAGGGAGAAAGAGAGGGGAAGAGAGAGAAGAAGTTAGGGAGAAAGAGAGGAGAAGAGGGAGAAGAAGTTAGGGAGAAAGAGAGGGGAAGAGGGAGAAGAAGTTAGGGAGAAAGAGAGGAGAAGAGAGAGAAGAAGTTAGGGAGAAAGAGAGGGGAAGAGGGAGAAGAAGTTAGGGGGAAAGAGAGGGGAAGAGGGAGAAGAAGTTAGGGAGAAAGAGAGGGGAAGAGGGAGAAGAAGTTAGGGAGAAAGAGAGGGGAAGAGGGAGAAGAAGTTAGGGGGAAAGAGAGGGGAAGAGGGAGAAGAAGTTAGGGGGAAAGACAGGGGAAGAGGGAGAAGAAGTTAGGGAGAAGGAGAGGGGAAGAGGGAGAAGAAGTTAGGGAGAAGGAGAGGGAAATATTAGATATACTGGACATTCAATAGCTAGTCATCCTCTCATTTTGAGCTCTCATTTGGTAAAATAGATTGTACATGTATTAAACTATTTTTGTATGCATAAAAATAAATAACTAATCAAATGTATATTTTAACAAGATTGTAATAGTTATAATAATACTGTTGAGAGAAAGGAGATCACAGGAAACAATTAGCACTGCAGGACTACTGCTACTGTGTGTGTGTGTGTGTGTGTGTGTGTGTGTGTGTGTGTGTGTGTGTGTGTGTGTGTGTGTGTGTGTGTGTGTGTGTGTGTGTGTGTGTGTGTGTGTGTGTGTGTGTGTATATGAATGCATCAGTGTATACTCAAAACGGCCCACCAATACTATAACGTATCAAATTCACAAAATCAGACAGACTCTTTCTGACAGCAGGTAGAGTCTGGATCCCTCCTCCCTCCCCCTCCGATCTGTCAGTAAGTCTATTAGCATGTCTGGCAGCTCCCCCAGAACCCCATGAACCACTACTTCCGTATGTGACATAGCTATATCCCCTCTACCCCACAAGCCCACCTGCTGGAGGGACAGTTCAGGTAGAAGCAGACTGTTGCCGGGGTCCATCAGATTCATACCAGACCTGCAAGGAGATGTGTGTGTGTGTGTGTGTGTGTGTGTGTGTGTGTGTGTGTGTGTGTGTGTGTGTGTGTGTGTGTGTGTGTGCGTGCGCAGAGGATGCGCGCTGGATGAACAAGATGCTTCAATTACCGCTCCCATTAATCAAGAACAGATGGCAACGCAATAGAGACAGAGAGAGAGAGAGAGGGAGAGAAGGATGTGAGAGAGGGAGGGGGGAAACCGGGAGAGAAGATGTGAGAGAAAGGGGAAGAAAGAGAGGGAGGCAAGGGGAGAGAGAGGTGGGAGAGAGGGAAAGCATGAGAGAAAATGAATAAGAGAAAGAGAGGAGATAAGAAAGAGCATGCAGCGCAGACAGACGACAGGTTGATGTGTGTGAGACAGGGACTGTGCGTCAGCTGGGAGACACAACACTGGTACATGGTGCATAACGTAATATCTACCACAACTCACCGTCTTACTGCTTCACCACACCAATACATCTCCCCATTACCTTAGTGCAGTAAAACGACACAGTGTATTGAAACCAATTGCAGCTGAGACCAACATAGAGTTACTCACAGTCTGAGAATGAATGACTGTGTATACTGTGTTAGCATTAGAGACAAATAACAACAACAAGCATTGGAATACACTGAGTGATTCATACGATGATTAAATGTGAATAAATCATAGGAGAAGACCAATGAGTGGACTAACACAGTACAGATGGAGTCAAATATATTGGCACCCTTCCACAATTCACTGTTTCTGTGTTCACAAATGTATTTGTTTGATTTACAACTGCTCATCTAAAACATCTAAACTGAAATTCTGAAATTCAGATTTTTTACTTCAAAGTCAAAAATAGCCTCTTGTTTGAGATCAAATGTTTCATATGAGGCGACACAACAAAATGTCACCTGTTATTTTAGGATATTTTCATACATATCTGTTTTTCGTTCAGATCCCTTGATTTTTTCCACATTTTGTTACGGTACAGCCTTATTCTAAAATGTATTAAATACAAAAATCTGCACACAATACCCCATAATGACAAAGCAAAAAACAAACAACAAAAAAAACAGTAAAACATCCTTAGACCATTCATGTGTGGGGTTGCTTGTCAGTCAAGGGAGTGGGCTCACTCACAATTTTGCCTAAGAACACTGCATGAATAAAGAATGGTACCAACACATCCTCCGAGAGCAACTTCTCCCAACCATCCAGGAACAGTTTAGTGATGAACAATGCCTTTTCCAGCATGATGGAGCACCTTGCCATAAGGCAAAAGTCGGGGAACGAAACATCGATATTTTGGGTCCATGGCCAGGAAACTCCCCAGACCTTAGTCCTATTGAGAACTTGTGGTCAATCCTCAAGAGGCGTGTGGACAAACAAAACCCCACAAATTCTGACAAACTTCAAGTATTGATTATGCAAGAATGGGCTGCCATCAGTCAGGAAGTGGCCCAGAAGTTAAATGACAGCATGCCAGGGCAGATTGCAGAGGTCTTGAAAAAGAAGGGTCAACACTGCAAATATTAACTCTTTGCATCTACTTCATGTAATTGTCAATAAAAGCCTTTGACACTTATGAAATGTTTGTAATTATACTTCAGTATTCCATAGTAACACCTGACCAAAATATCTAAAGACACTGAAGCAGCAAACTTTGTGGAAATTAATATTTGTGTCATTTGCCAGCTGTGCCATCAGAGTCCCTGGGTTCGCGCCCAGGCTCTGTCGTAACCGGCCGCGACCGGGAGGTCCGTGGGGCGACGCACAATTGGCCTAGCGTCGCCCGGGTTAGGGAGGGCTTGGTCGGTAGGGGTGTCCTTGTCTCATCGCGCACCAGCGACTCCTGTGGCGGGCTGGGCGCAGTGTACGCTAACCAAGGTGGCCAGGTGCACGGTGTTTCCTCCGGCGCATTGGTGCGGCTGGCTTCCGGGTTGGATGTGCGCTGTGTTAAGAAGCAGTGCGGCTTGGTTGGGTTGTGTATCGGAGGACGCATGACTTTCAACCTTCGTCTCTCCCGAGCCCGTACGGGAGTTGTAGCGATGAGACAAGATAGTAGCTACTACAACAATTGGATACCACGAAATTGGGGAGAAAAAGGGGTAAAAAAAAAATAATAAAAAAAAAATAATAATAATATTTGTGTCATTCTCAAAACTTTTGGCCACGACTGTACAGCTGTGCCAAGCTTGCAGCATCATACCCAAGAAGACCCGAGGCTGTAATCAATGCCAAAGGTGATTTGATAAAGTACTGAGTAAAGAGTCTGAATACTTATGTAAATGTGATATTTCAGGTTTTGATTTTTACAAAATTTGCTAAAATTTAGAAAAACCTGTTTTTGCTTTGTCATTATGGGGTATTGTGTGTACTGTGGGAGAGAGGGAGAGAGACGGGCACCAGTTAAGAGAAAGAAGGAAGACCGAGCAAAACCGAAGTTATTTCTTTGATATATTTATTTTCTGACTTAGTAAAGTTGTTTTTGCGGACTAAAGCCTCCCTGTCTCTGTGTCAATCTCTGCACGCTCAACCCAACACCCCACGGTTTACCACAGTACATACAAAAACTATTTAACTTCTTATGGCTGCAGGGGCAGTATTGAGTAGCTTGGATGAAATGTGCCCAGAGGTGCCCAACTGCTCCTCAGTCCCAGTTGCTAATATATGCATATTATTCAGTATTGGATATTGGATAGAAAACACTCTGAAGATTCTAAAACTGTTTGAATGATGTCTGTGAGTATAACAGAACTCATATGGCAGGCAAAAACCTGAGAAGAAATCCAGACAGGAAGTGGGAAATCTGAGGTTGGTCGATTTTCAACCCAGCCCCTATTGAATACACAGTGGGATATGGATAAAGTTGCACTTCCTAGGGCTTCCACTAGATGTCAACCATCTTTAGAAACTTGAATGAGGCTTCTACTGTGTTGTGGAGCCGGATGGGAGCTCTTTGAGTCAGTGGTCTGGCAGAGAGCCAGGTCCTGGTCACGCGCATTTCACATGATAGCGACCTGCATTCCATGGCTTCTCTACAGACATAGGAATTCTCCGGTTGGAACTTTATTGAAGCTTTATGATAACAACATCCTAAAGATTGATTCTATACTTAGTTTGACAAGTTTCGTCGATCTGTAATATAACTTTTTGAAGTTTTCGTCTGATGTTCGGCTGGACCTGCACGAGCATTTGGATTTGTGTACTAAACGCGCTAACAAAAGTAGCTACTCGGACATAAATGATGGACATTATCGAACAAATCAAGCATTTATTGTGGAACTAGAATTCCAGGGAGTATATTCTGATGAAGATCGTCAAAGGTAAGGGAATATTTATAATGTGATTTCTGATTTCTGTTGACTCCCACATGGCGGATAATTGTATTTATTTTCTGAGCGCCGTCTCAGATTATTGCATGGTTTGCTTTTTCCTGAAATGTTTTTTTGAAATCTGACACAGTGGTTGCATTAAGGAGAGGTATATCTATATTTCCATGTCTAACAATTGTATTTATCAACATTTACAATGAGTATTTCTGTAAAATGATGTGGCTCTCTGCAATTTTTTACATATTTTTAAATGTATCCGTTATTTTACCAGGTAAGTTGACTGAGAACACGTTCTCATTTGCAGCAACGACCTGGGGAATAGTTACATGGGAGAGGAGGGGGATGAATGAGCCAATTGTAAACTGGGGATTATTAGGTGACCGTGATGGTTTGAGGGCCAGATTGGGAATTTAGCCAGGACACCGGGGTTAACACCCCTACTCTTACGATAAGTGCCATGGGATCTTTAATGACCTCAGAGAGTTAGGACACCCATTTAACGTCCCATCCGAAAGACGGCACCCTACACAGGGCAGTGTCCCCAATCACCGCAATATCACCAGATGTTTTTGGAACTAGTGAACGTAACGCGACAATGTATACTGAGATTTTTTTAAATATAAATATGAACTTTATCAAACAAAACATACATGTATTGTGTAACATGAACCCCTCTCTTTGGCTGGAAAAATGGCTGAATTTTTCTGTGAGTTGGTGGTGACCTAACATAATCGTTTGCGGTGCTTTCGCTGTAAAGCCTATTTGAAATCGGACACTGTGGTGGGATTAACAACAAGGTTACCTATAAAACAGTATAAAATCCATGTATGTTTGAGGAATTTTAATTATGAGATTTCTGTTGTTTTGAATTTGGCGCCCTGCACTTTCACTGGCTGCAGCCCTAAGAAGTTTTTTTTATCAATTTTAAAATAAGGCTGTAATGTCACCAAATGTGGAAAAAGTCAAGGGTTCTGAATACTTTCCGAATGCACTGTATCTACCCCCCCCCATGAGTATTTGGACAAAATGTACTTCTAGTGTATTAACATTTAGTATTTGGTCCCATATTCCCAGCACACAATGCCTATATCAAGCTTGTGACTCTACACAGTTGTTGAATGCATGTGCAGCTTGTTTTGGTTGTGTTTTGGATTATTAGATGCAAAGTTTGGTAGGATGATGGCACCAACCATCTTTCTGTTACCAATCTCTACATCTGTATTGTTGTTCAAGTAAATGTGTTCCTGTGGAAATGGATAAAAGTAGTCATTGTGCATAGAGTTATGTAATTGATCTCACTTGTGGTAAGTTGCAGGTGCCTACAAGATAAAAAAACAAATCGCCATTCAACCAGTTTTGAAAAGAGAAAAAAAAGAAACATTCTTCTCCATTTTAAAGTGCAAGGGTGCCAATATATGTGTGAGTGTGTTCTCCCTTCAAACTACAGATACAGGTCACACACACAGACACACACATTTGTTTTACTATCCTTGTGGGGACCCCAAAAATGCATTCCCATTCAAAATCCTATTTTCCCTAACATTAACCTTAACCCCAAACCCCAAACCCTAAAACTAAACCTACCCCTAACCCTAAAATAGCCTTTTTCCTTGTGTTGACCGGTGAAATGTCCCCACTTGTCCAAGGTTCTCTTGTTTGACTATCATTGTGAGGACTTCTGGTACCACAGAGAAACAAAGACACACACATATAAACTTTCATGCTTTGATTGACAGTCTAATTACCAGTGTAACAGAGCCAGCCCTGCTGCTGACAGGATCAGAAGGCTGTGTGTGTTTGAGGGGAGCAGGGAATGCCAGTAGTGTATTATGCGTCTGAGAGAAGGAGGGGAATGAGACGGGCTATCAGGACAGAGAAAATAAGAGAATTGCTTTGGGTCACATGGGGAATAAACGAGTGTGTGTGTCAAATAAGTGGCCTTATTTTCCACCATAATTTGCAAATAAATTCATTAAAAATCCTACAATGTGATTTTCTGGATTTTTTTCTTCTCATTTTGTCTGTCATAGTTGAAGTGTACCTATGATGAAAATTACAGGCTTCTCTCATCTTTTTAAGTGGGAGAACTTGCACAATTGGTGGCTGACTAAATACTTTTTTGCCCCACTGTATGTATTTGGACAGAGAAGCTAACATTTTAAATGTGGCTCTATACTCTAGCATTTTGGATTTGATATCAAATGTTTCATATGAGGTGACAATACACAAAGCACTTTATATATCTATCCCCCCCCCCCTCCTTTGAAGAAGTTATGAGTATTTGGACAAAATTAACTTATAGTGTATTAAAGTAGTCAAAAGTTTAGTATTTGGTCCCATATTCCCAGCGCACAATGACTACATCAAGCTTGTGACTTTACACACTTGTTGGGTGCATGTGCAGCTTGTTTTGGTTGTGTTTTGGATTATTAGATGCAAAGATTGATAGAATGATGACACCAACAGCACAAACCATCATTCTATTACCAATCTTTGCATCTGCATAGAGTTATGTAATTGATCTCACCTGTGGTAAGTTGCAGGTGCGTACAAATCCCCATAATTTGCGTGAAGAAAAGAGAGAAAAGGGGGGGGGGAGTCAGGCTGCCTTCTGAGAATTTGTAGGCAAGCGAGTAAACCTCCACTGCCATCCGTTCTATTGGCCAAAGTGCAATCATTGGAAAATAAAATCAATGACCTACGATCAAGATTTTCCTACCAACGAGGCATTAAAACTGTAATATCTTATGTTTCACCGAGTCGTGGCTGAATGACGACACGGATAATATAGAGCTGGCGGGATTTTCCATGCACCGGCAAAACAGAGACGCTACGTCTGGTAAGATGAGGGGTGGGGGTGTGTGTCTATTTGTCAATAAGAACTGGTGCGTGATGTCTAATATCAAAGAGTACCTTATAATAAAAGGTAGACCACACTATCTACCAAAAGAGATCTCATCTATATTATTCGTAGCTATCCATTTATCTAATCAAATCAAATTTTATTTGTCACATACACATGGTTAGCAGATGTTAATGCGAGTGTAGCGAAATGCTTGTGCTTCTAGTTCCGACAATGCAGTAATAACCAACGAGTAATCTAATCTAACAATTCCACAACTACTACCTTATACACACAAGTGTAAAGGGATAAAGAATATGTACATAAAGATATATGAATGAGTGATTGTACAGAACGGCATAGGCAAGATGCAGTAGATGGTATCGAGTACCGTATATACATATGAGATGAGTAATGTAGGGTATGTAAACCTTATATTAAGTAGCATTGTTTAAAGTGGCTAGTGATCAATTTTTCCCATCAATTTCCATTATTAAAGTGGCTGGAGTTGAGTCAGTATGTTGGCAGCAGCCACTCAATGTTAGTGGTGGCTGTTTAACAGTCTGATGGCCTTGAGATAGAAGCTGTTTTTCAGTCTCTCGGTGCCTGCTTTGTTGCACCTGTACTGACCTCGCCTTCTGGATAATAGCGGGGTGAACAGGCAGTGGCTCAGGTGGTTGTTGTCCTTGATGATCTTTATGGCCTTCCTGTGACATCGGGTGGTGTAGGTGTCCTGGAGGGACGGTAGTTTTCCCCCGGTGATGCGTTGTGCAGACCTCACTACCCTCTGGAGAGCCTTACGATTGTGGGTGGATCAGTTGCCGTACCAGGCGGTGAAACAGCCCGACAGGATGCTCTCGATTGTGCATCTGTAGAAGTTTGTGAGTGCTTTTGGTGACAAGCCGAATTTCTTCAGCCTCCTGAGGTTGAAGGTTCACAACGCTTTCTGTGCAGGTGGACCAATTCAGTTTGTCCGTGATGATTCCTGCTTACAAGCAAAAACTAAAGCAGGAAGTACCAGTGACTCGCTTAATATGAAAGTGGTTAGATGATGCGGATGCTACGCTACAGGATTGTTTTGCAAGCACAGACTGGAATATGTTCAAGAGATTCATCCAATGGCATTGAGGAGTATACCACCTCAGTCATCGGCTTCATCAATAAGTGCATTGACGACGTCGTCCCCACAGTGACCGTACGTACGTACATATCCCAGCGGGACACTAATCTTGACGCTTATAAGAAATCCCGCTATGCCCTCAGAAGAACAATCAAACTAGCAAAGCGTCAACACAGGATTAAGATTGAATCCTACTACATCTGGTCTGATGCTGATCGGATGTGTCAGGGCTTGAAAACTTTTACGGACAACAAAGGGAAACCCAGACGCGAGCTGCCCAGTGACGCGAGCCTACCAGACTTGTTAAATGCCTTTTATGCTCTCTTTGAGGCAAGCAACTCTGAAGCATGCATGAGAGCACCAGCTGTGTGATAACGCTCACGGTAGCCGATGTGAGCAAGACTTAAAAGGACAACATTCACAAAGCCTTGGGGGCCGACGTATTACCAGGACGTGTACTCAAAGCATGGGCGGACCAAGCGTCTTCACTGACATTTTCAACCTCTCCCTGACCGAGCTTGTAATACCTACATGTTTCAAGCAGACCACCATAGTCCTTGTGCCCAAGGAAGTGAAGGTAACCTGCCTAAATGATTACCGCCCAGTAGCACTCATGTCGGTAGCCATGAAGTGCTTTGGAAGACTGATCATGGCTCACATCAACAGCATCCTCCCGGATACCCTAGACCACTCCAATTTGCATACCGCCCCAACATATCCACAGATGACGCAATCTCAATCGCACTCCACACTGCCCTTTCCCACCTGGACAAAAGGAACACCTATGTGAGAATGCTGTTTATTGACTACAGCTCAGCGTTCAACACCACGGTGCCCACGAAGCTCATCACGAAGCTAAGGACCCTGGGACTAAATACCTCCCTATGCAACTGGACCCTGGACTTCCTGACGGACCGCCACCATGTGGTAAGGGTAGGCAACAACACGTCTGCCACGCTAATCCTCAATACTGGGGCCCCTCAGGGGTGTGTATTTAGTCCCCTCCTGTACTCCCTGCTCACCCACGACTGCGTGGCCAAACACGACTCCAACACTATTATTAAGTTTGCAGATGACACGACATTGGTAGGCCTGATCACTGACAACAATGAAACAGCCTATAGGGAGGAGGTCAGAGACCTGGCAGTGTGGTGACAGGACAACAACCTCTTCCTCAATGTGAGCAAGACAAAGGAGCTGATTGTGGACTACAGGAAAAGGCAGGCCAAACAGGCCCACATTAACATCGACGGGCTGTAGTGGAGCGGGTCGAGAGTTTCAAGTTCCTTGGTGTCCACATCATCAACAAACTATCATGGCCCAAACACACGCAGACAGTCATGAAGAGGGCATGACACCTTTTCCCCCTCAGGAGACTGAAATGATTTGGCATGGGTCCTCAGATCCTGAAAAAGTCCTACAGCTGCACCATCGAGAGCATCCTGACCAGTTGCATCACCAACTGGTATGGCAACTGCTTGGCATCTGACTGTAAGGAGTTACAGAGGGTAGTGCGTACAGCCCAGTACATCAATGGGGACAAGCTTCCTGCCATCCAGGACCTATATAATAGGTGGTGTCAGAGGAAAACTAAAAAAATGGTCAAAGACTCCAGTCACCCACTTCATAGACTGTTTTCTCTGCTACCGCACGTCAAGCAGTACCGGAGTGCCAAGTCTAAGACCAAAAGGCTTCTACCCCCAAGCCATAAGACTGCTGAACAATTAATCAAAATGCCACCCGACTATTTACATTGACACCCCCCCCCCCCCCCCTCCAATTGTTTGGTACACTGCTGCTATTCGCTGTTTATTATCTATGCATAGTCACTTCACCACTACCTCCATGTACAAATTACCTCGACAAACCTGTACCCCCGCACTTTGACTCGGTACCGGTACTCCCTGTATATAGCCTCGTTATTGTTATTTTATTGTGTTACATTTCATTATTTGTTACTTTAGTTTATTTGGTAAATATTTTCTTAACTTTTTCTTGAACTGCACTGTTGGTTAAGGGCTTGTGCGTAAGCATTTCACAGTAAGGTCTACACACGTTTTATTTGATTTGACCAATATATTTGACCGCATCGGTAACTGCCCCGAGTGTGATCTCCCTAGAGCCCGACCGATTAATCGGCATGTTTTCATAACAATCGGTAATCGCCGATTACATTGCAATCCACGAGGAGACTGCGTGACAGGCTGACCACCTGTTACGTGGGTGCAGCAAGGAGCCAAGGTAAGTTGCTAGCTAGCATTAAACTTATCAATCTTAACATAATCACTAGTTAACTACTCATGGTTGATGATATTACTAGTTTAACTAGCTTGTCCTGCGTTGCATATAATCAATGTGGTGCCTGTTAATTTAACATTGAATCACAGCCTACTTCGCCAAACGGGTTTAACAAAAGTGCATTTGCGATAAAAGCACAATCGTTGCACCAATGAACCTAACCATAAACATCAATGCCTTTCTTAAAATCAATACACAAGTATATATTTTTCAACCTGCATATTTAGTTAAAATAAATTCATGTTAGCAGGCAATTTTAACTCGGGAAATTGTGTCACTTCGCTTGCGTTCAGTGCAAGCAGAGTCAGGGTATATGCAGCAGTTTGGGCCGCCTGGCTCGTTCAGAACTGTGTGAAGACCTTTTCTTCCTAACAAAGACCGTAAATAATTTGCCAGAATTTTACATAATTATGACATAACCTTGAAGGTTGTGCAATGTAACAGCAATATTTAGATTTAGGGTTGCCACCCGTTCGATAAAATACAGAACGGTTCCGTATTTCACTGAAAGAATAAACGTTTTGTTTTCGAAATGATAGTTTCCGGATTTGACCATATTAACGACCTAAGGCTCTTATTTCTGTGTGTTTATTATATTATAATTAAGTCTATGATTTGATATTTGATATTGCAGTCTGACTGAGAAGTGGTAGGCAGCAGCAGGCTCGTAAGCATTCATTCAAACAGCACTTTCCTGCGTTTGCCAGCAGCTCTTCGCAATGCTTGAAGCACAGCGCTGTTGATAACTTCAAGCCTATCAACTCCCGAGATTAGGCTGGCAATACGATAGTGCCTGTAAGAACATCCAATAGTCAAAAGTATATGAAATACAAATGGTATAGAGTGAAATAGTCCTATAATTCCTATTATAACTACAACTTAAAACTTCTTAACTGGGAATGTTGAAGACTAATGTTAAAAGGAACCACCAGCTTTCATGTTCATGTTCTGAGCAAGGAACTTAAACGTTAGCTTTTTTATATGGCACATGTTGCACTTTTACAACACTGTGTTTTTGCATTATTTAAACCAAATTGAACATGTTTCATTATTTATTTGAGACTAAATTGATTTTATTTATGTATTACATTAAGTTCAAATAAAAAAGTGTTAATTCAGTATTGTTGTAATTATTATTACAAATATATAAACATATAAAAACTGTCCGATTAATCGGTATCGGCCTTTTTTTGGGTCCTCCAATAATCGGTTATCAAACACACACGTTTGTTTGACTATCATTGTGAGGACTTCTGGTACTCACCGAGAAACAAAGACACACACATATAAACTTTCACACTTTGATTGACAGTCTAATTACCAGTGTAACAGAGCCAGCCCTGAAGCTAACAGGATCAGAAGGCTGTGTGTGTCTGTGTTTGTATGGGGGTGGGGGGCAGGCAACACCAATAGTATATTTACGCATCTGAGAGAAGCTGTCCCTGCATCACACTGTTAACATCCTACGATGACAGTGAGTGAGGGAGACATGGCGCAAAACACCTGTTAGATCAACCCGACATCTGCATTTGAATTATCCCTCCAACTCTCCTCTCTCTCTCGCTCTGTCGTCAGTGTTTCCCCTATATTCATTTAGCAGCGTCAGACCACCACTAATAATCATCAAAAGTAAACAGGTTTTCAGTGTAAACTAAAACCACTGAAACCAGATGTAAAGTATGTAGAAAAAATTGTGGAGCAATATATGTTTTTAAATAAGACCATCAATGAGAACTAACAATCACAAAAATAAACTAGACAGTCAGGGAGATTCAAAAAATGTAAAAATGTCACGGCCTGGTGGCCCCCATTGATGTTGTTATAATGTTTGAGTCACTCAGATACCAAAAGAACATGGCATAGGCCATGGCAAAATGTCTGGAACTGCAAGAAAATTGACTTTAAACAAACAAAAATATTCTCTCAGCCCCATCAAATAATGTACAGAATTTCAGGGGGGGTGAGTGAGTGAGTGAGTGAGTGAGTGAGTGAGTGAGTGAGTGAGTGAGTGAGCCAGCCAGCACAGTGATCATGTCATGCTCACTATCTAGGTTTCCATCCAGTTGGTGACAGATGTTCATGCAAACATTGTGAAATCTGCATGAAAACAATATGAGCATTTTCCAACCATAGATGTGTTTCCATCAAATGGACTTGTTGCAGATAAAAGGCTGTGCAGAAAAAAAACACTTTAGCGCTAAATTCCCATGTACCGCAGTTAAATGGGTTTCCATCGCATTTTGAACTCTTCTGATGCTTTTGTCACTGAAAATGTTCCGTTTTATGGTGAACGTGCCCACTCTAGCCAACATCTCGCAGATACAGTACGGGTATAGCCTAAATGATGAGATTATTATGTACAAACAGCAGCCAAGCTTCGATCATGTCAATCAGAATAAGTCCCTCGATATTTATGGGAAAGGAGCATCAAACTCATCACTGTGCACTTTCACCACCCTGTGAAGTTCAAAATGGATTTAATCTGTATCCTAATAAATTGTATGGTTTCCCGAGTCGTAGTGGGAGGACCACACCACATATCATCGCGTGACTCCAAGTTTACTTCGATATGATGCCATATCAATATTTATGCATAAAAGCATTTCCACCGCCATTTATCACATAATAAATGTTACCAACAAAAGACCCCACCTTCTCTAGTGTATTTCGGTTTGTCTACATTTGGAAACTTCACAGGCAAATTTGCTGTTTCCATCAGGCCTGTCGTAACATTTTTTATCCGACATGTACTTTACTTACATAAAAAGGTTGGATGGAAACCTGGTTAATGTCTGCCAATTACTGTTCAATTTACCACCACAAGAAGCTGCAATGAGATTATGAGGTGAGAAGAGAAACCCCCACACAGAATCACCCCGCATTTCTCTCACTCTCGTCCTTCTCTCTCCACCCATCCCTTTCTCTACCTTTATCTCTATCTCTCCTGAGATGTCCCATATTGCTCCTGGCCTTTTCAGTCACTGTGACATTTGCTCTCCTACTGCCTGCCTCTGTAAGACCATGTAATGAACGCCACTGGCTGTTGCACACACACACACACACACACACACACCACACATACACACATTCACACGCACACACTCCCGCACGCACACACAAACACAACACATTCTCTCCTTTTCTCTGCAATGTCTGGTTATTATAGCTCTTTGTTCTCCCACCATGCAGTGCTGTAGTATTAAATATTTAATGTTATATCCACACACCAGTCTAATACAGATGCATGTTACCCTGTACTGATGCAGTGTGTGTGTGTGTGTGTGTGTGTGTGTGTGTGTGTGTGTGTGTCAGTAGCATGTTTCTCTGAATTATTTAACATCACGTCATGCCAAATGGTGTCTGACCACGTGCTGGGAGCTAATAGAGTCACACATTTTGTGTTTGTGTGTGTGTGTGTCTATACCGCAACCCAATGTCAAATCTTTCTCTCTCTCACAAACCCACACACACTTGGTAGAGTGGAGTATTTTCCCAGCAGCAACTAAGGTTTTGAACAGGTACGATGAAAAACAACCTCTCCATCTTCTCAATGCTCCACACTGCTCATCTGACTGCTGCTTGTTGACACTGGGCCCACTTATTCACATGCACACACACTTCCTGTCATAGCTGGGGTGAGCAATGGTACATCACAACTTTGTATCTACGCTCGGTTGACATGAAAGGCAGAGGGGAGGAGCAGCAGTGAGGCGGAGAGGAGAGACGGCAAGAGAGAAAAAGCAAGATGAGAATATCATCTCATGGATAGATTACGTTACATAACAGACATATCTCACTTCCTGACAGTATCTCCTTTAAGAATCCACATGGTTGATTGGCATTAAATGAAATAGTGGAGGGGAGAGAGAGAGAGAGAGAGAGAGAGGGGGAGAGAGAGAGGGGAAAGAGAGAGAGAGAAAGGGGAAAGAGAGAAAGGGGAAAAGAGAGAGAGAGAGAGAGAGGGGGGGGAGAGAGAGATAGGGAGAGGGAAAAGAGAGAGAGGGGAAAGAGAGACAGATGGGAAAGAGAGTGAGAGGGGAGAGAGAGAGAGAGAGAGAGGGGGGGGGGGAGAGAGAGGGGAGAGAGAGATAGCGAGAGGGGAAATAGAGAGAGAGGGGAAAGAGAGAGAGAGGAAAGAGAGACAGATAGGAAAGAGAGTGAGAGGGGGGAGAGAGAGAGAGAGAGAGAGAGAGAGAGGGAGAGGGGAAAGAGAGAGAGAGAGGGGAAAGAGAGACCGAGGGGAAAGAGAGAGAGAGGGGAAAGAGAGAGAGAGGGGGGAAAGAGAGAGAGGGGAGAGAGAGAGAGAGATAGGGAGAGGTGAAAGAGAGAGATAGGAAGAGGGGAAAGAGAGAGAGGGGGAGAGGGGAAAGAGAGAGAGAGGGAGAGGGGAAAGAGAGAGAGAGGGAGAGGGGAAAGAGAGGGGAAAGAGAGAGAGAGGGGAAAGAGAGAGAGAGAGGAAAGAGAAAGAGAGAGGAAAGAGAGACAGAGGGGAAAGAGAGAGAGAGGGGAAAGAGAGTGATAGGGAGAGGGGAATGAGAGAGATAGGGAGAGGGGAAAGAGAGAGAGAGGGGAAAGAGAGAGAGAGGGAGAGTGGAAAGAGAGATAGGGAGAGGGGAAAGAGAGAGATAGAGAGAGGGGAAAGGAGGGCACACACATTGATATATTGACTGCATTACATTTTTATACATTGACTGCCATTCTGTATACACACATACACTCTTAAAAAGGGTTATTCGGCTGTCCCCATAGGAGAACCCTTTTTGGTTCCAGGTAGAACCCCTTTTGGTTCCAGGTAGAACCCTTTTGGTTCCAGGTAGAACATTCTGTGGAAAGGATTCCACATGGAACCCAAATGATTATTCTACCTGGAACCAAAACGAGCTCTTCAAAGGGTTCTCCTATGGGGACAGCTGAAGAACCATTTTAGGTTCTACAGTAGATAGCAGAGAGTCAGCAACACACTCGCCTCGCAACATTGGCATGAGATCTGGAACATTTTCAAGTTGCTGTAGCTAAAGGATTACTCTGTCATAAGTTTGTGCCCGATAAAGTTATTGTGTTGCAATATTACACACAGGGACTTACACAGCACTCCTTGTTAACGGGGAGAGGTGGTGAGGGAGGGGTAAGTCAAAGTATGGTTATAAGAGGCTTAGCTGTATTGTAAGTAAATACATTATCCCAGAAGCATTGTTAGTCACAAGCATTTTTAGTCACAGGGGAACAAGAAAACACAGAAACCTCTCAGTCACAACCCCTGGAGAGGGGGGGGGGGGAGGAGAGATTTTATTTATTTCACTTCTCTCACGCCAGCCACTGCAAAAGCTAAATCTGTCAATCAAACACTACTGAAACTATTTATGAGGAGTCTCTCTTCTCTGTCACACACAAACGCTCAGATGACACACACACACTATCATAACTGAGACTGTCAACAGCCAACACACATTATTTATATTTAATGCAGGGGTGAGAGTAGATAGGATCTATGTGGGCCTAGTCTTTTAAAATGTATTACATTTTGTTGTGACATAAACACAACCAGTCATGATGTCTTCATCTGATTGTCAAACAATCACTTCAAAGGGCTCCTTTACTAGGCTACCCGCGCACGTCCATCCATCCACTCAACATTTCCAGCATCCAAACAGTTGTGAATGGAAAGGCACATCTGTTACACAAAATACCAAAAACCGTAATGACATTTGGCAATTGTCATTGCGACAGAATGTATGTGTCCACTGCTGTCCGCGCGCGTCTCGGTTTCGGCCACTCATCTCTGCCTTGCCGAAATGTCAATGTTCTCCTCGAACCACATCGCATTTGAGAGCGTAGGCTATACCCGTTTTCAAGTCCATTCGCAAATTGTTCATGGCTCTAACATGCGGTAATGATAAAAAGTGGCGTAGTAGACTACAGTTTTCTTTAGATTTTTGTTTGTTTTTGTGACAGGCTCACGTTTTACCGGTTCGACATACTCCCACTATGTATTTTGTCGGGACGCTTTAACTGACTGCCTTGCCTATACACCCGTAATTTATTAATGCAAAACTGAATGTACACAAACAGAGACACACAGGCACACAATATCTAGGGTAAAAAAGCTAGGGTAAACATTAGTAGTAAAAGGAAGAGTATTTACAGTACTCAATAAACCTGGTCGGTCCTGGAGAGATACAGGATGTGTAGGCTTTTGTTTCAGCCCAGCACTAACACACCTGATTCAACTAATGATCAATAAACACTTGATCAACCCTACTCTAGTCCTAGGTCCTGGCGTGTGGGGTGTTTTAGTTAGTAACACTACTAATAGGGCTCCCGAGTGGCGCAGCCCTCTAAGGCACTGCATCTCAGGACTAGAGGCATCACAACAGGCCCTGGTTTGATTCCAGGCTGTATCGTAACCATGATTGTGAGTCCCACAGGCCGGCACACAATTGGCCCAGCATCGTCCAGGTTTGACCATCATTGTAAATAAGAATTTGTTCTTAACTGACTTGCCTAATTAAATAAAGGTTAAAAAATATTAATAACAATAATAAACCACATATAGGACACATAGATAGAGCATAAACAGTTATTAATCTGTTTACACCATCACATTACACACCTGGTCTTACACACAGTACTATATCTCCAGAGAGAGCGGCATTAAGTACATTATAGGTTATCTCTCTCGCTCTGTGTGTGTGCGTGTGTGTGTGTGTGTGGGTGTGTGTGTGTCATATTACCACTCCAGCAGATTACAGGCCCTATCAGTTACCTGTACTCAATGGGAAAGAGTAGAGGTATTTTCCCACAGGTCCTGTCTGAGTGTGGTGAGTGTGTGAGAGAGAGGGTGTGTGTGATCTTGGCTAGTAGCCTATGTGAATCTGACATATCTCTCCATGGACACTCAACTTCTGGCAGAACACAAAGACAATAGCAACACAATCCCCATGCCATCATCCAATTTTTAAGTGTACAAGGCAACTTGTAGCCTCAGCGTCCAGAAAGAAGCCCTATGTACAAGTCCCAATTACCTTCTTCCGAGGCTGCCATTTCATCATATTTGGAAACCACAAAAGTCCAGCATCAAAGTGTCACGCAGCCTGTGGAGGGGGCCTGAAAGTCAGTCATCATACCGCCAACCGAGCCTCAGGACTGCCGCCTAACCCCTCTCTGTCCTGCGGAGGACTGGGCTGACACCGGGGTTGTGACGGCCACCTGGGGGTCTCCGTTAAAGCCCAAGTCAAAACGTGCATCCAGGTCAGTCTACAGGGTGGCAGAGAGAAAGCGCGTGCTTCGGATGAAACAGCGTCTAGTCCTCTTTGGACTCACTTTCGGGAGTTTAGGTTAAGAATTAAATTCAGGCTGATAGAAGTTTGATGTCTCGTTCTTATTTTTATGAATACATTTCCAATTATGATGTGTGACAGCCTTGCAGTCTTACATCCATCCAAACAGTTTCTATAACTTAATAATAGGTTAGCTATTGTGGATTTGTGGTCCGTTATTTTAACGCTGGGTAGTCTGTGAGTGGATGGGTGTAGTATGTAGGTACACCACAACCCTGTAATAATGGCATACGTTTCGCAGTCAAGTGTCACATCTCCCTGGCTACAAAACTTGCGATGCAGAATTCCAACAGGAAGTAATTCCCCCAAAATAACTCCAGAAAACAGCGTGAGATAGCCTACATAAAAAAACGGAGAGAGGGCAACATATGAGAGAGAGCCCGTCACTACAAGAAAAACTGTCCACTGTTTAAAAAATCCTTGAACTATATTTCCGGATATCGGTTGCTGGAATAACGTGGCTGGTGAGGCTATGTGCTGGAGACTGGAGCAGCGTAGGGGAACGAATTCCCTCCCAGGCGCGTGCGCTCCACTCCCGCTGTGTGTGTGCGTATGGAAAGACTGCGAGTGTGTGAAAGAGAGGTAGCTAGAGCTCGCACTCCACAGGGTCATAGAGCCGTCACCACTTATCAATGTTACGTTACAGATGCTCCAGCCTAGTCTCATAGACGAGACGTAACATAGAACACGTAAATATATGACACTCAAATTAGTATGATATGTTATGTTTGGTAGGGTTATTAAGACAGAAGGTTACCTAAGAGTGGTTGGTCAATGTGGATGGGTCGGCATATATCGTGAATGTTTATCAACCCAAAGGTTGCGTGTTTGAATCTCATCACAGACGACTTCAGCTAATTAGCAACTTTGCAACTACGTACTAGTTTTTAGCTACTTTGCAACTATACTGCACAAAAATATACATGCAACATGTAAAGTGTTGCTCCCATGTTTCATGAGCTGAAATAAAAGATCCCAGAAATGTTCCATACACACAAAAAGTTTATTTTGCTTAAATTTTGTGCACAAATTTGTTTCCATTACATTTAGTGAGCATTTCTCATTTGCCAAGATAATCCATCCACCTGACAGGTGTGGCATATCAAGAAGCTGATTAAACAACTTGCCTTTTGGAAATTGACTCGGTAGCTCACCAAAACAGATTTGTCTTTCACGTAAATGTGTGCATGTGCATGCAGGCAATAATATGTCAGTGCAACTGACAGCAACTTATTCTTTACCTCAAGGAAGTGGGGGCAGAAACAGAACCGTTTTTAAAAAGCAGTGCAAAGCCTACAATTTGGAAACTGTCTCACATCATAAATTGTATGGCAGAGAGAGATCATTAGGAAGAAAAGAACTGGCACCTAAGCATCCAACCTGGTCTCAGAGCTTTTTCTATTATTCTGTATGTAAATCCAAGAATCTCCATTTATACTGAACAAAAATATAAACGCAACAATTTCAACAATGTTACTGAGTTACAGTTCACATAACAAAATCAGTCAATTTAAATAAATTCAATAGGGCCTAATCTATGGATTTCACATGACAGGTCAGGAGCGCAGTCATGGGTGGGTCTGGGAGGCCATAGGTCCACCCACTTGGGAGCCAGGCCCACCCACTGGAGAGCCGGGCCCATCCAATAAGAATTTGTTTTTAATTTTACATTTGCATTTGAGTCATTTAGCAGACGCTCTTATCCAGAGTGACTTACAGTAGTGAGTGCATACATTTTAGTTTCCCCACAAAAGGGCTTAATTTCATCAGATGTCCAGGTGGGTCTCTGGCAACAGCTCTGGTGGACATTCCTGCAGTCAGCATGCCAATTGCATGCTCCCTCAAAACTTGAGACATCTGTGGCATTGTGTTGTGTGACAAAACTGCACATTTTAGTGGCCTTTTATTGTCCCCAGCACAAGGTGCACCTGTGTAATGATCATTCTGTTTAAAACTTCTTGGCGCACCGATCCCTTTAGCGGGATCATTTTCGTAAACATCCGCTGAATTGCTAGAGCGCCAAATTCAAATTAAATTACTACAATTATTTCATTTTCATGAAATCACAAGTGCAATATACCAAAACACAGCTTAGTTTGTTGTTAATCCAACTGGCATGTCAGATTTCAAAAGAGCTTTTCAGTGAAAGCAAACCAAGCATTTATGTTAGGACAGCTCTCTCAGCAGACAAAACATTACAAACAGCTAGCTGCAAAGTAGATTGGTCACGAAAGCCAAAAAAGCAATCAAATTCATCGCTTACCTTTGATGATCTTCGGATGTTTGCACTCACGAGACTCCCAAACACAATAAATGTTTGTTTTGTTCGATAAAGATTATTTTTATATCCAAAAACCTCCATTTGGTTGGCGCATTTTGTTGAGTAATCCACAGGCTCGTGCAGGTCAAGACGGGCAGACAAAAATTCCAAATAGTATCCGTAAAGTTCGTAGAAATATGTCAAACATTTTTTATAATCAATCCTCAGGTTGTTTTTACAATAAATAATCGATAATATTTCAACCGGACGGTAGCTTTTTCAATAGGAGAGATGTCTGCTCCAAGCTGCTCACGCATGCAAAAATCTAAGGACATCCATCTATCCATTGACGCAATGTGATCATTCTCGCTCATTTTTCAGAATAAAAGCCTGAAACTATGTCTAAAAACTGTGCACACCATGTGGAAGCCATTGGGAAAGGAATCTGGTTGATAACCCTTTAAATGGCGGGAAGGCATGCAATGGAACAGAGAGGTTTCAGAAAAACAGCACTTCCTGGTTGGATTTTCATCATGTTTTCGCCTGCAATGTCAGTACTGTTATACTCACAGACAATATTTTGACCGTTTTGGAAACTTTAGAGTGTTTTCTATCCTAATCAGCCAATTATATGCATATTCTAGCTTCTGGGCCTGAGAAATAGGCTGTTTCATTTGGGTACGTTTTTCATCCAAACATCAAAATACTGCCCCCTAGACTCAAGAGGTTAATTAAAACATTTTTGTTGTGATATTCTTAGGTTTATCTGTTAAGACAGTTTATTCATAAAGCGCTCACACCTGTGTCTGGTGCACATTGTCCCAGACTTCATTGTAGTTGCTCACTGTATCTAGCTAATGTGGACAAGCTATCTAGCTAGTGTTGATTAGCTAGCTAGCCATTTGATGTATGACATTTTTTGGCCTGATAAGCAAACAACGCTAAAGACCTAACTAGCTAGTCAAACTTTGAGGGAACAGTTGTTCGGCAAAGTTGGGACCAGCGTTGCCTAACAGTTACATTTGAGTCAGGTTTAATTTTCACCTCTCAAAGAGCATGTTTACATACACACTAATAATTGAATATTCAACTGACTATGGCAGTAGGCCAAGTATGGCATTAGTCATGTAAACACCTTACTCTGTTAATCTTACACCTTACTCTGTTAATCGGCGTACGGTCATAATCGAAGTAAGCATAGTCCGATTAAAACCCCTGGTTTTCTGAACTATCTTTCAAATTATTAGACCGTGTATACACCTTAATCAGATTTTTTTCTAGAGTCTTTAATCTGCGCATGTGTCAAATGGGATTGTTTCGTCACACTAAACGTGCCACTCCAGCACGAAGTGATCGCGTGAGTTGATGTTCTTTGGATATGGTGGCGAGTGGCAAAAGTCAACACTTTTGGAGCGAAAACAAAATTCTGTTCATGTTAAATATCATAAAGGAAATGGACATTCTTAAGTTTTTAGACGGGCACGGCGACATGTTCAGGACAGTGAAACAAATTAGCTTTCGTTGGAAGGCATTAAAACAGGGTTTCTTCAAAACTAGGAAGCAAAACAACAGCAGTGAATCCAATCCAGTGAAATGTTCACTGAGATGTTGGGGCATCGCCCACTGTCAACAACAGAGAAGGGTTAGACATTGGCTTTGAGGATCAAACCATTGACGTCCTTTATTTAAAGGAAAAGAACAAGCTGATCCTAACAAGCTGATCCTGTTATAGGCCTATTTCTGTATTCTCTGTTGATCTAAAGTGTTGGAAAAACTTGTCAATAATCAACTGACTGGCTTTCTTTATGTCTATAGTATTCTCTCTGGTATTCTCTCTGGTTTCCGCTCAGGTTATGGATGTGTCACTGCAACCTTAAAGGTCCTCAATGATGTCACCATTTCCCTTGATTCTAAGCAATTTTGTGATGCTATTTTTATTGACTACTTGGCCCAAGCTTTTGATACGGTAAACCATTCCATTCTTGTGGGCCGGCTAAGGATTATTGGTGTCTCTGAGGGTCTTTGGCTTTGTTTGCCAACTACCTCTCTCAAAGAGTGCAGTGTATAATGTCAGAATTTCTGCTGTCTCAGCCACTGCCTGTCACCAAGGGTGTACCCCAAGGCTCGATCCTAAGCCCCACTCTCTTCTCAATTTACATCAACAACATAGCGCACGCAGTAGGAAGCTCTCTCATCCATTTATATGCAGATGATACAGTCTTATACTCAGCTGGCCCCTCCCTGGATTTTGTGGTAAAAGCACTTTACAACAAAGCTTTCTTAGTGTCCAACAAGCTTTCTCTGCCCTGTGGTTTGGTAAGAAGAATACCCCTCTCCCCACAGGTGTGATTACTACCGCTGAGGGTTTAGAGCTTGAGGTAGTCACCTCATACGAGTACTTGGGAGTATGGCTAGACGGTACATTGTCCTTCTCTCAGCACATATCAAAGCTGCAGGCTAAAGTTAAATCTAGACTTGGTTTCCTCTATCGTAATCGCTCCTCTTTCACCCCAGCTGCCAAACTAACCCTGATTCAGATGACCATCCTACCCACGCTAGATTACAGAGATGTAATTTATAGATTGGCAGGTAAGGGTGCTCTCGAGCGGCTAGATGTTCTTTACCATTCGGCCATCAGATTTGCCACCAATACTCCTTATATGACACATCACTGCATTCTATACTCTTCTGTAAACTGGTCATCTCTGTATACCTGTCGCAAGACCCATTGGTTGATGCTTATTTACAAAACCCTCTTAGGCCTCACTCCCCCCTATCTGAGATATATACTGCAGCCCTCATCCTCCACATACAACACCCGTTCTGCCAGTCACATTCTGTTAAAGGTCCCCAAAGCACACACATCCTTAGGTCACTCGCCTTTTCAGTTTGCTGCAGCTATCGACTGGAACAAGCTGCAACAAACACTCAAACTGGACAGTTTTATCTCAATTTCTTCATTCAAAGACTCATTCATGGACACTCTTACTGACAGTTGTGGATGCTTTGCATGATTTATTGTTGTCTCTACCTTCTTGCCCTTTGTGCTGTTGTCTGTGGCCAATAATGTTTGTACCATGTTTTGTGCTGCTACCATGTTGTGCTGCTGCCATGTTGCGTTGCTACCATGTTGTTGTCATGTGTTGCTGCCATGCTATGATGTTGTTTTAGGTCTCTCTTTATGTAGTGTTGTGTTGTCTCTCTTGTCTTGATGTGATTTGATTCGTGTGTTTTGTCCTGTATTTTTATTTAATTTATTTTTAATCACGGCCCCCGTCCCCGCAGTAGGCCTTTTGCCTTTTGGTAGGCCGTCATTGTAAATAATAATTTGTTCTTAACTGACTTGCCAATTAAATAAAGGTTCAATTAAATTAAATTAAAATAAATGAGGAAGGATGAGACACCATCAATACCCTCAGGTATGTTGGCTTGCAAATGATAGGCTAATTTAGCTAGCTAATGTAGTTTCTGATGTAGCTAGCTTGTTTAACATTAGGTATTAAAACACAGCCAATGCCAGCTAGCTTCATTAGGCTAACCAGGTTGATAGAAACTCACTTTAGCTACCTATTGGCTAGGGAAAGTAACGTTAAAGCCATCTAGCTAACTATCCCTGATGGATTGCCAACACATACTATGGAGGTAGTCATAGTATATGGTGGCAAGCCATGTTACAGTGCTAGTAGCTAAATTTAGAAAGGTAGCTATCAAACTAACATACCAATCAAGCCAGCTAGCAGCAAGCTAGCTAAGTTAGCACTATGTTTTTTGTTTTGCACAGGCTGCTGGCTAGTCAGGTAGGAGCTGGCTTACCTAGCTAACTTGCTAATGACGAAAACATTTTCTGCAATTGTGGCAATAGTTTGCTTGCTATCTGCAGTTATGCAGCCGAGTTAGCTAGTTAACTTAGTTTCCATCTTGGTGTTGTTCTTTCTTTCTGAGAAACAGGTGATTCAACAGGTGATTCCGATTAATCTGTGATTGATCAAGGACGGGAGTCAGAGAGGCCTGCCAAAACAACATCACAGCCAGATATATATGGTATGTGTTTCAGCAAATAATTTAATTATAGGTTATAATCATATAAGATCTTTTAAAAACTAATATGGTCTATTTCTCTGCAGTGTCAGGTGTGACGTTAAAGAGAAGAAGAGGTAACTCGGCAATGGCTAACTGGTCTTCTGGTCTACCAGACCTTTTTGGAGGGAATGGCAGCAGAAAAATACATGGCTGGAAGCGCAGATAGTGCAGAGCCAGGGGAGGGAGGAGTGTCTCATCTCTTTGATTGTGGAGTCCAATGCACATACCACAGAGCATGTGGTGCCTCTGCTGCTTGAAGGCTTCCGAAGCATCCAGCCACCACCACCGCCCCAGCCAATGTTTGTCCTATCTCCCTATCAAGGATACCACACACCTCCCCAAAACTACCAAATGCATGCCAATCCTGCCTCAAGCACAGCCTTCTTTGACCAACCAGCTGATGAAGAAGAAACAAAATACTTCCAAGACTTAGTTCCAACACGTAGTTCCTAACATGTTGTTGCTCAGTTCAGTTTAGGGGCTAATAGTTGGCTCTGAAGTCCACGAGCAAGTCCCTAAAAGTTTATTTCTGTTGAACTGATGTGACGGAAATGTTTATCTTTGTGTTTTTCTAATAACCAATTTCTGTGTTCATGCAAGTGGCTGATTGAATGTGCCTGTCAGGAGTCCTCACTATTAGTATCTGCAATTTGGCAGTACACCCAGAACCTTGTTTTGAGAACGAAATATATCTCAGTTTCAAGGTCTCAGCTTATAGGGAGGAAGCCTTGTGATGTATTTGTCTGTAGGCATTTATAAGAGAAGTGTCTACGTGGTCTGCAGTCACTGGTAGAGAATAGCAAAAAGTGCACTAGGTGCTATTCTATATGTATAGTGAAGCTACATATGGTGCATAGGAAGTAGCGACAAAGAATCGTTGAATATGCATATTGAGTAATAAGGGTGATTATTGAGTGTGTTTGGGAATAGTACTAAGTGAATGAGGATGTGAAAGTTGTGTGATTATGAGATGTGACAGATTAAACTGATTGAAATTTGAATAATAAAAGATTGACATTTGGATAATAAGCTGATTGAGACTTGTATAATAAGAAATTGTCATTAGATAATAAGCTGATTGAAATTTGGATAATAAACTGATTGAAATGTAGCTATTAAATAGAGAGTGAATAAGAGCTGTCATGGGACTAGCTCCAGTGAGAAAGATGATTCAATGGATACCCCAACCAGTTCTGTGTGGGCTGAGTATTTCTATCTATAACGTTATCTAGGGGTTCTGTCCACAACTGCCCATCGTAGTCTGGGACTACTAACAATAGCATGAGTGTTATTGAGCAGCCACACTTTTGGCATTCTCTCAACCAGCTTGGTATGCATTTCAATTAACAGGCATGCCTTGTTAAAAGTGAATTTCTGGACTTTCTTTTCTTCTTAATGGTTTGAGACAATCAGTTGTGCTGTGACAAGGTAGGGGCGGTATACAGAAGATAGCCCTAGAAAATAGTAAATATCTTTAAAATAAACTAAGTATATTTTCTTGTTAATTGAAGTAAATGTTGCAGTCAAAATTGCTGTGCTTGATAACATTTGTGCAACTTGATAACATTTGTGCATCTTTAAAATAAAATTCTAAACAGATATTTATTAGCTTATCTGCATTAACAAAACATTTTCACAACATATTATAACAGGATTGCTTTGGCTCAATACAGTAGTGGTAGTAGGCCGACATGTAGTACTACTAAGTCCTATTTAGTCTTTGACATTTCAGGTCATTTGTTTACATTTCTCGCCTGCGGAGAGGGAAGTTGGCTGCCATGTACTCTGTCAAGGCTTGCCTTGCAGCATGACCATCAGCGTTGGGTGCATTCTGTGCTTGTGCACCAGGTTGAGGTAGGGCTCTCTCCAGGTCGCCAAGAACTAAAAAGTTCACCTGCCTCCCTGTACTGTACGTCGTTCACCCTAAAGGCAAGATGACAATAGTAAGTCACTACACATTATCAAGAAGGTGGATAAGATATTAAGGTAAGTAAACAGGTAGGCAGCGCAGAAGTACAGTGTGTGTGTGTGTCTCTCTCAATTGAGCCATTCTGGATACAATTAACGTGAGGAGGCATGATGACCATGGAATGCTAGGTAAGCAGGTAGACCACTGTGTGGGTGTTTGTGTGTACCAACCTTTGGGAGTAGGTGAGCCTTCTCAAACGGAGTCGATTGCCTCACTACATTTGCATCATGTGCACTCCCAGGCAGTTTGCGGCTGATGTTCCAAATGCTGTGTCAGATTACACATGTACAGATATTAATTACAGATAGATTAGACATTCAAAGTATTTAATTCACATGAATTGAAACAGGGGTAAACCTTACCAATAGGTATCATCAACAATCCCTTGAAGAACATAGGAAGGCCAGCCTTTGCTGCGCCCGGGGCGCAGGCTTCTCTCCATCATGCCGCATAGCTTCTGAAAGGATCTTCAGGGCATGCGAAAGTTCTCTCCATTCTGCATCAGTATATTCTATGAGGACCACTCTCTCACGCCAATCCTTTACTGCGAACTCACATCCAACACGCATGAGTGGTCTGGGGTGGCAAGAATGGTACCTCTCCAACCATGATAACAAAGGAAGATGCCTCTGCTGTATGAGGGAATGACGGCGTCTTCTGCTTTTCGCCAACGTTGAGAATAATAAAGTTTGATTTAGCTTGTTTTGTAATAGTTGTAAGAAAACCGCGAAAAACAAGGAGTACCAAAACACTCATGTTTTAAAAAAAATCTCTGCTAACTTCCAGTATCCTAGCTAGCTAGCTAACAAGTAGCTATACTTGTTAATAATTGTTTACTAATGGAGCACAGGAGTTGACAACAAGTAACAATTGTGGGATCTAGTGACATCACTTCCCCTAGATAGTCCGATCATCAAATGAATCCATATATACCGGGTTATTAGGGGAAGTGATATTATTAGTATTTATTAGTATTTGTTTTAAATCAAACTCTTGCATTACTCTGATTATTCACAGTAATCAAACTATTGTGTACATGTAACTGTACTGAAGCATGTAACTGTACACAGTCTTGAGTCTCTCCTCAAACACTCTTGCACACTGAGGGCGAGACACATTCATTGACACAGGCTCTTTCTCAATGCTCTAAAAACCTTGGTCATTCTGGCTCCAGTTGTCCAGAGAGAAGGGCAGCCTGTCTCTCCCCCCTGGAGGACGACCTGTCATGTCCCATCTGCTGTCCTCTACTGCAGCCACAGCTTCTGCTGGACCTGCCTGGAGGCCACCTGGAAGCAGGGAGAGACCAAGGTCTGCCCCATCTCCAGAAACACGTTTCCCGAGGACCAGCCCCCTGCCAGCCCTGAGGAGGAACGCCTGTGGGACCCTTTGGAGGGAGAAGCAGCCCAAAAAGAGGGTCAAAGAGGAGGCTACATAGGACAAATCTCATGGGAAACCCCCCAGGCTCCAACACCCCAAACACACTTCAAGGGGCCTACACACTGTGTGCCGCCACATCCAGAAGCTGGGCTTGTCCTACCTGGAGTGTAAGTGTAAGTCATGTGTGGGGTGTGTGTCTGAGCACGCAGGCCACCGTTTCTGCTCTGTGAAGAAGGCTGCTACCCAGAGGGAGGAGCTCAGAACACCACTAACTGTCACGCCTGCCCCCGCTCCCCCTCTCTGGTGCTCGAGGGCGCCAGGCGGCCCATCATTACGCACACCTGTCACCATCGGTACGCGGATCAGCGCTTCATCACTTATTGATTGCCTCCCCTATATCGGTCTATTCCTCAGTTTCCTCCCCGTGTCAGCATTAATGTCATTTTGTTCCCCCTGTCCAGATGCTGTTCTTGTTTTGTTTCATGTTCGTTTATCCATTTAATCTTCACTCCCTGTACTTGCTTATTGTCTCCCAGCGTCTGTCCTCACACTAAATGAGCCTACAGGATAAAATGGCTGTCGTTGACAAGACAAAACCCTGCAGGGAAAAAATGGCATCTCACATCGGGGAGCAGGCCCAGAAAACAAAGATAAAAGGTGAATTTGAGAGGCTGCATCTCTTCCTGAGAAAAGGAGAGGCAGTGAGGATAGCCAAGCTGAGGGAGGAAGAGCAGAAGAAGAGTAAAAGGATGAGCGAGAAATTGGAAGAGATTAGTAAAGTGACGTCATCGCTGTCCAACAGAATCAGGGAAGTGGAAAAGAAGCAGTTGGGCGATGACACTGCATTCCCGCAGAGCTACAAGACCTAACCCTTGCAGAGGACGAAGAGAGTCTTCTAGACAACCCAGAGAGGACTTCCTGGGCTCAGAGGGATTAAACTCAGGGATTCCCAGCTGGGAGGTCGATGTGGGTACAATGAAGGGTACTGTGAAGAGTAGTTGGTAGGGGTGCGATTGGTAGCCAGGGAGACAACTATGAGGATAAAATGTTGTCTGTTGGAGTGATGGAAGGTGAACCAATGACAATGGAAGAGAAGCCAGACAAGAACAGGGTTCAGCTGGACTGGGACAAATGAGAGGTGTCCTTCTATGATCGTAACCATATGACCTCCAGACCTTTAACCAAACATTTACAGAACAGCTGTATCCATACTTCTATGTCAGTTTGTAGAACAAGGAACCGCTGGATATTCTACCAATGGAGGTTTCTATAAACCATGCCAAATAATAGAGTGTACTTTAAGGGTGTAACGGTACATTCATTCGTACTGAAAGGTTGGACCTCGGTTCGGTCCACACTGTGAACACGAATGAATACATGAAAAAAAATATTCACAAAATGAAAGCACAAGGCCTATAGGCAGTGGCGGATTTAGGTATAGGCGACATGGGCCGGTGGTGGCAAGGGGCGCCCGCACCTCAAAATTTGGCGATCGGTTTTGTATCGCTCGTTCGCACGTCACGTCAATGATATCATGTCACCGTGTGGGACTCTGGGTCAATTAACCTTGTCGGAGTGGGCGCCCTGATTCTAGTTTGTGAGCTTGGCAGGCTACTGCCTGGGAAGGTCTCCCACTCAGAAGTATGAGATGGGAGGGGGGCGGGGGTAGGTTGACCTCAGGTCTCCCCACTGGAAGCCCGAGGTAGGGGGAGCGGGAGAATCTATCAAATAGCAGACCTCTAACTTTGTACAGTACTAATGCAATTAGTCAAATCAGTCACGAAATGCTACCAAATAAACCACAATTCATTCATAATTCACAGACATATTGTTAGATTTATTTCTGGTTTGCACACCACCAAGGTGAATTGGTTTAGTCTTGGCTCTTGGTTGACAGTGTTGAGGGATGGGTAATGTATTGATGCTCGAGTGCCAAATCTACACAAATTTGTTTCTATTTGTCTTTGGTACTTGTCTTATTATTGTATATATTTTTATATAGTTTTAAAATATCATGATTATTTATTTGTGTTGTTCCAGATGTCTGAATAAAAATGTTTCAGTGCAGAATGGTGATTATAATTTTTGGGGCGGGGGGGGCGCTGAAGGGAGCCATACAAGCTAGAACCGCCACTGCCTATAGGCTATGCCTACACAACGCTGTAGGCCTATGCCTCTTGAGTAAATGTAAGCTGAAACAAACAAAAAAACATTCAGGCTATTCCATTAAAACAACTAGCGACAATGCACACATTGTAACAAAAATGTTCAATCTTAATTGCCGCATTTCAAACTGTCATTTTGTGAGGCGCAGCCGTGAACCAGTTCTGTGGGGTCAATAAACCAGAATTGGAGGATCCTTAATAATCATTTAAATCTCCAGTTTGGAGACATTTTGGGTGCCAAGTAAATTACAACGGTGATGGACAGAGAGTTGTGGATAAAACGTTAACAGATTGTCACCACGCTCAACAAGAATAGCCTATGCATCTGCCAACACCTCAGACATGTTGACAGATTTAGGCCGACATCACCCCAGTATACCGGAGCAAGACGGAAACGCAAAGAAACAACAATCCCAACATCTTCTCCCCTCTGCATTGAAGCAGCCCTTGGCATCTGATCTGACTGGGCCAAAAAATTATAAGAGCGATAGGTAGGCTATGTTTCCATATGTTTTACCCTCTTTGGTTTAAAGCAGCGGATGTGCGCCTATTCTCAGTGGTTGAGAATAAGGGGTTTCAGCTCGAGCCACTTTACGACCTTCCCTCTTGCACCCATTTCTGCAAACAGGTAGTACCCACTCTATATCAGGAAGTTTTCAATGAATTGTCCAATGCACCCTGTGTTGCGCTTACTTAACAGTGACTTAACAGTGACTTAACAGTTACTTAACAGTGACAGCCAATCACATTAACCCGGAGTGGGAGACGCCACCTTTAAGAGAATCACAAATGCGCATCTGCCACTGAAGGAGGCAGTGTCATGGAGCGTTCGTAAGCCACGTGGGAATTTACCACATACCACTGGGGGGAAAAATCCACTTGAATAGTGGTAATTAATAGTGTGAAACTCATCTATCATCCTAAGCACACACTTCTCCCACATGGTGACCTCTGACATCACCTACTAAGTAAATGGCCTCTATAACAGCATTCTAGGCAGTTAAATGCAACAACAAAACACAAAAGGAAATCTACAGTATACATTTTTTTTGCACTCTTTTTTGCAAGCATTGTAGTAGTACTTTAAGTTTACAGTTGACACAGTTTTGTTGGCCATTAGCCAATTTGCGTTTCTCAATGTGTTTAAATCACATGAATGCATCCAACTGATATTTAAGACTTCACAACTGGTAAAAGCCCACCTCCCACATGGTTACAAACGCAGCATCGGTAGTGGACACTTGAGAGGCCCAACATAACAATCCGGTAACAACAGACAATGCAAGCACCATGGTGAATGCTGAACATGGTGAATGACATTTCATTTTCCCATTGTGCCAAAACCGAACTGACCACAAAACGTACCTAACTGTGGGTTTGGTGAACCGTTACAATATCTACTGTACTTCCATCTGTTGGAGTTCTGTTTCTCTACTGAAAGAATTTAAAAATGTTGCTTGAAGAGGATTACTGCAGTGCCATTGGTTACATTGTTCATTTGAAATACTTTTTACATTTTAAAGTTAAGTATCTGTTTTAACTTTACAAGATAGATCATTAGAGCTTTCAATGTCAAATGTTTCCGGGGCAAAAAATGATTTCAAATAAAGATCACGGCATAAGTAACAAAACAGATGTTTTGTTGTTGTTGAAATCGACAGACCAGTAAACAAACATGTCACACTTTCAAGAAGGGCATTCTTGAAAGTATTAAGGTCGTTGTAAAGGGTAGCAAACGTTTAAAAAGGGGAAATCTGGGATGAATACCTCAGTTCTTGAAGAATATAACAAATGCCTCATGAGCTTAGTCCAACTGTTTACCCCACCAGACCCCAAAATATAAACTTGTTTTTTTCCATTATTTGTAAACAATGTAATTGTAAAGAAACACTGTATATATTCTAAACATGGTTAAAACTACCATTTTGATATCATGGATGGTCAGTCCTTGCATCCATAGCCCTGTCATTAAAGGGGTTTACATTCCTCCAGCCCCATCCCTCAGCTGTTAACCCCAAAAGGTATTGGTTTTGAGAATTCCAGATGGCCCCTTTTAATTGAACAGGAAATAGCGTGTGTGTGTAGAACTAAGAGAACATCATTTGCATAAGCCTATTGCTTCCCCCTACCCAGTCAACTCTATCAGGGGGGAAGAAACTAGGGGTTGGTTAGGCCAAATGTCCACGAATTCTCCTTGGTTTTCTATTCTTGTGAGGACTTCTGGTCACAAATATAGTAAAACAAAGAACCCACCCACAGACAGGCTACATACCCAACGCCCAACAGTTGTGAATCATCAGTTTAACCTTATCTGTCCTGCAAGGTCATTAGATTTGACTTTTCAACCCCCTCAGGGTCCATTTGGTAAAGCCCAGAGGGGGTTGAGGTGGTTTTGGTATTGGATCAGAACAATCCGTCTTCATAATGGGGGAGGAGGGGGAGCCATTCAAGAGGGCCAGAAGGAAAGACAAGCAGCTGTTATTCTTAGAAACACACAGATGACTTGTTGTGTCTCTTGTCGTATAGTGTGTGTGTGTATGTGCACGCGTGTGTGTGTGTGTGTGTGTGTGTGTGTGTGTGTGTGTGTGTGTGTGTGTGTGTGTGTGTGTGATCTGCTGTCTGCGGATAGTGGCTCTGTTTCTGAGATAGGTGATACACATTCACAAACAACTTTCATTATACCCTATGGGCTCCTAGCACCATGTCAACCATCACACACTCACACGCAACACACATCCTCTCTCACATACAATGCACGCAACACACATCCTTTCTCACATGCAATATGGGCCTGGCTAACTGCCTTGATCCCCAGCAATATTGTCATAATGTTATCCTCAGCTCCCCTTTCAAACAGCCTGATTGGCCAACCCCTGCGCTGACAGACACAATCCCTCTCTCCCCTTTCCTCTCCTAGTCCTGTTCTATCAACCACATGGTTCCTTCACTCTATTCTTTTTCTGTGTCGTTTTATTTAGCTTTTACAACACCGCTTGTGTTCAAAAGCTCTGATCATTCTTACACGCACACACACACACACACACACACACACACACACACACACACACACACACACACACACACACACACACACACACACACACACACACACACACACACACACACACACACAATCGTGTGTGGTGTGTCCTCGCTAAGCTGGGATAGCTGTGGGAGACAGGGAGCCCGTAGCTAGGGCTGGTAGGAGATTGATGTGAAGAAGAAATGCCAGCTTGAGGGGCAAACACATGTACACACACACACACACACACACACTCATCTGTGGTGTAAAGCTGTGGTCTGATAGGAGCTGTCAGCGCGTGAAGAGAAGCCCTGGGTGGGACGGACAGAACGGGACAGCCCAAAAAGAGAGGGAGAATGAGGGGGCCGTAGAAAGAGGTTAGCCTGTAGACGTGGACACAAGATAGCGAATGTGCTGGCACTTAGCAACATCATATACCAGCTAGGCTACTGTAGAGTTCAAACACACACACACACACCATCATGACAGGTACACTACATGACCAAGAGTGTGTGGACACCTGCTCGTTGAACATCTCATTCCAAAATCATGGGCTCTAACAGCCTCAACTCTTCGGTGAAGGCTTTCTACTAGATCAAATCAAAGTGTATTTGTCACGTGCGCCGAAGACAACAAGTGTAGTAAGACCTTACAGTGAAATGCTTACTTACAGGCCGTAAACAACAGTGCAATTTTTAAGCAGAAAATAGGTATTAGGTGAACAATAGATAAGTAAGGAAATAAGAAAACAACAGTAAAAAGACAGTGAATAATAACAGTAGCGAGGCGATATACAGGCACCGGTTAGTCGGGCTGATTGAGGTAGTATGTACATGTAGGTATGGTTAAAGTGACTATGCATATATGATAAACAGAGAGTAGCAGTAGCGTAAAAGAGGGTTTGGCGGGTGGTGGGTGGCAGAACACAATGCAGATAGTCCGGGTAGCCAACTGGTTGGTTGGGCCAATTGAGGTAATATGTACATGAATGTATAGTTAAAGTGACTATGCATATAAGATAAACAGAGAGTAGCAGCAGTGTAAAGAGGGGTTGGGGGGGGCACACCATGCAAATAGTCTGGGTAGCCATTTGATTACCTGTTCAGCAGTCTTATGGCTTGGGGGTAAAAGCTGTTGAGAAGCCTTTTGGTCCTGGACTTGGCACTCCAGTACCACTTTCCATGCGGTAGTAGAGAGAACAGTCTATGACTGGGGTGGCTGGGGTCTTTGACCATTTTTAGGGCCTTCCTCTGTAGAGGTCCTGGATGGCAGGCAGCTTAGCCCCAGTGATGTACAGGGCCATACACACTACCCTCTATATTGCCTTGTGGTTGGAGGCCGAGCAGTTGCCGTACCAGGCAGTGATGCAACCAGTCATGATCGTCTTGATGTTGCAGCTGTAGAACCTTTTGAGGATCTGAGGACCAATGCCAAATATTTTTAGTTTCCTGAGGGGGAATAGGCTTTGTCGTGCCTTCTTCACGAATGTCTTAGTGTGTTTGGACCATTCTAGTTTGTTGGTGATGTGGACACCAATGAACTTGAAGCTCTCAACCTGCTCCACAACAGCCCCGTCGATGAGAATGGGGGCGTGTTCGGTCCTCCTTTTCCTGTAGTCCACAATCATCTCCTTAGTCTTGGTTACGTTGAGGGATAGGTTGTTATTCTGGCACCACCCGGCCAGGTCTCTGGCCTCCTCCCTATAGGCTGTCTCGTCATGGTCGGTGATCAGGCCTACCACTGATGGGTCGTCTGCAAACTTAATGATGATGTTAGAGTCGTACCGGGCCACACAGTCGTGGGTGAACAGGGAGTACAGGAGGGGACTGAGCACGCACTCATGAGGGGCTCCAGTGTTGAGGATCTGCGTGGCAGTTGTGTTGGTACCTACTCTCACCAACCGGGTGGAGGCAGCCCGTCAGGAAGTATAGGATCCAGTTGCAGAGGGAGGTGTTTAGTCCCAGGATCCTTAGCTTAGTGATTAGCTTTGAGGGCACTATGGTGTTGAACTCTGAGCTTTATTCAATGAATAGCATTCTCACGTAGGTGTTCCTTTTATCCAGGTGGGAAAGGGCAGTGTGGAGTGCAATAGAGATGGCATCATCTGTGGATATGTTTGGGAGGTATGCAAATTGGAGCGGGTCTAGGGTTTCTGGGATAAGGGTGTTGATGTGAGCCTTTCAAAGCACTTCATGGCTACAGACGTGAGTGCTACGGGTCTGTAGTCATTTAGGCAGGTTGCCTTTGTGTTGTTGGGCACAGGGCTTTGATGGTCTGCTTGAAACATGTTGGTATTGTCACGACTTCCGCCGAAGTCAGTTCCTCTCCTTGTTCGAGCGGCATTTGGCGGTCGACGCCGCCGGTCTTCTAGCCATCGCCGATCCACCTTTCATTTTCCATTTGTCTTCCTGCACACCTGGTTTACATCTCCTACCAAATGACATGTGTATTTAGCCCTCTGTTCCCTCCATGTCTGTGTGGGGTATTGTTTATTGTCAAGGTTGATATGCTTCCAGCTGGTTTGCGCCGGGTTTTGTTTTATACCCGTGCTTTGTGGCAGCCGGTACTTTGTACTTGGGTTTTGTACTTTGTGCTGCCTCACTTGTTCTTTGGGCATGTGTGTCGTGACGCGGTGGCGTTCTGTATCATGATTGCCTAAGTAAAGTGCTTTGTCCATTCATCCCTGCTCTCCTGCGCCTGACTTCCAGCTACACCCACCATTGACAGGTATTACAGACTCAATCAGGGACATGTTGAAAATGTCTGTGAATTCACTTGCCAGTTGGTCAGCACATGCTCGGAACACACGTCCTTGTAATCCGTAGATGTTGGAACATTGCGGCGGGGACAGCCACAAAAGCATTAGTGAGGTTGGGCACTGATGTTGGGCAATTAGGCCTGGCTCGCAGTCGGTGTTCCAATTCATCCCAAAGGTGTTCGATGGGGTTGAGGTCAGGGCTCTGTGCAGGCCAGTAAAGTTCTTCCACACCGATCTCAACAAACCTTTTCTATATGGACCTCCTGTATGGACCTCGCTTTGTGCACGGGGGGATTTTAATGCTTAAACAGGACAAAAATGGTCTAGAATGTCATTGTATGCTGTAGCGTTAAGATTTCCCTTCACTGGAACTAAGGGGCCTAGACCAAACCATGAAAAACAGCCCCAGACCATTATTCCAGGTAGCGTTCTCCTGGCATCCGCCAAACCCAGATTCGTCTGTCGGACTGCCAGATGGTGAAGTGTGATTCATCACTCCAGAGAATGCATTTCCACTACTCCAGAGTCCAATGGCGGCGAGCTTTACACCACACCACCCGAAGCTTGGCATTGTGCATGGTGAGCTTCGTCTTGTGTGCGGCTGCTCGGCCATGGAAATCCATTTCATGAAGCTCCCAACAAACAGTTATTGTGCTGACGTTGCTTCCAGCGGCAGTTAGAAACTCAGTAGTGAGTGTTGCAACCGTGGATAGACAATTTTGCTCCTTGTTGCTCCTAGACGTTTCCACTTCACAATAACAACACTTACAGTTGACCGGGGCAGCTCTAGCAGGGCATACATTTTACAAACTGACTTGTTGGAAAGTTGGCACCCTATGATGGTGCCACGTTGAAAGTCACAGAGCTTTTCAGTAAGGCCATTCAACTGTCATTGTTTGTCTATGGAGATTGCATGGCGGTGTGCTCGATTTGATACACCTGTCAGCCACGGTGGTGGCTGAAATAGGCGCATCCACTAATATGAAGGGGTGTCCACATACTTTTGTATATACAGTGTATTAATGTGACAGTCAGATACTGCACTGACAGAGACAAAATAACTCTCTCTCTCTCTCTCTCTCTCTCTCTCTCTCTCTCTCTCTCTCTCTCTCTCTCTCGCACTCGCTCTCTCCTCCAGCAGTGTATTTCACACCCCACTTTCCACTCCTCCACCAATCAAACACACACACACCATCTTGGCAAGTCTTCAGAGAGTGTGTACCAGTGATGTTGAACTATTAATGGTGTCATGGTTGCTTGTAGTGATGTACACACTCGAAGGGTGTGTGTGTATATGTACACGGTCCAAACAGAGGATGAAAGGCTGATGACTCAGAAGAACACAGAGCAGAAGATCAAGACTGGGGATTGTGGCGATGTGTGGGGGATATAATGGTGGTGTAAATGGTAACAGAAAAAGGTGACTGGCTGGCTGGTTGTCTCACTCTCTCTCGATGCATGAAATAAAATAGTGTTTGTTGGAAGAGAAATCCTTCCAACAACCTTATCACATTACAAAGGAGAGGGGGAGAGGAGAGGATAAGACAGGATGAGAGGGGAGAGGAGAGGATAAGACAGGATGAGAGGGGAAAGAAGAGGATAAGACAGGATGAGAGGGGAGAGGAGAGAATAAGACAGGATGAGAGGGGAGAGGAGAGGATAAGACAGGATGAAAGGATAAGACAGGATGAGAGGGGAGGATAAGACAGGATGAGAGGGGAGGATAAGACAGGATGAGAGGGGAGAGGAGAGGATAAGACGGGATGAGAGGGGAAAGGAGAGGATAAGACAGGATGAGAGGGGAGAGGAGAGGATAAGACAGGATGAGAGGGGAGAGGAGAGGATAAGACAGGATGAGAGGGGAAAGGAGAGGATAAGACAGGATGAGAGGGGAGGATAAGACAGGATGAGAGGGGAGAGAAGAGGATAAGACAGGATGAGAGGGGAGGATAAGACAGGATGAGAGGGGAGAGGATAAGACAGGATGAGAGGGGAAAGGAGAGGATAAGAGGAGAGAGGAGGGGATAAGACAGGATGAGAGGGGAGGATAAGACAGGGTGAGAGGGAAGAGGAGAGAGGACAGTATAGAACCAGTACATGTACAGTACTCTATTCTACAAGTACAGTGGCTTGCGAAAGTATTCACCACACTTGGCAGTTTTCCTATTTTGTTGGCTTACAACCTGGAATTAAAATGGATTTTGGGGGGGGGGGGGGGGCTTTTGGCGAATACTAAACGTGTTTGCTTATTTTATCTTTAAGCAATGGCTTTTTTTGGCCATTCTTCCATAAAGCCCTGCTCTGTGGAGTGTACGGCTTAAAGTGGTCATATGGACAGATTCTCCAGTCTCCGCTGTGGAGCTTTGCAGCTCCTTCAGGGTTATCTTTGGTCTCTTTGTTGCCTCTGATCAATGCCCTCCTTGCTTGGTCTGTGAGTTTTGGTGGGCGGCCCTCTCTTGGCAGGTTTATTGTGGTGCCATATTCTTTCCATTTTTTTATAATGGATTTAATGGTGCTCCGTGGGATGTTCAAAGTTTTGGATATTTTTTTATAACCCAACCCTGATCTGTACTTCTCCACAACTTTATCCCTGACCTGTTTGGAGAGATCCTTGGTCTTCATGGTGCCACTTGCTTGGTGGTGTTGCAGACTCTGGGGCCTTTCAGAACAGGTGTATATATACTGAGATCATGTGACACTTAGATTGCACACAGGTGGACTTTATTTAACTAATTATGTGACTTCTGAAGGTAATTGGTTGCACCAGATCTTATTTAGGGGCTTCATAGGAAAGGGGGTGAATACATTTGCACGCATCACTTTTCCATTTATTTATTTTTTAATAATTGTTTGAAATACGTATTTTTTTTCATTTCACGTCACCAATTTGGACTATCCAAATAAAATCAATTTAATTACAGGTTGTAATGCAACAAAATAGGAAAAATGCCAGGGGGGATGAATACTTTTGCAAGGCACTGTACACACATAAACACACACACACACACAGATCCCTGGTGTGTCTCCAGGCTGCGTGTTAGTATGTAACATGTAAAGCAGCAGTGCTCCAATAAGAAGTCTGGGACTGAAACACGTCACATGACTGTTGACAATGTCCATAAGGTGTTAATTCGGAACACATGAGATTGCGTCAGCTGTGCGAAAGGTATTGAGACATGCTTTCTGCTGCATTGACACAAATATGAAACATAAAAACTGTTTTAAGTGAGAAGTAGGCAGATCTGAAGCCGAAAAAGGAAATTCACACGAGCACCACAGTGCCCACTTCAGCCATGCTCTTCTGAAGGTGGTGGTTGAAGTGAGTAGTAGAGCACTCCAGAAATTAAATCTATCTGCAAGACCAGGTTAGCCCAATGAGCTAAAGCCTTGGCATTAACTCTGGCAGGAAACACAAATCTCGAGGTAAAGATACTCATCACATGATCACAGCACCATTCTTGGTATTACAAGACAAGCAAGTCCAAAATATTCTACACCGGGTGTCTGCTGAGCTAGTTCATAATGACAGGTGTGGTGGTGTATTCCGTTGGGCTGACAGAACTGGAGCCCCTGTGTGTATTGGGGTGTGTGTGTGTGAGAGAGAGAGAGAGAGAGAGAGATATGGGGGGTGGGGGGGGGGCATAGATGAATTTGTGGAGAGAGCCGGGAGGTGAAGACCAACACACAGCGAAACACACACACACACATGTGTGAGCGTGAGTGAGCTAGAAGCCAGATCCTAGCAGACAGAGAGAGAGAGCGAGAGAGAGAGAGTGAGAGAGAGAGACACACAGACAGACACAGACAGACAGACAGACAGACAGACAGACAGACAGACAGACAGACTCGTAATAACCCAATAGCTAGTTCATAATGACAGGTGTAGTGGTGTATTCCATTGAGCTGACAGAACTGTAGCCCCTGTGCATTGGGGGTACACTAGTTAGACAACAGCTTGTAGGGAGAGAGAGAGAGAAAAACCTGGCCTCTCTCTGCTGCCAATCTCTCTCTCTCACACTCACACACACGCACACACACAGCTACGGACGACTGGGGGTTGATCTTAAATCTCTGTCCAACAAACTCTCACAGTCTCACTTCAGAATCCAACGTTTGTCCATAAACGTCACATTTCGAAAGTTACGTTTAGGCATTCATTCAGAATGGTTAAGGTAAGGGTTAAGGTTTGGGATAGGGTAAAATAAAACAGTGCCTATGAGTGGGATTGACAAGCGACCCTCGGCGCTGGAGCACGCAGCTTACACCCATCCGTCCATAGAGCTCGAGCAAACAACAGGCCTACTTCCATAGAGCTCGAGCAAACCACAGGCCTACTTGGTGGTTATAGCGCACACCGTTGTGGCCGGTTTTTATGTAATCTCCCGACGTCATGGGTACCTGGACGGACGTTGAATTTCGCCTTGGATCTTTAGCGACCTGGCTGCCCAGCCTAATCAATAATGCAGTGTGTGTGATATTTGTTTATGCTTGTGGCTGGTGCCAACCTCATAGTTCTTTCATGAATACGGTTAACTGCATGGAGCTTTTCCAAGAACAAAAACACACACACCACAAGGCGCACGCGTGCGGGCACACACACACACCACACCACACACACACACACACACACACACACACACACCACACCACACACACACCACACACACACACACACACACACACACACGCATTAGAATGAAAATGTGATGTCAGAATGAAAATTTGTTGCACACATCTCGAGCCACCAAATCCATCTCTGCCAAGGTGTCTTTAGCCGCTCTGAGGTGTGTTGGCTGCAGTGAGCACTACAACAGCTTGACTGGGAGTGCCTGATTCTAGGTACTAGTGCTTTTGAGTGTGTGTGTGTGTGTGTGTGTGTGTGTGTGTGTGTGTGTGTGTGTGTGTGTGTGTGTGTGTGTGTGTGTGTGTGTGCGACTTGTCTTCAATTAACTTGAACATATCTACAGGATTTCAACTAGGTGGGGGAACATGTATGGGGGAACATGTATGGGGGAACATGTATGGGGGAACATGTATGGGGGAACATGTATGGGGGAACATATATGGGGGAACATATATGGGGGAACATGTATGGGGGAACATGTATGGGGGAACATGTATGGGGGAACATGTATGGGGGAACATATATGGGGGAACATATATGGGGGAACATGTATGGGGGAACATGTATGGGGGAAAACATGTGTAACCACCACACTGTAACTGAACAGGAGAAAAGATACCTGCTGGAATGGATGAATGAGATGATACACCCTGAGGGTTGAGAGGAGAGGACAGGGTAGTACAAAAATCCACAGACTGAACAGACACACAGAGTAGAGACAAGCTGTGATAGTTAATGTCATACTATTGTGTGTGTGTGTGTGTGTGTGTGTGTGTGTGTGTGTGTGTGTGTGTGTGTGTGTGTATGTGGTGTGGTGTGTGTGTGTGTGTAGTGTGTGTGTGTGTGTGTGTGTGTGTGTGTGTGTGTGTGTGTGTGTGTGTGTGTGTGTGTGTGTGTGTGTGTGTGTCTGTGTGTGTGTGTGTGTGTGTGTGTGTGTGTGTGTGTGTGTGTGTGTGTGTGTGTGTGTGTGTGTGTGTGTGTGTGTGTGTGTGTGTGTGTTTTTAGCAGCTAGTAAACAGATCTCAGCAGACAGACAGAGAGACAGACAGACAAACTCGTAATAACCCAAGGCAAACAAAACACATTCAACGGTACCTCTTCCCCAAACACTCCAAATACTCCCAAACAGTAAACACAATTACAGAGGCTCATCTGTTTGGCAGAAACCCCAGTCTAGCCTGGAATCTAGCCTGGCAACTCTCAGTGCCATCTCCATATGTGCCACCAACTGGCTGTATGGTGGGTGAGAGAGAGAGAGAGAGAGAGAGAGAGAGAGAGAGAGAGGGAGAGAGAGAGAGAGAGAGAGAGAGAGAGAGAGAGAGAGAGAGAGAGAGAGAGAGAGAGAAGGGAGGACAGAAAAAGGGGGGAGAGAGAAAGAGAGCGGAATTAGACAGAAATTAAAGCATTATTGGATTGAACGTTCTGCGTTTTTCCCGATCAGATATGGTCAATGCCGCACTTTATCTCAAATTCAGATATTACTTTTCGATCAATTAATTATTAAGAGATTCAAGAGAAGCTTGAAAGACTTAAGATAAACTTTTTTTCCCCCCAGACGATGTTGGAGGAGACTGATGTATCTGATGTGATCCGTTAAACCAATTAAATATTTCCCTAACGGGTAGCTGTTAAATGGGAAGACAAAAAGTAGTGCAGACACATTCCACCAATATGCATGACTACTACTACAGTCTTGGATTTTCTCTGACACTTTCTGTTGCTACTGTGATATTAGAGAAAAGGAGTGTGTGTGTGTGTGTGTCAAATCATGTGTATATGTTATATGTATATGTTATAGTGGGTAAAGCGAAATGCTTGCGTGTGTGTGCGTGTGTGTGTGTGTGTGTGTGTAAGTACATGTAAGCATGTGTTGTGTTAGCTAGCCAAACGTGACCTTCAGATGTTCCCCAAGGAAACACAAAGATGGGCGACTTATACCCCCCATACGACAGTCAGACAGGAATATACTGGAGGTGTGTGTGTGTGTGGGTGCAAGCATGTGCAGTAGCAAGATATTAACTATTTCATATAACCATGGCAAAAAGCATGGAAACATTAAATGATCCCTTTCCTAGAGTAGTGGTTACTCCGAATAGAAGTACTATTTTCTGATACATTATTTATTTTGTGTTATTTGGCCAGATATGATCCTTATGTTACTAGCGGTGGTGTCTCTCTCGACACCCCCCCCCCTTTCTTTCTCCCTCACACCATTTTTCTCTCTCTCTATCCTCTCTTAATCACCCATGTCTCTCTCCAAGCCAAAACAACATCAGGACCTCAACCCTCAACCCCCCCCCACCTCTCTCCCACTCCACTCTCTCCCTGCTGTCTATTCCAGACTTCCGTGTGGCTAAACTACACATTCTAAATATCGGCAAGTACAAACGTTGTGTGTAGAGACCTGCATATTTCCAATAATGATCAGCTACCAACAGCTGATTCCTCTGATCTGACGCAAATGGGCTGAAGAGTGTGTGCGTGTCGGTGTGTGTTAGCCCCTGAGGGGACAGTGGTGATCTACAGTGCCTTGCGAAAGTATTCGGCCCCCTTGAACTTTGCAACCTTTTGCCACATTTCAGGCTTCAAACATAAAGATATAAAACTGTATTTTTTTGTGAAGAACCAACAACAAGTGGGACACAATCATGAAGTGGAACAACATTTATTGGATATTTCAAACATTTTTAACAAATCAAAAACTGAAGAATTGGGCGTGCAAAATTATTCAGCCCCCTTAAGTTAATACTTTGTAGCGCCACCTTTTGCTGCGATTACAGCTGTAAGTCGCTTGGGGTATGTCTCTATCAGTTTTGCACATCGAGAGACTGACATTTTTTCCCATTCCTCCTTGCAAAACAGCTCGAGCTCAGTGAGGTTGGATGGAGAGCATTTGTGAACAGCAGTTTTCAGTTCTTTCCACAGATTCTCGATTGGATTCAGGTCTGGACTTTGACTTGGCCATTCTAACACCTGGATATGTTTATTTTTAAACCATTCCAATGTAGATTTTGCTTTATGTTTTGGATCATTGTCTTGTTGGAAGACAAATCTCCGTCCCAGTCTCAGGTCTTTTCCATCAGGTTTTTTTCCAGAATGGTCCTGTATTTGGCTCCATCCATCTTCCCATCAATTTTAACCATCTTCCCTGTCCCTGCTGAAGAAAAGCAGGCCCAAACCATGATGCTGCCACCACCATGTTTGACAGTGGGGATGGTGTGTTCAGCTGTGTTGCTTTTACGCCAAACATAACGTTTTGCATTGTTGCCAAAAAGTTCAATTTTGGTTTCATCTGACCAGAGCACCTTCTTCCACATGTTTGGTGTGTCTCCCAGGTGGCTTGTGGCAAACTTTAAACAACACTTTTTATGGATATCTTTAAGAAATGGCTTTCTTCTTGCCACTCTTCCATAAAGTCCAGATTTGTGCAATATATGACTGATTGTTGTCCTATGGACAGAGTCTCCCACCTCAGCTGTAGATCTCTGCAGTTCATCCAGAGTGATCATGGGCCTCTTGGCTGCATCTCTGATCAGTCTTCTCCTTGTATGAGCTGAAAGTTTAGAGGGACGGCCAGGTCTTGGTAGATTTGCAGTGGTCTGATACTCCTTCCATTTCAATATTATCGCTTGCACAGTGCTCCTTGGGATGTTTAAAGCTTGGGAAATCTTTTTGTATCCAAATCCGGCTTTAAACTTCTTCACAACAGTATCTCGGACCTGCCTGGTGTGTTCCTTGTTCTTCATGATGCTCTCTGCGCTTTTAACTGACCTCTGAGACTATCACAGTGCATGTGCATTTATACGGAGACTTGATTACACACAGGTGGATTGTATTTATCATCATTAGTCATTTAGGTCAACATTGGATCATTCAGAGATCCTCCCTGAACTTCTGGAGAGAGTTTGCTGCACTGAAAGTAAAGGGGCTGAATAATTTTGCACGCCCAATTTTTCAGTTTTTGATTTGTTAAAACAGTTTGAAATATCCAATAAATGTCGTTCCACTTCATGATTGTGTCCCACTTGTTGTTGATTCTTCACAAAAAAATACAGTTTTATATCTTTATGTTTGAAGCCTGAAATGTGGCAAAAGGTCGCAAAGTTCAAGGGGGCCGAATACTTTCGCAAGGCACTGTATATCGCCAGTGTAGGAGATAGAATGGTGTCCTTGACTTTAGATTGATCCTAGGACTGTCCACAACTAAAAAAAATATTTGTCGACCAAAAGTCGTCCGTTCTTTTTAAACTTGTATTTTTCCATATATAGACACATCCTACGTATGTATTTTAACAAAATCAACTATATGCACTGAGCATGTCTGATTCTTTAAGGGAACTGTTTGATGAAATAATTAAGACAAACAAATGACTAGAGGGAGTCCGACCGCAACTGATTTGATTGTGCCGGGACTCAGACTTGCTTTGATATAAATAAAAAAATGAGTGACTAGCACATTTTCTCTCCCTCTCTCTCTCTCTCTCTCTCTCTCTCTTTCCCCTCTCTCTCTCTCTCTTCCCCCTCTCTCTCTCTCTCTCTCTCTTTCTCTTTCTCTCTTTCCCCTCTCTCTCTCTCTCTCCCCTCCCTCTCTCTCTCTCTCTCTCTCTCTCTCTCCTCCCTCTCTCTCTCTCTCTCTCTCTCTCTCTCTCTCTCTCGCTCTCTCTCTCCTCCCTCTCTCTCTCTCTCTCTTTCCCCTCTCTCTCTCTCTCTCTCTCTCTCTCTCTCTCTCTCTCTCTCTCTCTCTCTCTCTCTCTCCCCTCCCTCTCTCTCTCTCTCTCCTGCAGTGACCACCACAGAACATCAACAGCCCTCTGTCCGTGTTGCTGAAGCTGCAACATAATTACACCCATTTCTGACTGAAAAGTTCTGCTACCGAAATCCCTCATTTGTTTAGGAAAAACATTCCCTGTTCCCTCAACCCTTGCCCTCTTTACGTGACACGTGTATGCATCAAATGCATGCGACCAATAGGGCCTGACCTATAGCATAATCACATCAATAAACTCAGAACACCGTAACACATGACAGCAAAAATGGATAACCTCAAAACAGGGGAATGTTTACTAATTGCTCAGAAGTTAAAGGGGAAGTCAGATGTGGGGAATACATTTGACCCGTTGTGGAAAATAACAAAGATCAAGAAAATGAAGGTAAGGCCCTGCTTGCATATGATGTGCGCCAAACAGGTGCTGCTAGATTTCAATAGATTTCAATATAATTTTTCGGACCCGTTTGGAACAATGTAAACAACGTTAAATTAATGATAAGCTTTACCAGAGATTCCGTTTTTTTGTAAAGCCTTCATTACGGCAGAAACGCGAATGCAATTTCAGAAATGGAACGGTTTGTTATTTATTCAGTGGCTGAGTTGTTATTTTATTTGAAAACTAAAATGCTTGAAAGGCATTTCAAATCATGACTGCCTTCTATGCTGCGTGATGACATGAACAAATGAATGATTGATTGATACAGTAGCCTATATAACTGTTGAAATATACTGTAGGCTTAAGTAAGTTACAATACTAAGACAGGACAGGCTCTCAGGCCTACAGCTCTACAGCTGGTGGTTATCTAAGGCTGCTATACTAAGCCTACTAATGATAATGACATTTCTTCTTATTATAATGATGATCATAATAATAATAGTAATAATAACAATAAGAAGGAGGTCAAGGAAAAAGGAGGCTATTATTATTATTAGACATATCATTTTTCGGACAATTTGGAAAAGTGTAAACAACCCTAAATAAATGATACATAATATCAGAGGCTGGAATAACAAAAACAAAGTATAAAGCCTTTAAAAACAGCAGAATTTGTGAAATTGTGAGGCTTGACTATTGATTACAGATGTAATTAAGTTTATATATATATATATATATATATATATATATACCCGAAAGCTAGACCACAACACTGATAGTCTCATACACTATATATACAAGAGTATGTGGACACCCCTTCACATTTGTGTATTGTGAAGTAGAAACATCTAGGAGAAACAATGGCTCAGCCGCGAAGTGGTAGGCCACACAAGCTCACAAGCTTGTCTGGTCCCCACAAGGATAGTAAAACCAAAAACACACAGGCGCACAGACACACGCACAGACGCACAAACACACACCGCACAGGGCCCCTCATACTCCTTCCCTTTAATTACCCATCATATGTGATTGTTCATTAATCCTCGCCTGGAAATAGACTCACACACCCAGTTATTAGCGGCTACATACTGATCTCTCTCCCCCTCTCTCCACCCCCTCTTCCCCTCTCTCTATTATGGCAGCACCAGCACCAATCTCCTTTTAGAAGAACACAGATTCTTATTCCAGAAGCTTCCCGGAAAAGGCTGAGGTACCGGGGGAATTCCCAAATCCACCACAGAGAACAGAATTCCAAAACAGAGAATATGGGACACTGGCTGCATTCCTCTGGGCTGCTGAAATGGGAACGCTGGGAAAAGCTGCTGTAGAGAGACTGGTGTACAACTGGGCTTATGGTCAGGATTAAAACTAAAGCCCAAACCCTTTCCAGCTGACAATACATTCAGAAGTGTAAACCCTCTCACACTCTGTATGAAGGCCACTGAAACACAAAGGTTATAATTATCCAACACAACATAACCACTGTTTAATAACAACTTGTATTCCACCTCGCGTTCTCTTCCACTTTTACTCTCTCACATTTATCCACCTCTCTCCTCACGTCTCATTCCCCCCCCCCCCCCCCCCCCCCTTAATGACCAATCCATCCCTCTCTCCAAATGTCTCCTTCCTCCACACTGCCACTCTACAAAGGAACCCAACTGTGTGAGTGGGAGAGAAAGAGAGAAAGGTGGGCAGAGAGGAGGGATTGGGGTGCTTCGCTGAGAAAGCAGAGTTGGTAGGCTCTGGCTGTGTGTGAGCAGATGTCTGTATGTGTGTGTGTGTGTGTGTGTGTGTGTGTGTGTTGTGTGCGTGCGCGCAAGTGTGTAAGAACATCTCCCAATTAATAACAACCAATTAAGCCCACTATAGTGCTAGCCCGCACTGAGGCTCATTAGAGGGGTGCGTGTGTGTGCGTGCATTAGTGTGCGTGTGACAGCAGGAAATAGATGCTGATGATGTGCGCTTTTCATCACGTTATCACACTCTCACGGATGAGAGGCTGCAAACTGTCATCATCTGGTGTTAGTCTTTTAATAGGAGAGGAGAAGGAGAGGATGCTGTTTTTCATTAAGCGTTCTGTTGCATGCGGAACTAAATGTTTAGGAGTGCATGCATTTTTTTTAAACCCCAGCACGCACACAACTAACGACCAATCATATGCATTTAGGCCTACACCAATTCAGTGCCCATAACTGTTTTATTCAAAGCCTGTATCGTGTACCCTTGACCTGAATTGGGATTTAGAATTATTTGCATGAATGGTGCATTTTGTGGGTTTTATATACAGGATTATATTTGATGTGTGATTGTGTGTCATGTGAGAAAGGGATTTCTGTACATGACGTAATACTGCCCTCTAGTGTTTATGATGCAACATCACTGCCCAACCTAAATAGTTGTGGCGTTTTGATGTTTGTGGGCCTGAAAGCTGCTTCAAAAAGGTGAAAGCTACACGGGAACATGTCCAACCAAACACACTCCCAGAGGGTTAGTCTCACGAGGCAGACCTTTCAGGGTACATATGGGCCTTCATATGTAAATCTGTAGTGACAGACTGACCACTTCAAAGCCTTTCATAGGGACCATGACTGAATTAAAGAGCTGAACATGGTATGGTTTGGAGAGCTTAACATCTCAGAGAGAGAGAGAGAGAGAGAGATTTCCAGAACAACAGAGCCAGGGTTGGTGCCAGGGTTGGTGAGAAAGGACCAGTATAGACAGAAAAGTCAGTCAATAATCCATCAGAAAGAGCCTTTTTTTTCAAACTGCATGGTCTTTCTAAGCTCCATCCATCTGTCCATTGAAATCAAGAGGCATATAAGGTTTAAGTTGGGCTACTTAGTTTCTCACCACTGTGAACCCTGGGTGCTCAATGCACCTGTAAGTGAAAAAGCCTCTTTCAATATGCCAATCTGCCTAGCAACAACTATACAGAAACCCAGTGAAGGCTGAAAGAGGAGAGGGTAACTCCCATACAGCAAAGAGCTCCAGACAGAAAACAGGAAGGTTGTATGGGAGAAAAACACTCCAAGGCTTTTCACTCCTGCGACACGGCTCCATCTAAATGACAAAGAGACAAAGACCAGTTAAAGCGGAGCACGAAACACACCGACAAAAGGAGAGAAAGACGAGAAAAAACAAGAAAAACAACGTCTGTGCGCCTTACACACACACAACACACACACCTCTATTCACTATGCTTTTGTGCCCCTTGCTTCTGTTTTCCCTGTTGCCTCTCAGCTCCCATACCCAACTCTACCGTGTGTGTGTGTGTGTGTGTGTGTGTGTGTGTGTGTGTGTGTGTGTGTGTGTGTGTGTGTGTGTGTGTGTGTGTGTGTGTGTGTGTGTAGCCTGCTGTGCCAACACAGAAGTCGACAGGGGTGCAGCGGATTGGCGACCGGAGGAAGGGAGGCTGACAGAAAGAGGGAAGAAAATACAAGAGAGCAGAAGGAAAGGAAAAGAGAGGGAGGGCAGGCTGAGGTAAGCAACGTTCTCAGAGCGGTAGTTCATTACAGCTGACCTTCACACTGACCCACAGAGAATACAGCAGCAGGACCACTGCTACGACACACACACCCAGAAGCAGCTTCCGTCTATTCTCTTCAGTATAGAGAGGGGAAGTGGAGTGGAGCTGGCCCAGACCCAGAGAGAGAGAGATAACAGAGCCAGCCTGGAAAAGCCTTTCTAGGTTCTGACTCCTTACAAAGACCCCTGACTCACTCACTCACTCACTCACTCACTCACTCACTCACTCACTCACTCACTCACTCACTCACTGACTCTCATTTGTTTAGCGGCTGTGTATGTATGTGTATGTGCTAGTATAGACTTGAATAAAGCCAGTCCTACCTTGGGCCATTTGGGGTTAAGCAGGCGGGCTTTGAGGGCGTCGTCCAGGGCGGTCTGGTACTGTCCCAGGTGGAGAAGGGCCGCAGAGCGGTTACTGTACAGGATGCAGTTCTGAGGGTCAGCAGACAGGGCCTCCCCGTAGAGCTGCACTGCCAGGCTGTACTGCCCCCGTTGGCATGCCTGGTTACTGCGACGTACTGCCTCCAGAAACTCTGCCTTAGAAAGGATTGTTGGCCCGGGAGGGATGCAAGGATGAGGGTCTGTCTGGCAGAGAGGGGGAGGGATGGGGCGAGCAGAGGTAGAGGACGAAGAGGAGGAAGAAGGAGGGTTGGTGGCTCGGGTAGAAGAGCGAGGGCCGAAGAGTGAGAACTGAGATGGAGAGGGAGGAGGAAGAAGAGAAATGTGGGGAAGAGTGGTCAGTTATCTTTTCATTCAATCAGACACATTTTTCTCAACATTAAAGTCATTTTACAGTCCAGAGAACCATGTTGATAAACATCTGAGATTCTAATCTGTTCCACCAAAACATTAAAGCAATATTTATATCTGCATTTGATATTGTGTGTGTGTGTGTTTAACTATTCTTGCGGGTCAGGTTTAGGTTTTAGGGTTAAGGTTAGGGTAAGATTTTTGAATGGTACTGAATTGTGTGTCCCCACAAGGTTAGCTGTACAAGACTGTGTGCGTGTACGTTGAGGTTAGCCCTCTGTTGCCTCAACTTAGAAAAGCTGCTTCCCTCCCTGATCTGCTGTTGCCAGATTTGTCCTTTCAGAATGACTTACACCAAGGCTGTCATTATCGCTCGCTCTCTCTCACACACACACACACACACACACACACACACACACACACACACACACACACACACACACACACAGACACACACACACACACACACACACACACACACACACACACACACACACACACACACACAGTCCCAGTGGCTTTATCTGTCCAAACAGCTGATTGGAGCACTAACTCACACAGTAGGAAGTTTCCACTGAGAATACACAGAGAGAGAGAGAGATAGACAGAGAGACACAGAGAGAGAGCGAAAGAGACAGAGAGAGAGTGAGCGAGAGAAGCTTTTCAACCTGTGTATACAGCCAATAGGCTTGTATGCATTAGTCAAAACTGTTTTGTTGGAACAGTAGTACAATAACACCCTCTTCACAAGCACACACACTCACATGCATACACACTTACGCACACACACACACACACCACTTCCATGTCCCTCCCCCCCCCCTCCCAGCTCAGCCCAGGTCAGCAGGGAGAAACACATTCCTGAGAGAATGAAACCAGGGACCTCCTCTGACAAAGAGAGCGAGAGAGACACACTAAAGATTCAACCACCACGTGCTCTTTGTCACCCAAGTAACACACCACCTGTAAAAAAGAATGTTACATTTGTATCTTGTCTTATTATTAAAGTAATACTGTAACATGGCCTCTTTTATTTTCCACTAAATTGCTATGAAATGCAATGTGCTACATACTAGCGCGGCATGGGCTGAATAGCTGCGTCACTTGGACACAACATCAAACGCATCATCAAAGCGCTTTGGTTGATGTTGATGGGTTAGCCAGCCTATAATGCAGCGAGATATATAGCCCATAGTCTCTGCTTTGTAAAATAAACATTTTTTTTTTTTGGTCATTGAGTTATATTTACCCTTTCTTTCTTCGGTCGATGTTTCTCCATCCTGTCCTAGTTTTATACTCAGCGGCAGCAACTTAAAACTTTCATCCCATGCAGTCCGCTTCCCAAACAGGACAGAGAAACAGTGCGATCTCACACAACAATGTAGTAGGAAGGAACTCCAACCATTCTGTTTTCATGGACCTCAAAAAAGTGAACAATCATGCGATATTCCCACTCTACCGGTCGCGAACTAACTAAAGTTATTTCCCAGAAAGTGCGCCATGTTGTCAAATCCGTTTTTCCCCGAGTAACGGAATTTGTGGCCGGTGGAGGCGTGTCTCGGTAGGCTCGAGCTCCACGGATGCAAGCTCCAGTCGGTCTCCAGGTCTCAGTTACTCGTGGTGACATCAGAGAGGGGTTGAGTTACCTAGCAGCTATTCATTCCATTGTGGAGCTGTGGGTATTGTTCCTACAGCATTTTGGTAATAGATCATTACTTTCTGCAACCCTCTTAGTAAATAAACATACACAAGGTGCAGTTTACTCAAAAGTCGATTGCACAATGGCCTTGAATCAAAGGGTGATAAACAAATGAAGAAGAAATCTAGAAAAAGACAATACAGACAACATCCCCTCTGCATTTCAGTAACATATTCTGGTTATGCCTTATTTTGGGGTACATTTAAGAAATTGCTAAAATGTCAATGACATAATAAATAAAAACAGGACATCCAAACACTGTTTGTATTTGACAACTATGTGTTTTCTTATACTAGTAACATCAATGTACAACTTACAGTGGTTAAGTTACAGTCATGAATGCTGAGTGCAGACAGTGGTTGAAAATAAACCGTTTTGTACACTATAGACTTGAAACATGGTCTTCCCTCCACAACAGCCCCTGACACTACTATCACTATTTACTGTACAACTACTATGTTAGTATTCATATGCCTGGGTGAGGAAATATATGTATTTGTACATCTCTTTTTGACCTGCACTGTTGGAGCTCGGGGGCTTAAGAACTTCACTGTACCCTGTGCATATGACTAATAAACGAATTGAATCAAATCAAATAAATGGTGTGCCTAAATAGAGCAGGCACCACCACATCACATTGGCACTGCATCGCCTACTAAAGCACATTGTTTGCGCTTCCTGGTCTAGTGCACGTTGGGTTTTGTCATCCTGAGGCGGAGCTTGTGTAGTTCTTGGTGTTGGGCCCGTCAGTTGGCCCTCCTGACATGTTGTCCAGGGCCCTAAAGATTGGCTCCTCGATGTCTCCACCAGTCTTCCTCTGCTGCTCAAGCAGAGTGGGAGAGGGTTTTACCAGAGCAGCTGAACAGCTGTAGGCAAGGAGACAGACGGTTACAAACTCCCGTGTGTGCGTGCTGTGCGAGAGAGACAGCATGTGTGCAGTGTGTGTGTGTCTGTGAGTGTGTAGTTTCCCGACCGTGTCCCCTGTGTGCAGTCCTGTGGCTGTACTGTGATGCACGACAGAGAGACGTGCTCCAGCAAGACAGACTGAACCCCAGACAACTCCTTCTGTTGAACCAGACCCTCAGACAGTCTGGAGAGGACAGGAGAGGAGAACATATTGTTCCATAGACCCTCGGACAGTCTAGAGCGGACAGAAGACGAGAACATATACTAGTAACATGAGCTCCAGACAGACACTTAAGCACACTCCCACTGCTGCCCAACTGATCTACAGTACTTCTACTGCCATATGTTTCATCAAACATTAAGCGACAACTGCTAACACAACTAGTAGGGCTGTGCTTCACTGTCTGACCCTGTACACACAATGTGTTTAAATGTGACAGAATGTGACAAATATTATTGTACGGGACAGCTGAAGTTACTGGGCCTGACGGTCCACTCTGACCCCCTGTGGTGAGGTCTACTGGAGGGAGTGTTGGGGGTGGGAACATAAGGAGAGGTGAAGGTGGAGGAGGAGTAGGAGATGGGGGTGGTGTTGTCAACCATGCCATCCTCCTCTAGGTCAGGGTCCGGGTGGTTGGAGTTTGAGAGGCTGGAAGGATGGACCGCAGCACACAGAGACAGCTCATCCTGTTGACACCTGCAACGGAGAGGAATGGGTTAGGATCAGACTCTATTCCAGTTGACATTGTATGTTGCATGAAGCACTTCGTGAAGAAACGTGAGTGAGGTAGTCGTCGTCGCTCACATGCCAAAGCAGTTCCTCTGAGAGCACTGTGGTCGGTGGGAGAAGCCAAAGCAGTTCCTCTGAGAGCACTGTGGTCGGTGAGAGAAGCCAAAGCAGTTCCTGTGAGAGCACTGTGGTCGGTGGGAGAAGCCAAAGCAGTTCCTCTGAGAGCACTGTGGTCGGTGGGAGAAGCCAAAGCAGTTCCTCTGAGAGCACTGTGGTCGGTGGGAGAAGTCAAAGCAGTTCCTCTGAGAGCACTGTGGTCGGTGGGAGAAGCCAAAGCAGTTCCTCTGAGAGCACTGTGGTCGGTGGGAGAAGTCAAAGCAGTTCAACTTCAGCAGTTTAAAGAAGGTTTATATCCCACCACGTCTGATATGCATTAACATTTGAGTCATTTAGCAGACGCTCTTATCCAGAGCCACTTACACAGTGTATTCATCTTAAGATAGCTATCAAAACCACATATCACAGGCATAGAAAGTACATTGTTTCCTCAATAACTAGCTATCAGTAGATTCAGAGCTAGATGTGCAAGTGCTTTCAATACTGTCCTCAGCCCCCAGCAAACACCTGTGGAACCTCTACACAACAACACAAATGTTAACACAATAATAGCCTGAACTGTATCATTATATAAGTATAATTATATATATATATATATATATATATATATATATATATATATATATATATATATATATTATATAAGGCTTATGTGAATAGAGAGAAGGAAAAAAAGAAGGAAGGTATTTTCAGAGAAAAAGGCAGAAGCTTCCTAATGAGATTCACAGTAACAGAATTCGGCTCAAACTAATTCAATGTGTCATTGAACCAATTTCACTTTATGGCAGCAAGATGCGGGGTTCACTTGCTAAACAAGATTTAACCCAATTGGACAAACACCCAATCGAAACCCTGTATGCAGAGTTCTGTAAGAATGTCCTACATGTCCAGAGGAAAACTACAAACAATGCATGCAGGGCAGAATTAGGCCAATGTCCACTAATAATAAAAACTAAAAAAAGTGCAATTAAGTTTTGGAACTAAAATACAGTGACCCCCCTCTCATATCATTACCAAGCCCTGCAATGCCAAGAGCTGAGCAAAGAAAAGAGTTCACAAACCTGTTCTAATAACACACTGAAGCCTCAGGACCAGAACATCCAATCAATCAGAATAAACCAAATTACGAGACAGTCAAAACAAAACTACATTACTTATTGGGAAACACAAGCACAAGCACAGAGTAAAATGCAGTGCTATCTGGCCCTAAATTGACAGTACACCGTGGCTAACTATTTAACCATGGTTACTGATCAAAACCTTAGAAAAAAACCTTGACAAAGTACAGGCTCGGTGAGCACAGCCTTGCCATTGAGAAGGGTAGACACAGGAAAACCTGGTTAAAAAAAGTGAGGCCTGCGTCCACAGAGACATACCAGCTCTACTGGTAGTACTGCTACTACCAGCAGTACTACACCTGCCTCTTTCGACTACACAAGTTGTTCTGCTTCCACGAGCACATCCAATGCTAGCATCAGTAATTCTACATTTGTTGTTAGCCCAGCTAGCATGGACACTTTAGGAATCTGATGCAGCCAAAGAGCTACTGCCCCCTTACCCAGGAAAGCACCGGACAACAGACATATGGACTTGGACCATCGAAGAGGCACAAATATGATGAGAACTACATTGATTTGTGGTTCACTTATATTGGGAGCAGTGCCTTTCTTCAGCCACAGTGTGTTGTATGTGCATAAGTACTATCTCACAACTCAATGAAACCTTCACTCTTGTGCAGGCATTTAGAACCAAGAAATGCCCATTTGAAAAATAAGCCACGGGAGTTTTTTTGAGCGTGAATTGAGACGACTTGAGTATAAGACATGAATAAAAGTAACATATACCGTTAATAAGAAGGGGCTAGAAGCGTCTTATATGGTGAGCTACAGAGTGGCTAGGACAGGCAAGCCACATAATATTGTGGAGGACTTACTTCTTCCTGCTGCCGCGGGTATGGCTGGAACAATGCTGGGGGAAAAGGCCAAAAAAACGATAAAGACAATTCCTTCATCAAACAACACTGTTTCACGACACATCAGTGACATGGCAGGAGATGTTTTGAAACAAGTACTGCTTCGCATACAAGCCAGTGAATTCTATGGGGGGGGGGGGGGGGGGGGGTCAATTAAGGAAGACATCCTCTTCTGCAAACCACTGGAAACAGGACAACAGGAGAGGATATTTTTAAAGTACTGGACAGCTTTGTGACATCAAATGGACTTTGGTGGTCAAGATGTGTTGGTATCTGTACTGATGGCGTAAAAGCCATGACAGGGAAACATAGCGGAGTGGTAACGCACATGCAAGCAGTTGCTCCCGATGCCACTTGGGTACACTGCAGCTTCCACCGAGAGGCTCTTGCTGCCATGAGAATGTCTGATAGCTTGAAAGATGTTTTGGACACTGGAGTGAAAATGGTTAACTTTGTTAAAGCAAGGCCCCTGAACTCTTTTCTGCACATTGCAATGATATGGGCAGCAACCAGGCGACGCTTTTAAAACATACAGAAGTGTGCTGGTTATCAAGGGGCAAAGTATTGGCACGTTTTTTTACTGACCATAATTTTACTTGTCTGACCGCTTGCATGATGACCAATTTCTCACATGACTGGCCAATCTGGGTGATGTTTTTTCTCGCCTGAATTATCTGAATCTAGGATTACAGGGACTCTCCCAAACTATATTCAATGTGCAGGGACAAAATTGAGGCTATGATTAAGAAGTTGGAGCTCTTCCCTGTCTGCATTAACAAGGACAACACACAGGTCTTTCCACCATTTCTATTTTTTCTGTGTACAAATGAACTCAAGCTTACGGACAATGTCAAATGTGGTATAGCGAAGCACCTGAGTGAGTTGAGTGCGCAATTATGTAGTTACTTTCCCGAAACTGATGACACAAACAACTGGATTGATTATCCCTTTCATGCCCTGCCTTTAGTCCACTTACCGATATCTGAAAAACAGAGCCTCATCGAAATTGCAACAAGCGGTTCTGTGAAAATTGAATTTAATCAGAAGCCACTGCCAGATTTCTGGATTGTGCTGCGCTCAGGGTATCCTGCCTTGGCAAATCGTGCTGTTAAGACACTGATGCCCTTTGCAACCATGTATCTATGTGAGAGTGGATTCTCGGCCCTCACTAGCATGAAAACTAAATACAGGCACATACTGTGTGTGGAAAAAGACTGAGACTCTCTCCAATACAACCCAACGTTGCAGAGTTATGTGCATATTTTCAAGCACACCCTTCTCATTAACTTGTGGTGAGTTACTCACATGGTTTTATATGTAAGATGGATAAATAAAGAGCAAAATTATTGATTATTATTATATTATTATTTGTGCCCTTGTCCTATAAGAGCTCTTTGTCACTTCCCACGAGCCGGGTTGTGACAAAAACTCGCACTCATTCTTATGTTTAATAAATGTATGGTATAGTGTGTGGCAGGCTTACAATGATGTCAAAAAAACAACATTTAAGAGTGCGTTTTTGTTGAAGACTCCACAGTTGGCCTCGAATGACAGGATGGTGTCCTGACACTGGTCATGCTCCCTGCAGCAAAGTCTGTCTGTGCAAACACACCTGTCACAGGAAGACAGGCAAGAGATAGTCAGCAACAGCCGCAACAACAACAAGAGACCAGGTTAGGCTAACTGAAATTTTGTGAAGTAAAACAGAGGAAAAACTAATGGGCACATGAATTATCATCATCAATCACATTCTAGTTTTAATACCTCATACAATTATAAACTAGATAATATTATTAAAAGGGGAACCGAATCTGAGAAGGGAACATGTTGGATACAACACCAACCACCTACCTAAATCCTCATAGGTTGCCACCTTGTTCACTGAGCTGCACCAAAGTGTTCCAGGCATGATGAAACCACGTTTTGGTGCACCTGGGTCACCAACCTTGAACTATCACCACCGTCTCTGAGAGGATTCTGGAATGCCGATGACCTGGCATCATAACCATCTTCCTCATCAACAACGCCCAGTGCCTCCTGTCCACCCTTGTCTTTGTGTGTATCTCAGAGGCTTCTTCAACGGCTGCGCGCAGGGTAACCGTTCGAGAGCTAACGGAAGCACACAGAGTTTACAGTACAACAGTGGACTTACATTAAACCGTTTACCAGGACGGTCAGAAACCTGGGGAGGAGGGGTGATGGGTTTGACTGTTATGTCGGAGGAAGCTGTGTCTTGTTGGAGGTAATTATAGTCCAGAACCTTAAAAAAGGGTTCCGTATAGCACCAAAAAGGGACAAAAAAAAGTATTTTACACGGTATAGATTATAGAACCATTTGTTTTTATTGTGTAGAAGAAATGGTGCTATATATGGAACGAAAAAGGGTTCTACGGATCTCTTCATATACAGTGCATTCGCAAAGTATTCAGACCCCTTCCCTTTTCTATTTTTCTTTTACCTTACAGCGTTGTTCTAAAATGTATTAAAATAAAAAAACATTTCCTCATCAATCTACACACAAAACCCCATAATGATAAATCGAAAACAGTTTTTTTTAGAATTTTGCTAATTTATTACAAATAAAAACAGAATTACATTACCCTTTGCTATGAGACTCGAAATTGAGCTCAGGTTCCATTGATCCATTGATCATCCTTGAGATGTTTTTACAACTTGATTGGAGTCCACCTGTGGTAAATTCAATTGATTGGACATGATTTGGAAAAGGCACACACCTGTCTATATAAGGTCCCAAAGTTGACAGTGCATGTCAGAGAAAAAAACAAGCCATGAGGTCGAAGGAATTGTCCGTAGAGCTCCTAGACAGGATTCTGAGCAATCAGGGGAGAAGGGCCTTGGTCAGGGAGGTGACCAAGAACCCAATGGTCACTTTGACAGAGTTCCAGAGTTCCTCTGTGGAGATAGGAGAACCTTCCAGAAGGACAACCATCTCTGCAGCACACCACCAGTCAGGTCTTTATGGTAGAGTGGCCAGACGGAAGCCACTTCTCAGTAAAAGGCACATGACAGCCCACTTTCCAAAAGGCATCTAAAGGACTCAGACAATGAGAAACAAGATTTTCTGGTCTGATGAAACCAGGATTGAACACTTTGGCCTTAATGCCAAGCGTCACGTCTGGAGGAAACCTGGTACTATCCCTACGGTGAAGCATGGTGGTGGCAGCATCATGCTGTGGGGATGTTTTTCAGTGGCAGGGACTGGGAGATTAGTCAGGTTTGAGGGAAAGATGAACAGAGCAAAGTACAGAGAGATCCTTGATGGAAACCTGCTCCAGCGCGCTCAGGACCTCAGACTGGTGCGAAGATTCACCTTCCAACAGGACAACGACCCTAAGCATACAGTTTCGGGACAAGTCTCTGAATGTCCTTGAGTGGCCCAGCCAGAGCCCGGACTTGAACCCGATCGAACTTCTCTGGTGAAACCTGAAAATAGCTGTTCAGAGACGCTCCCCATCCAACCTGACAGAGCTTGAGAGGATCTGCAGAGAAGTATGAGAGAAACTCCCCAAATGCAGGTGTGCCAAGCCTGTAGCATCATATACCAAGAAGACTCAAGGCTGTAATCGTTGCCAAAGGTGCTTCAACAAAGTGCTGAGTAAAGGGTCTGAATACTTATGTAAATGTGATATTTCATTATTTTTTATTTTTAATACATTTGTAAACAATTCCAAAAACCTGTTTTTGCTTTGTCATTATGGGGTAGTGTGTGTAGATTGATGAGAAAAAATAAGCAATGTAATCAATTTTAGAATAAAGTTGTTACTTAACAAAATGTTGAAAAAGTCAAGGGGTCTGAATATTTTCTGAATGCACTGTATGGCCTACAAAAAAGTTATACTGTATATAGAACACAAAGCACCCTTTTTTTGCAGTGGGTGATGGTATAGCTCCTGAGTGGCGCAGCGGTCTAAGGTGCTCCATCTCAGTGCTGGTGGTGTCACTACAGACACCCTGGTTCGAATCCAGTCTGTATCACAACTGGCCGAGATTGGGAGTTCCATAGGGCGACGCACAATTGGCCCAGCGTTGGCTGGTATAGGCCGTCATTGTAAATAAGAATTTCTTATTAACTGACTTGCCTAGTAAAATAAATAAGTCTATACTGCAAGGTACACAGTGGAGTTCAAGTCTAAAGTGACAGATGTCTGGGCCAACAGGTCCATTGAAGAAGAGATTCAATACTGTTTTACCTTTATTTAGTTAAGAACAAATTCTTATTTACAATGACGGCCTACCGGGGAACATTGGGTTAACTGCTTTGTTCAGGGGAAGAAAAAACAGATGTTTACCTTGTCAGCTTGGGGATTCAATCCAGCAACCTTTCGGTTACTGGCCCAACACTCTAACCACTAGGCTACCTGCCACCCCTAATAATAGGTCTATCAAGAGAGCCAAAGTCCACCTGTCTCCCACTGCTTGTCTACTCAGACCGCTGGTTCTCAAACCTCAACTGATTCACAACCTCACCTGATTCACAAAAACATCCTTCCATGTCACAGATGCTGCTATAAAATGAGGGAATTTCACAGAATGTTTATGCATTAATCCTTTGCATGCTCTCTCCCAAGAGTGTGAGTATGAACAGCAGCAGAAGGCAAATACTGTACATAATGTGTATGTAGTATAGCCACAAAACATCTGCAACTTTATTCTGTACTTGAAAATAAATTTCATATTCAAGTTCATTACAACAGACCTTTACAGCTTTCATATTTTATTTTACTTTATATTGCATTACTGTTTAACATACACTATCAGAGATGATTTCACATTTGAGAATGTCTAGCAATCAAACCTACTACAGATCAATGTATACGTCACATGATCAAGACAGGGCTCACGCTCAGCATGTATTTTGTGCGCATTTGTTATCTGTCTGTCACAGTAAAATGCAGTGCAGTGCAATATGACCATGTCGACATAATTGTTTAGTATTTCATCAGGCTTGGAGTAATTTCTTTGTTCTCCGCGAGAGAGAGAGCTAGAGAGAGACAGACAGAGATAGAGAGACAGACAGAGGTAGAGAGATAGACAGAGATAGAGAGACAGACAGTGATAGAGAGCTAGAGAGAGAGAGAGAGACAGACAGAAATAGAGAGACAGACAGTGATAGAGAGACAGACAGTGATAGAGAGACAGACAGTGATAGAGAGACAGAGAGACAGACAGAGAGAGAGAGACAGACAGAGATAGAGAGACAGACAGAGATAGAGAGACAGACAGTGATAGAGAGACAGACAGTGATATAGAGACAGACAGTGATATAGAGACAGACAGAGATAGAGAGACAGAGAGACAGACAGAGAGAGAGAGAAACAGACAAACAGATAGATAGAGAAAGAAAGAAATAGAGAGCAATATCTAAATCAGTGCATTCCAGGTTTCTATGATATCCCATGGTTCTTAGGCGAGCTAATGCTTCAATAACATGACATGTTATCAACATAAACAGCTAATACTAACTATGTAAACATCTTCATACATAAATAACATCAATATATGTTCCGTAACATCCATCATATCCTCCTTTTAACAAACTGTTTGTACATACAGTACCACTTGAAGATGATGCTTTGTCAGAGCAAACCCTAGTACCCTGCAGTTACGGTATAGAAGTATAGAATAGAGATTATGACCATGTCATGAGAGCACAGTATAGAAGTATAGAACACAGATTATGACCATGTCATAAGAGCACAGTATAGAAGTATAGAACACAGATTATGACCATGTCGTAAGGGCACAGTATAGAAGCATAGAACACAGATTATGGCCATGTCATAAGAGCACAGTATAGAAGTATAGGACACAGATTATGACCATGTCATAAGAGCACAGTATAGAAGTATATAATACAGAGTATGACCATGTCCTTAGAGCAAAGTATAGAAGTATAGAATACAGATTATGACCATGTCATGAGAGCACAGTATAGAAGTATAGAACACAGATTATGACCATGTCATAAGAGCACAGTATAGAAGTATAGAACACAGATTATGACCATGCCATAACTCTGTACAGCACAATCCAGGGTGGGGGTCAGAGACGATGTCATCTACATAATGTAATCTATATAATGTGTTGCAGTTCTTTTTGTTTCACTGTAAACACTGTGTTGATGAGTACATGCATACAATAAGCATTCTGTCAGCACATGAAGAAAGAAGTTGTAAAAACAGATTAATTTGCTGCTAATTCAGGTTCACATTACTAAAAGTAGGAAGACCAAGAATGGAAGACAAAATAATATATTTGAGAGGAAGTTAGAAACAGCCTGGGGTGGATGAATCTAGGGAGGAGGAGAAGAGGAAGAAGAGGTCGTGACTTAGTCGTCCGTGTCTTTAACGGTGTTGTCATCTAGGAGGACGTGCCAGCGCTCAATCTTCTTGTCTTTGTTCTTCAGACATTCGTACCAGTGCTTCAGACATTCCCCCTTGGCTGTGATGCCCAGCTGGCACCCTCCTGAAGGGGAGAAGGTTTTTACTTTAAAGTCAGCTTTAAAAGTGCACAATATAGTTTGCTAAACATTGAAAGTACATTCATTCTGCCATCGTTACTGAACTCCCCAATGAAATCGTTGGATTTCTCAACTGACCAATGAAAATGCTGGATTTGCCCCATGTCAAAATCCCAACTCACCAATGAAATCATTGGATGTTCCCATGTCATAGTCCCAGACTGAGATGTCCAGGCTCTTCTTGGCCAGCTCACCATGTTTGATCTCATAGCTGAACTCCTGCAACACAACTTCAGCCATCACACTCCATGCTCAGTGCAAAGACCCAGACCGCCATTACACTCTGTATTAATAAAACAATGGCCTGGAACCTGATATTGTGTTGTTATTGATATATATGAGGGGACATTAACCTCGTTGAACTCTGGGTTCAGCGTCTTCTTTTTTATCTGAGTCTTGTTCTTGGCTTTCTTCCCCATGTCTGGTTTCAGGAAGCTGCAGGTCACAATCACAGGAGAGAGAATCAATCCACATTCAATCAACCAACCAATCAATCTAGCCATCCGTCCATCCACCCGTCCATCCGTTCATCAAATGTTTAAGGCTGTAGGACAGGGTCATAGAAGAGGAAGGTGAACATCAGCAATCAAGGTAGTTATATATAAATATACAGTGGGGAGAACAAGTACTTGATACACTGCCGATTTTGCAGGTTTTCCTACTTACAAAGCATGTAGAGGTCTGTAATTTTTATCATAGGTACACTTCAACTGTGAGATACTGAATCTAAAACAAAAATGCAGAGAATCACATTGTATGATTTTTAAGTAATTAATTTGTGTTTTATTGCATGACATAAGTATTTGATCACCTACCAACCAGTAAGAATTCTGGCTCTCACAGACCTGTTAGTCTTTCTTTAAGAAGCCCTCCTGTTCTCCACTCATTACCTGTATTAACTGCACCTGTTTGAACTCGTTACCTGTATAAAAGACACCTGTCCACACACTCAATCAAACAGACTCCAACCTCTCCACAATGGCCAAGACCAGAGAGCTGTGTAAGGACATCAGGCAGGGATAAAATTGTAGACCTGCACAAGGCTGGGATGGGCTACAGGACAATAGGCAAGCAGCTTGGTGAGAAGGCAACAACTGTTGGCGCAATTATTAGAAAATGGAAGAAGTTCAAGATGACGGTCAATCACGCTTGGTCTGGGGCTCCATGCAAGATCTCACCTCGTGGGGCATCAATGATCATGAGGAAGGTGAGGGATCAGCCCAGAACTACACGACAGGACCTGGTCAATGACCTGAAGAGAGCTGGGACCACAGTCGCAAAGAAAACCATTAGTAACACACTACGCCGTCATGGATTAAAATCCTGCAGCGCATGCAAGGTCCCCCTGCTCAAGCCAGCGCATGTCCAGGCCCGTCTGAAGTTTGCCAATGATCATCTGGATGATCCAGAGGAGGAATGGGAGAAGGTCATGTGGTCTGATGAGACAAAAATCTAGCTTTTTGGTCTAAACTCCACTCGCCGTGTTTGGAGGAAGAATAAGGATGAGTACAACCCCAAGAACATCATCCCAACCGTGAAGCATGGTTGTGGAAACATTATTCTTTGGGGATGCTTTTCTGCAAAGGGGACAGGACGACTGCACCGTATTGAGGGGAGGATGGATGGGGCCATGTATCGCGAGAACCTCCTTCCCCCAGTAAGAGCATTGAAGATGGGTCGTGGCTGTGTCTTCCAGCATGACAATGACCCGAAACACACAGCCAGGCCTAGCCAGTCTCCAGACCTGAACCCAATAGAAAATCTTTGGAGGGAGCTGAAAGTCTGTATTGCCCAGCGACAGCCCCGAAACCTGAAGGATCTGGAGAAGGTCTGTATGGAGGAGTGGGCCAAAATCCCTGCAAAATCATACAATGTGATTTTCTGGATTTTTTGATTCCGTCTCTCACAGTTGAAGTGTACCTATGATAAAAATTACAGACCTCTACATGCTTTGTAAGTAGGAAAACCTGCAAAATCGGCAGTGTATCAAATACTTGTTCTCCCCACCTACAAACAAGCAAGATTTCTGGCTCTCACAGACCTGTAACTTCTTCTTTAAGACGCTCCTCTGTCCTCCACTCGTTACCTGTATTAATGGCACCTGTTTGAACTTGTTATCAGTATAAAAGACACCTGTCCACAACCTCAAACAGTCACACTCCAAACTCCACTATGGCCAAGACCAAAGATCTGTCAAAGGACACCAGAAACAAAATTGTAGACCTGCACCAGGCTGGGAAGACTGAATCTGCAATAGGTAAGCAACCTTGGTTTGAAGAAATCAACTGTGGGAGCAATTATTAGGAAAGGGAAGACATACAAGACCACTGATAATCTCCCTCGATCTGGGGCTCCACGCAAGATCTCACCCCGTGGGGTCAAAATGATCACAAAAATCCCAGAACCACACGGGGGGACCTAGTGAATGACCTGCAGAGAGCTGGGACCAAAGTAACAAAAGCCTACCATCAGTAACACACTACGCCGCCAGGGACTCAAATCCTGCAGTGCCAGACGTGTCCCCCTGCTTAAGCCAGTACATGTCCAGGCCCGTCTGAAGTTTGCTAGAGAGCATTTGGATGATCCAGAAGAAAATTGGGAGAATGTCATATGTCATAATGTCATAACTTTTTGTTAAAACTCAACTCGTCGTGTTTGGAGGACAAAGAATGCTGAGTTGCATCCAAAGAACACCATACCTACTGTGAAGCATGGGGGTGGAAACATCATGCTTTGGGGCTGTTTTTCTGCAAAGGGACCAGGACGACTGATCCGTGTAAAGGAAAGAATGAATGGGGTAATGTATCGTGAGATTTTGAGTGAAAACCTCCTTCCATCAGCAAGGGCATTGAAGATGAAACGTGGCTGGGTCTTTCAGCATGACAATGATCCCAAACACACCGCCCGGGCAACGAAGGAGTGGCTTCGTAAGAAGCATTTCAAGGTCCTGGAGTGGCCTAGCCAGTCTCCAGATCTCAACCCCATAGAAAATCTTTGGAGGGAGTTGAAAGTCCGTGTTGCCCAGCAACAGCCCCAAAACATCACTGCTCTAGAGGAGATCTGCATAGAGGAATGGGCCAAAATACCAGCAACAGTGTGTGAAAACCTTGTGAAGACTTACAGAAAACGTTTGACCTCTGTCATTGCCAACAAAGGGTATTTAAACAAAGTATTGAGATAAACTTTTGTTATTGACCAAATACTTATCTTCCACCATAATTTGCAAATAAATTCATTAAAAATCCTACAATGTGATTTTCTGGATTTTTTTTCTCATTTTGTCTGTCATAGTTGAAGTGTACCTATGATGAAAATTACAGGCCTCTCATCTTTTTAAGTGGGAGAACTTGCACAATTGGTGGCTGACTAAATACTTTTTTGCCCCACTGTATATACAGACAGACAGACAGACAGACAGACAGACAGACAGACAGACAGACAGACAGACAGACAGACAGACAGTGTAGCTAGATTAATAGAACACATACATCTTGACGAAGGGGTCTGAGTATCCATTAGAGTCCATAGCTGCCAGGTGAGCACATCGCACCACTCCCACTATCAGACGACCCTGCTGGGTACTGTAGGTTAGAGAGACCAGGATACGACCCCTCTCCTCTGCATCCTCCTTTACCTGTAGGACACACACACACACAGAAATGTACGCACACACGCACAGACAAGAAGTTTTGCAAGTGGATTTACATCCACTACGATAAAAAATGTCCCATATAGATTAACATATCAAAGATGTTCATGACATGTACAGTATATATAATCCATGCATGTACTGTACAGTGCATTTTATTCTAAAATGGATGAAATTGTTTTTTTCCCTCATCAATATACACTCAATACCCAATAATGACAAAGCAAAAACAGGTTTAGAAATGTTTGTGTTCCTCAGTATTTGGGGAGTTTCTCCCATTCTTCTCTGCAGATCCTCTCAAGCTCTGTCAGGTTGGATGGGGAGTGTCGCTGCACAGCTATTTTCAGGTATCTCCAAAGATGTTCGATCGGGTTCAAGTCCGGGCTCTGGCTGGGCTACTCAAGGACATTCAGAGACTTGTCCCGAAGCCAATCCTGCATTGTCTTGGCTGTGTGCTTAGAATTGTTGTCCTGTTGGAAGGTGAACCATCACCCCAGTCTGAGGTCCTGAGTGCTCTAGAGCAGGTTTTCATCAAGGATCTCTCTGTATTTGCTCCGTTCATCTTTCCCTTGATCCTGATTAATCTCTCAGTCCCTGCTGCTGAAAAACATCCCTACAGCAAGATGGTGCCAGGTTTCCTCCAGTCGTGATACTTGGCATTCAGGCCAAAGAGTTCAATCTTGGTTTCATCATACCAGAGAATCTTGTTTCTCATGGTCTGAGAGTCCTTTAGGTGCCTTTTGGCAAACTCCAAGCGGGCTGTCATGTACCTTTTACTGAGGAGTGGCTTCCGTCTGGCCACTCTACCATAAAGGCCTTAGTGGTGGAGTGCTGCAGAGATGGTTGTCCTTCTGGAAGGTTCTCCCATCTCCACAGAGGAACTCTGGAGCTCTGTCAGAGTGACTATTGTGTTCTTGGTCACCTCCCTGATCAAGGCTGTTCTCCCCTGATTGCTCAGTTTGGCCAGGTGGCGAGTTTTTTAATATTGAGGAATATTTCACTTTCCATGGTCATAGGAGTAACAACATGAATGAGGCAGAAATAATTCAGTGCGTCTTGAGTTTCGCCATCAGCTGGAAGACTGTGTCCCCTTGTCTCAGCGGAGGGAGGGAGAGTGGAGGGATGGTGAGTTGGGTGAGAGGCAGCCTCACTGATGTCCCCTCCCATCAGATGGAGACCATCAGTCCAATAAAATAAAATAATTATTATGCTCACTCAGCTGTACCTCACAAGTAATACAACAAATGATCTATTACCAGTGTGACCATATACTGAAAATGTTGACATTTCAAAATGGTCTGAGAAGAGCAACATTGGCAGGGCAATTAAAGCATAGCTAATGGTGGTAGTGGTAATGCATTGGGCCTATAGCCTACTGGACAAACCTCATTGCTACAGAACTGTTTTAATAGGTTAATAGGTTAATGTTGCGTTAGCTTCTGTTTTTACATTTTTTTACATTTTAAATCTGAGTGGTAGATTCTTTTGGACTCAGAAAGTGATCTTGACTCAGAAAAGCTTGGTGACCACTGGACTAGGGAGTTTTTTTTAGGTTAAAATAAACGGAGTAGTGCTAAGCACAGGCAAAATCCCAGAGGAAAACCTGGTTCAGTCTGATTTCCAACAGACACTGGGAGACAAATTCACCTTTCAGTAGGACAATAACCTAAAACACAAGGCCTAATATACACTGGAGTTGCTTACTGAGAAGACATTGAATGTTCCTGAGTGGCCTAGTTAAAGTTTGGACTTAAATTGGCTTGAAAATCTATTGCAATACTTGAAAATGGCTATCTAGCAATGATTAACAGCCAACTTGACAGAGCTTGAAGAATTTTTTAAAACAATAATGTGCGAATATTGTACAATCCAGGTGTGCAAAGCTCTTAGAGATCGTTGCCAAAGGTGATTCTAACATGTATTGACTCAGGGGTGTGAATACGTACTGTATGTAAATGAGATATTTCTCTATTTCATTTTCAATAAACATGTTTTGACTTTGCAATTATGGGGCATTGCGTATAGATGGGTGAGAATATGTGTTTATTTAATCCATTGTGATTTTAGGCTGTAACACAACAAAATGTGGAATAAGTCAATTGGTATGAATACGTTCTAATTGGCACTGTACGTGATGTCGTCTGAGTTATGTAATGTGTGGCCAACTCTGGGTGCAAGTTATTCTGACAGTACAACTAAAAAAACATTTCCTTCGGGAATATAGAACAGGGCCACAGGTCACAGTTGAAACAGAGATGAATATTATAAAGGCGGCTGGTGGCACCTTAACTGGGGAGGACGGGTTCATAATAATGGAATGAACGGAACGGTATTGACACATCACACACATGGTTTCCTTGTGTTTGATACCATTCGATTCACTTCAATCCAGTCATTATTATGAGCCGTCCTCCCCTCAACAGCCTCCTATCCTTGAAAGGTATGTATCTTGTGGAGACAACAATAGGCAAGGAAGCCTAACGGGTGCAGAAAAAGTTCCTACTAAATTCAATGGAAATGAATAATACATGTGATGTCAGCATTCAGCTACAATTCTGTTCCCTCACCGGAGTTACAGGCGTAAATCTTAGGTGTGAACGTGAAGTGTGAATCCTGAGTGTAAATCCTGTCTCAGGCGAGTCTTACCTCCTCCTCGTAGAGTGCCATGCCCCGGGCTGAGCCTCCTGTTCCTGCCTTCTTCACCTGGGAGAGGGGGGGAGCAAAGGGGGAGAGTGGGGGGGAAAATCACTTATATCATGATTATTAACAGTTGCATCCACAATGCAAAGGTTACAACTGTCTCCGGACCTGGATGCGTGCCCTCACAGACACACACTGTTGTAGTTCCTACCTGGACCACCCTCTCATAGACACACACTGTTGTAGTTCCTACCTGGACCACCCTCTCATAGACACGCACTGTTGTAGTTCCTACCTGGACCACCCTCTCATAGACACACACTGTTGTAGTTCCTACCTGGACCACCCTCTCATAGACACACACTGTTGTAGTTTCTACCTGGACCACCCTCTCCAAACACACACTAGACCACCCTCTCATAGACACACACTGTTGTAGTTCCTACCTGGACCACCCTCTCATAGACACACACTGTTGTAGTTCCTACCTGGACCACCCTCTCATAGACACACACTGTTGTAGTTCCTACCTGGACCACCCTCTCCAGACACACACTGTAGTAGTTCCTACCTGGACCACCCTCTCCAGACACACACTGTTGTAGGTCCTACCTGGACCACCCTCTCCAGACACACACTGTTGTAGTTCCTACCTGGACCACCCTCTCCAGACACACACTGTTGTAGTTCCTACCTGGACCACCCTCTCCAGACACACACTGTTGTAGTTCCTACCTGGACCACCCTCTCTAGACACACACTGTTGTAGTTCCTACCTGGACCACCCTCTCCAAACACACACTAGACAACCCTCTCTAGACACACACTGTTGTAGTTCCTACCTGGACCACCCTCTCATAGACACACACTGTTGTAGTTCCTACCTGGACCACCCTCTTCAGACACACACTGTTGTAGTTCCTACCTGGACCACCATCTCTAGACACACATTGTTGTAGTTCCTACCTGGACCACCCTCTCATAGACACATACTGTTGTAGTTCCTACCTGGACCACCCTCTCCAGACACACACTGTTGTAGTTCCTACCTGGACCACCCTCTCATAGACACACACTGTTGTAGTTCCTACCTGGACCACCCTCTCCAAACACACACTAGACCACCCTCTCTAGACACACACTGTTGTAGTTCCTACCTGGACCACCCTCTCCAGACACACACTGTTGTTGTTCCTACCTGGACCACCCTCTCATAGACACACACTGTTGTAGTTCCTACCTGGACCACCCTCTCATAGACACGCACTGTTGTAGTTCCTACCTGGACCACCCTCTCATAGACACACACTGTTGTAGTTCCTACCTGGACCACCCTCTCATAGACACGCACTGTTGTAGTTCCTACCTGGACCACCCTCTCCAGACACACACTGTAGTAGTTCCTACCTGGACCACCCTCTCCAGACACACACTGTTGTAGTTCCTACCTGGACCACCCTCTCCAGACACACACTGTTGTAGTTCCTACCTGGACCACCCTCTCCAGACACACACTGTTGTTGTTCCTACCTGGACCACCCTCTCCAGACACACACTGTTGTAGTTCCTACCTGGACCACCCTCTCTAGACACACACTGTTGTAGTTCCTACCTGGACCACCCTCTCATAGACACGCACTGTTGTAGTTCCTACCTGGACCACCCTCTCATAGACACACACTGTTGTAGTTCCTACCTGGACCACCCCTCTCATAGACACACACTGTTGTAGTTCCTACCTGGACCACCCTCTCATAGACACACACTGTTGTAGTTCCTACCTGGACCACCCTCTCCAAACACACACTAGACCACCCTCTCTAGACACACACTGTTGTAGTTCCTACCTGGACCACCGTCTCATAGACACCCACTGTTGTAGTTCCTACCTGGACCACCCTCTTCAGACACACACTGTTGTAGTTCCTACCTGGACCACCATCTCTAGACATACATTGTTGTAGTTCCTACCTGGACCACCCTCTCATAGACACATACTGTTGTAGTTCCTACCTGGACCACCCTCTCCAGACACACACTGTTGTAGTTCCTACCTGGACCACCCTCTCATAGACACACACTGTTGTAGTTCCTACCTGGACCACCCTCTCCAAACACACACTAGACCACCCTCTCTAGACACACACTGTTGTAGTTCCTACCTGGACCACCCTCTCCAGACACACACTGTTGTTGTTCCTACCTGGACCACCCTCTCATAGACACACACTGTTGTAGTTCCTACCTGGACCACCCTCTCATAGACACGCACTGTTGTAGTTCCTACCTGGACCACCCTCTCATAGACACACACTGTTGTAGTTCCTACCTGGACCACCCTCTCATAGACACGCACTGTTGTAGTTCCTACCTGGACCACCCTCTAATAGACACACACTGTTGTTGTTCCTACCTGGACCACCCTCTCTAGACACACACTGTTGTAGTTCCTACCTGGACCACCCTCTCATAGACACGCACTGTTGTAGTTCCTACCTGGACCACCCTCTCATAGACGCACACTGTTGTAGTTCCTACCTGGACCACCCTCTCATAGACACACACTGTTGTAGTTCCTACCTGGACCACCCTCTCCAGACACACACTGTAGTAGTTCCTACCTGGACCACCCTCTCCAGACACACACTGTTGTAGTTCCTACCTGGACCACCCTCTCCAGACACACACTGTTGTAGTTCCTACCTGGACCACCCTCTCCAAACACACACTAGACCACCCTCTCTAGACACACACTGTTGTAGTTCCTACCTGGACCACCCTCTCCAGACACACACTGTTGTTGTTCCTACCTGGACCACCCTCTTCAGACACACACTGTTGTAGTTCCTACCTGGACCACCATCTCTAGACACACATTGTTGTAGTTCCTACCTGGACCACCCTCTCTAGACACACACTGTTGTAGTTCCTACCTGGACCACCCTCTCTAGACACACACTGTTGTAATTCCTACCTGGACCACCCTCTCTAGACACACACTGTTGTAGTTCCTACCTGGACCACCCTCTCCAAACACACACTAGACCACCCTCTCTAGACACACACTGTTGTAGTTCCTACCTGGACCACCGTCTCATAGACACACACTGTTGTAGTTCCTACCTGGACCACCCTCTTCAGACACACACTGTTGTAGTTCCTACCTGGACCACCATCTCTAGACATACATTGTTGTAGTTCCTACCTGGACCACCCTCTCATAGACACATACTGTTGTAGTTCCTACCTGGACCACCCTCTCCAGACACACACTGTTGTAGTTCCTACCTGGACCACCCTCTCATAGACACACACTGTTGTAGTTCCTACCTGGACCACCCTCTCCAAACACACACTAGACCACCCTCTCTAGACACACACTGTTGTAGTTCCTACCTGGACCACCCTCTCCAGACACACACTGTTGTTGTTCGTACCTGGACCACCCTCTCATAGACACACACTGTTGTAGTTCCTACCTGGACCACCCTCTCATAGACACGCACTGTTGTAGTTCCTACCTGGACCACCCTCTCATAGACACACACTGTTGTAGTTCCTACCTGGACCACCCTCTCATAGACACGCACTGTTGTAGTTCCTACCTGGACCACCCTCTCATAGACACACACTGTTGTAGTTCCTACCTGGACCACCCTCTCTAGACACACACTGTTGTAGTTCCTACCTGGACCACCCTCACATAGACACGCACTGTTGTAGTTCCTACCTGGACCACCCTCTCATAGACGCACACTGTTGTAGTTCCTACCTGGACCACCCTCTCATAGACACACACTGTTGTAGTTCCTACCTGGACCACCCTCTCCAGACACACACTGTAGTAGTTCCTACTCGGACCACCCTCTCCAGACACACACTGTTGTAGTTCCTACCTGGACCACACTCTCCAGACACACACTGTTGTAGTTCCTACCTGGACCACCCTCTCCAGACACACACTGTTGTAGTTCCTACCTGGACCACCCTCTCCAGACACACACTGTTGTAGTTCCTACCTGGACCACCCTCTCTAGACACACACTGTTGTAGTTCCTACCTGGACCACCCTCTCCAAACACACACTAGACCACCCTCTCTAGACACACACTGTTGTAGTTCCTACCTGGACCACCCTCTCCAGACACACACTGTTGTAGTTCCTACCTGGACCACCCTCTCATAGAAACATACTGTTGTAGTTCCTACCTGGACCACCCTCTCATAGAAACATACTGTTGTAGTTCCTACCTGGACCACCCTCTCATAGAAACATACTGTTGTAGTTCCTACCTGGACCACCCTCTCATAGAAACATACTGTTGTAGTTCCTACCTGGACCACCCTCTCCAGACACACACTGTTGTAGTTCCTACCTGGACCACCCTCTCATAGAAACATACTGTTGTAGTTCCTACCTGGACCACCCTCTCATAGAAACATACTGTTGTAGTTCCTACCTGGACCACCCTCTCATAGAAACATACTGTTGTAGTTCCTACCTGGACCACCCTCTCATAGAAACATACTGTTGTAGTTTCTACCTGGACCACCCTCTCATAGAAACATACTGTTGTAGTTCCTACCTGGACCACCCTCTCATAGAAACATACTGTTGTAGTTCCTACCTGGACCACCCTCTCATAGAAACATACTGTTGTAGTTCCTACCTGGACCACCCTCTCCAGACACACACTGTTGTAGTTCCTACCTGGACCACCCTCTCCAGACACACACTGTTGTAGTTCCTACCTGGACCACCCTCTCATAGACACACACTGTTGTAGTTCCTACCTGGACCACCCTCTCATAGACACACACTGTTGTAGTTCCTACCTGGACCACCCTCTCATAGACACACACTGTTGTAGTTTCTACCTGGACCACCCTCTCCAAACACACACTAGACCACCCTCTCTAGACACACACTGTTGTATTTCCTACCTGGACCACCCTCTCCAGACACACACTGTTGTAGTTCCTACCTGGACCACCCTCTCATAGACACGCACTGTTGTAGTTCCTACCTGGACCACCCTCTCTAGACACACACTGTTGTAGTTCCTACCTGGACCACCCTCTCATAGACACGCACTGTTGTAGTTCCTACCTGGACCACCCTCTCATAGACACACACTGTTGTAGTTCCTACCTGGACCACCCTCTCTAGACACACACTGTTGTAGTTCCTACCTGGACCACCCTCTCTAGACACACACTGTTGTAGTTCCTACCTGGACCACCCTCTCATAGACACGCACTGTTGTAGTTCCTACCTGGACCACCCTCTCATAGACACGCACTGTTGTAGTTCCTACCTGGACCACCCTCTCATAGACACACACTGTTGTAGTTCCTACCTGGACCACCCTCTCTAGACACACACTGTTGTATTTCCTACCTGGACCACCCTCTCCAGACACACACTGTTGTAGTTCCTACCTGGACCACCCTCTCATAGACACACACTGTTGTAGTTCCTACCTGGACCACCCTCTCTAGACACACACTGTTGTAGTTCCTACCTGGACCACCCTCTCATAGACACGCACTGTTGTAGTTCCTACCTGGACCACCCTCTCATAGACACACACTGTTGTAGTTCCTACCTGGACCACCCTCTCTAGACACACACTGTTGTAGTTCCTACCTGGACCACCCTCTCATAGACACGCACTGTTGTAGTTCCTACCTGGACCACCCTCTCATAGACGCACACTGTTGTAGTTCCTACCTGGACCACCCTCTCATAGACACACACTGTTGTAGTTCCTACCTGGACCACCCTCTCCAGACACACACTGTAGTAGTTCCTACCTGGACCACCCTCTCCAGACACACACTGTTGTAGTTCCTACCTGGACCACCCTCTCCAGACACACACTGTTGTAGTTCCTACCTGGACCACCCTCTCCAGACACACACTGTTGTTGTTCCTACCTGGACCACCCTCTTCAGACACACACTGTTGTAGTTCCTACCTGGACCACCATCTCTAGACACACATTGTTGTAGTTCCTACCTGGACCACCCTCTCTAGACACACACTGTTGTAGTTCCTACCTGGACCACCCTCTCTAGACACACACTGTTGTAATTCCTACCTGGACCACCCTCTCTAGACACA